>NC_138200.1:47439536-47903422 GCF_964194105.1 Spermophilus citellus | reverse complement strand
GTAATCCCAGATACTTAGAGACTGAGGCAGAAGGATCTCACATTCAAAGAGCTGGCGAGAACGTTTTTGAGTTATCACAGCTGGGTAGAGGCAGGGCTGGGAATCACACACGTGTTCCAATGCCTATCTCGCTGACTGTTACATCCGCCCCAGCTGATGAGGTAGATGTTCCAAGATGGCAACCGCCAGTTTCTGCGCTGGGGTGTCCGGTGATTAGGAGGGAGTTGGGCTGTTTCTCCAATAAGTCCAGACTTCGGTCCTCAGTCTGGTGCCCAGGAATCCTCAATAATATTAACAGATGATTTGTCCATCAAAAGCTATAAAAGCAGGTAAGAGGTGGGATGACCTGAAAGAGGCACTGCTGAATATCCATGTGTGGGGAAGGAAGCTGCCATCTCTCCAGGTGGTGTGTGGAGGTCAAAGCAAGGAACTCAGTAACTTATTATTTTCATTTGAATTTTATTTGATGTCAGTGTCACTGTAATACCTTTAGGAAAATAGAAAAAGTAAGTGTGTGTGTGTGTGTGTTGTGTGTGTGTGTGTTTTCCCAGTGTTAATCAATCCAGGTATTCATGCTGCTGCAGCCATGCATGGTCTAAACAAGGCCAAAATACTTCTGGAGTCAGTGGAAGTCCTTAGCATTGTCCATATGACGCTGTTTTCAGGCATGAAAAAATTCAAGTGTGATGGAGACATGGAGGCTTCCACTGAGAATTTGAAGGAAAGCCAGGAAGGTAAGGCATGGTGTGGGCAGGGACGGAACTCCTGTCTGATAGGGCAATGTGTAAGACTACAAGGATAAAACCAAAGCTGCAATGGAGACCCCAGGAATGCAAAGATGCCAAGAATGTGGAATTTCTGCTGAGAGAAGCCAGAGTCAACAGTCAGACCCAAATGTGGCCATGTGGGCCTTCCAACAGGGTCATGGAGGAACTTCTTCCCCAGTCGCTGGGGTCCAAATCCCTCCAACATGTGACCAAGATACCAGTCACGCAGTACAGGATTTAATGTTTACCTTGCTGGATTTTGGTCTTACTTCAGTCAAATTGCTCCTTGCTGATTTCTATATCCCCCTTTTGGAGTGGGAGTATTTGTATCTTAGAAGGATGCAATTTAGTTATGTTTTTGTGTATACAAGGTCTCACAGATAAGTGTCTGCCATGAGTCTCAGAGGAGACTTTGGATGTTGACTTTCAGCAATGCTGGAACAGTCAGAGACTTTGGGGACTTCCTGATACGGGCTGAGTACATTTCATATTGAAAGTTAGAATGAAGGCTTGGTCGTCAGAGACAGAATGTTATGGCTTGGATCCTAAATGTCTTCTACAGGCCATGCGTTGAAGACTTCGTCATTAGCCAGTGGTGCTAATTGAGAGGTGATGAAACTTTTAGGAGGTGGGGTCTAGTGGAAGGAAGTTAGGTTATTTGTGGCATCTGTTTAAAGGCCTCCATCTATTTTTTTTTTCTTCCTGTAGGCAGCTTTGCTCCACCATATATTTTCTGCAGGGATGTTCTGCCTCATCATAGTACCAAAATGAGTAGAGCCCATTGGTGATGATCTGAAACTGAAATGAAAAGCCAAAATAAATCTTTCCATCTTTGAATTTGATTATCTTAGTTAATTATCTGATTATCACAGCAATTGAAATTCGAGTCACACATTGTTCTTTCAAGTAAACTTCCTTACCTTTAGTTGTTTATAGTCCAGTTTGAACTGTGTTTATGAAATCACTTTGGAATATATTCATTTACAGAGTGATTAAAGAATATATTTTACCTTGAAAATATTCTAGTGAGTATAAGAAGGTATTGATCTGAATTGAAGGATCATTAGAGAGATTAAAGTGTGTGTTTTAAGCTGGGCACCTCATAAAAGTCCACTCTTTGATTCTTTGATTCATAATACTCATGGGTAGAGTGAGTTAGTTTATCTTTAACAGTGGTAGAAGCATGGGTTGGTGGATAATTAATGGAAACTCAGTTTTAGAATGCATATTATTTTCTCATTAAAAATTCAGACTTGTTTATGTAGAAAAGTGGGGAATATATGTATGTAGATATATGAAACTTGAGAGGAGATTACTTGATTTTGTTGAATTCCAGAATTCCACCATAAAATATGTTACCATGACACTCTTCAAGTTGACAGATTGGAAATTTATCATTTTTTCCTTAAGTTGGGTTTGGTCTGTCACTATGATTGTTTTTGATCAATGAAAGATGGAGGAGATGACACTGTGTAACATTAATGGCTGCATAAAGCTTCTAGAAAACTTGCTTTTAAGTTGGGCACTGTGGCACACACCTGTAATCCCAGACACTTAGGAGGCTGAGGCAGAAGGATCTCACATCAAAGTTGGCCTGGGCAATTTAGTGAGACCTTGTCTCAAAACAAATATCTAAAAGTTCTAGGGATACAGATCAGTAGTATAGGATCCCTGAGTTAAACCCCTGGTGCCATAGGAAAAAAAAAAGAAAGAAACAAGAGAAGGAGTAGGTAGAGGAGGAGGAGGGGCAAAAGAGGCTTGCTTTTAGAAACAACTATAAAATCCAGCTTCTGTGAGTTGTCTGTTATGAAATATGAAAAGATCATTTGCAAGTGCTCTGGTTTACAGGCTCCCCTGAAATGCCATTCAATGCTCAGACATGTGATTCAAGACACCTCATCTGTTTCTAGCTCTGAAACATCAAGTCTCACCAGCTGAGGATCCTGATATCCTGAAGGAGAAATAAGCCACCCTCATTGTGCCTTGCAGAAGTTCTTAACCCACAAAATCCATGACCATGGTAAAGGGGTTGTCTTACACCACTGACTAATGATGTGTAAGCAACCACAGCAAGTAAGTGTTTGTTAAGCAACAATAGCAAGTAAAGTGAGAATTAAAGTCAGGAAAGAAAGTACTGTGCTATCTTGCATAACATACACACCACTATACTCTACCAAGTTATGTATAATAAAAATGTGAAGTATGTAGGATGGGCTTTGAGACCAAAAGTAGCAGGGCCTTGAGGAGATCTTTGGTAAAAGCTTAAAGTCTTGGAAAAAAAAAAAAAAACAGGGTTTCATAAAATTTAAGGGCATGATGATCCGTATCCCAAAATATGCTCTATTTTCTCCCTATCATTACTTAAAATTGCAGGACTGGGAGTGTTGTTCAATAATAGAGCACTTGCCTAGCATGTGTGGGGACCTAGTTTCTATCTCCATCACAAAGCAAAAAAGAAGGAAAGAAAACAAGAAGAGGAAAGAAAAAAAGAAAGAAAGAAAGAGGAAAAGAAAATGGTACTATTCAGTATAATTCAGAGTTCTATATTCAGGGATTGGAGACCCCCAATACAAACTTTCTTGCTAGTAAACTGCTCCTAAGGAAGATGTTAAAGTAAGAAGTTCTTTAAAGAAAAAAATAAAGGCCTTACCTCTGCACTGGTCAGAGACCACAGAATTATGCTCACACAGCCAGATACAAACACAGGGGGCCATTGGAAGAACATAGAATTTTGCAAGAATTCTTTTCCACACCATAAAAAGAAAGTTTTCTATAGTATATAATACTTGTTTCCCATTGTCATTAAGAATCCTTTCTTGTAATAGCCCTGCTGAACATAAACAATGGGCTTGTCTTATCAGACAGCATTCCATTCAAATGACAGTATCATTGATTTTCTTACAAATATATACTTCAGTGTGGAACAGCCTAGGAGATCTAGGCACTAAGGAGATCACTGGAAAATAAGTTTGTTTTCATAAATCCATTGGTGCTTCTTATTAAATAGTATCAAGGAAAGATGATTACAAAGCTTAATACAGGAACCATAAGCCTGTAGAAATTAATAATGTGTAATTCAGAGAAGATGATGCTTAAAGATAAAAGGTATATCAGCTGACTTTGGTTGTCCCAAAGGATAGGACAGAATACCTTACAGTATTTGAGCAAATGTATTTGAATGTTGCATGTATTTATAGAAAAATAACATTTGTTATTTACTTGGAAGAGTTCCCACTGAAATAATGCATTTTGGAGAGGACATTTCACTCTCAAATTTGAATGTGAAATTATAAGCTTCTATACATTTTATATCATTGCTAGAGAAGCACAATTGTCTCTGCTGCGATTTTCTAAGGAAATCTGATCTCTGTCCCCTGAACATAGAAGCACTGTAAAACTGTCAGACAGGAAGCCCTCCCCTGAGGAAATAGACATTTACAGTACGACCTAGCAGCTGTTATGGGAATCTCTCAGCAGTAATATTTACAGTGCTCCATTTCAGGTATTGTCAGTGCCAGTCAGGCTGCAAATTCAGTGCCATCACCATTATTGAAGCTAATGGTTAACTGAATATGAATTAAATTGCTCTTTTTGTCATAAGCGGATCAAGTAGGGAAACATCCCCATCCACTCAGGGAGAGGGCAGCTCTCTCCTCTGGGCCACATGGCTGAAAGCATTCTGTCCCTTAGCAAGGTTAGTTTTTAGACACACTTGGGAATGTGGCTTTCCCATGAGATTTGGGACAGCACCACATGCCCTTTGAAATGAGGAATTTCCCCTGTGGTAAGAGAAGTCCAAAAGCCACAGTTGCTCCACGTTTCAAATACATGCACATTTCTACCTGTATTAAATGTAATTAAAGGGCACCAGTTTGCACAATTCATGCATAAAAGCAATAGTAAATGTTTAAAAAAACAAAAAGACCTTGACTGTCCCTACTATGCTTCTAATATACATAAAACTTGTTTATTTGGAGGTTAAGGTTCAAAAAACACCCAGTTACTTGAGATCCTCTACACTACTTTGCAATCACAGAGCTGGTCTTTCAAGATTTGTGCTGCATTGTTAGCCTTTTAAATCTTCACGTAGCACTAGGTCCAGCATTTAACATGTTGTTTGCTTTTAGCACTTTTCTATCTCTGTTTATTTCCTGTGTTCTCTGTCTCTTTCTCTCACCCACTGTCTCTCTCTTGCTCGCTCTCTCTCTCTCTCTCTCTCTCTCTCTCTCTCTCTCTCTCACTCTCTGTCTCAATATCTCTTTCTTCCTTATGTCCTCCCCATGTTGATCATTACTTTAAAAAAACGTAACATTTAAAATAGTGCCTAACTCAGAATGGATATTTCACACACATTTGTTGAGTCAAAAAAAAAAAAAATGAACACATTTTATTTTTTGGTATCTGCATTCATTCTTTTGTCCAAATTCTAGAAAATCATGATTAATTCTTGGGCTCTGTTAGAGTCTGTAAACAAGTCAAGATGGCGCCTGGCATTTTGCCAGAGGGAGTGGTTTGTGAAGTAATGCCAGCTAGCCATTAAGTGTGGAGATTCCTTATTGGTTGACTGCTGTATCTAGTTTATGTTAATTAAGATAAGCTGTGTGGAATGTATATATACCCCTCCTGTCCTACAATAAAGGGCTCCCTCTCCTGCTGTATCAATCTACACAAGTTGCTCGTCACCCCCCAGTTATTTTGCTGCAGCCGGACTTCGGCAGGGCTCACCCTCAAAACTAATTTTTCCATAACATCCATCTTTCTGAGGGCTCCATGCCTCCTATCTAAGAGAAAGACAATTTGATATTTTTTTAAATGACCAATAACACTACAAAGAAAAAAGAGGGGTGCTGGTAGCAAAAAATATGGAATCAACTCAAGTTTATCACTCAATAGATGAAGGGGTCAAGAAAACATGATGTACAGAAATGAACATACAGACAGAAGGACAGATAGACACACAAAATGAAATCTTATCCAGCCTTTAAATGAACAAAATCTTTCTAGTTGCAATGACATAAATGAAACTTGAGAACTTTACAATAAGTGAAATAAGCCAGACAGACACAGAAAAAAATATTTCATTATCCCACTTACATTTGGAATCCAAAAATAAGTCAAACAAATACTAACAGTATTGAAATGGTAGTTATGATGAACTGTGAATTGTAGAAAATGGGGAGAAATTAGTAAAAGGACACAAAACTTCAGTTACTAGATAGATAAGTCCTAGAGATGTAGCAGAGAATAAAGTGAATTTAGTGAATGAATAATACATCAAATACTTGAAATTTACTAAAATAAAATATTTCAAAGATTTGCCCCCAAACAGGTTAACTGAAATGTAGTTTAGTTGTGGTAATCATTTCACAGCCTGTGTGTATAAAAATTATGTATGCATCTTAAATATATACAATTTTTATTTGACGATCATATCTCAACAAAACTGGGCGGTGAACAGGGAGCATTACTTGGCCAAAACTGTTAGATAACTAAGGAGGAGAAAAAAAATCTCCTCTTTTTTAAAAAAAAATCTCCACCTTTTTAAACTACATTTTTTAGAAAGCACATTTCTATATATTAATGATAATAAAACATTGCCTTAGATAGAAGAATGGCACTTGAATTTTTTTTTAACTCAGTCCTACTATCTCCTTTTTAGCAATTTAATCACTATCCCTGCTTTCTCCCAAAGCCATTTCCTCTGGGTCTATGACACTTTACCCAAATCCATCTAGGAAAAATAAGCAGAGAAAGTATAGTGAAATATGAAGATCATGGATGTTGTTGCTAAGTAAAGGTTGGCTTGAATCTTAGATGTGTGACTTTAATTTCTTATAGCTTCATTTTCTCACCTCTACACCAGGTGTTACATTATAAGGGCTCATGCACATAAAACAAGGGGTTGTGAAGTACAATGTTCAGGGACTGTACAATGTGAGGGACTCTGGAAATTTGTGTTCCTTCTCTGGTCTTCTGCATTTTTGGCAAAACATATAACTTGCATACCACCGAGCTCATTGTAATTTGTTGTAGATCTTTTCAGTCTCCTGGAATCTGAGATCTTTATTCCCCCTTACAGTATCTAGAATATGTCCTTAATAGCAACAAGAACAAGACCCTCTAAGTACATGTATATCAATGTGAGCATACGTGTTCCAGACATTCTGTAAACACTTCTTTTTGCTCTCTTATTTAATCTTTTCAAAATCCCTTAAATGTTAGATACTATTAAAATTAATGGGTGAGAAAACTGTGAATTAGCAAGAAGAGTTCATCCAAAAATGTGGATCTTGTAATACAACTCTAGACTTTTGCTACACTGATTCATTGTCTTTTACTTAGTCTTTGACAAATGAATTCCAAAAGTTATGATAAAAACAGGAAGCATATGCAATGCAGTATGAATATCCCTGCTACTTTCCTTTTGGAATAATTCTGCTGGAATTGGCACACATGTAATTTCCTGCTGCACCCTGTTGAACTCTGATGCTTCTTGTCTGAGATTACCTGGTTATTGGTGGAGACACAGCTTTCTGTGCAGTGGGAGAATATATGGAAACTCATGGCATCTCACTGACTCTAATTTCTTAAACTGGGCAGCATAAAGTTATTAGCATGCAAAAGATCCATTATCACTCAATGTGAGGAAAGGTGCTGGACTTATTTCCAGAGAAATTAGCACGTTTGGAAAATAGAAAGGGAAGAAAAATCCTGTGTCAATAGGCCTTCTGAGAAGTATGTGATATAAGAGAAAAAAGAAATAATTATAAATCCTAATTAATGTCACAGTTGTCATGCCATTTAGCAGAAACAACTGACGTTCAAGGAGTCTTTGTGCTATCGCCCACTTGGGGTGACCACCTGCCTATGCCATCTCATTTAGCTCTTACCACTACCTGATTACCTGTGATTATCTCTGTTTTCATATGAGGAAATAGAGGCACACAAGACTAAATAAATGTCCAAAATCACATGACTAGTATTCCATCCAAGATTTGTACTCAGATGATGTCAACCTACAGTTTGTGCTGCTAAACTGTTTATTATTTGAACAAAAAACTGTGACAAGAATATGGGGATAATCAAAGAGGTAGTATCAGTCTGAGAGACCAACTCTTGGGAACATGATAATATCACCCAGTGTTTGACAGTCATACCATGTAGATGAGGCACCTTCAACTAATATTCAGTATATATAAGCAAGCCTTCCATAACACAAAATTCTCATTAGCTCATATTGCATTAATAAACAATCTTATAACTTATGGTAATGAGCTTGTTTCCTCAGACATTATATTGAGAGTGAGTGCCTCTTAATGGTCTTTTCCAAATATAATTTCATACAGAGACAATCACTCCTCCCTGATGCTCTTTCTCTAATGAAGACTTTTCTCTTAGCTACTACATAAGCAAATACCACCTAATTCTGCCTATGTTCCCTTTGTCCAAGAGAATAATCCTTTCTAGAGAAACTTACATAGCTGCTATTTAGTGAGAAAATCTGGGTTCCTGGTAGAGAGCCTCTCTTTACTGGCTAACCCCTTCACTCTGCTTTCCTATTTATCTGTGACTCATATTTCAGGACCTGGGTCATTTTTACTTCCTCCAGTTCCTGCTCACTGAGTTTTTGAACCCAAATCCTCAAACCACTCAATGGCCCCATTTCAACATTCATGAAATATTTAATGCAGTGTGTATATTTCTGGGTGGTTTGGTTTTTCCATGTTGATTAGAGCCTAAAGACTTATAGAGAACAGAAATCAAGAACAGATTATGTCAATTGTTTTCAAACTTATTTTCAAATACAAAAATGTGCAGAATTTGGATATAGAAAATAGAAACAAGAAGTTCTGAAAATGTCACCAGGTCTATTTATCCAATTCCCCTGCTCTCTCTCCCCTTCCTTCACCAAGAGACTATGAGAAAGAGACAAGTGACTCATAATTAGAAGAATGAGACAAAACTCAAATCTCCTGGGTAACCTCAAAAGAATTCCCATTTATCTGGGCTATGAGGATCACATACCAATTCCACGAATTGTATTGAGTCTTTGAAACCATCACTTTCTTCCTTTGAATCTTTGCTTTTCCTTCCCTTTTTCCTTTTTCTTTTTTTCTTACCCACACATCCTATGTCTTTCATAATGCCATGTCCATGGTGGGTCCCCAATGAATATTTCTTCATTTATCATTTCATGTCCTGAATACAAATATACAGTTTGAATATGTTATAATTGCAGGGATATACGATGTGAAGTATGCTAAGGCAATAATGTAACAGCCACCATGTTGGTGTTACTGGACACATATTTATGGAGCCATTTTTTATGTATGGAAATAGAGTTTGCATATTCATGGAGTATGTTTTCCATTCCACAATACCACATTAGGCAATATATTATATCTCCTGGCCTGTTTGATATTCATTGCTAATAAAGTCTCATAGAAATAAAGCTATATGGTAATAGAATGGCAGCTTTTTATTACAGAGATGTTTCCACTATGCTAATTTATGGTTTAGATGATTTACACTAATAAGTGTAATTTCTTAATATAAACAAAACTATAGTCAAATTTCAAAATGCCTCTACCTCTGGCTGGCAAATTTACATACCTCACAGTTTTATTAAATATATTATGTGCAGATAAAACACGTTTTTTTTACATAACAATCACCTCCGGCTTTTCCGTGGAGAATTTGATGACATAAAACAGCTGCACATCTGTAATTGTTTTGCCACCTGTTCTATGGAAGTGAAGGTTCCGTTTCCATAGTGGTGACGGGATGATATTTTTTTCATATTTCAAGGTCATGGGTTCTTCTACTTTCATCTTTGGATACCGTTGGCATGGGAGGAGGGGCAGACAGTGTTTGGTAGGATTGATTTTTCAAGGTTTGATTAGAGATTTTCCAGAAGAAAGGAATTAAATAGAAATTTGTTTGAAATGAGCCAGATGACTAGATAAGAGGAGACAGCCACCATCTGTGATGAGCTTTAATTTCTAATTTCCAAAGGGCAGTTATTTTAGTTTTATTTCAATTCAGAGAAGTTAAGCAAAATGGTTGATTCCAAAGGAAATAACAGTGTTTCATTTAGGAAAAAAAAAAGTATGAGAATATAACAATGTGCTTTAAATGATGATCTATAATCTAGATGTCTCTTTTTCTCTTTTACTCTCTTATACATTGTTTATCCAGATTTTTAATTATATCATGATAAAACACAATCTTAGTCATTTTTCTGCTGCTATAACAACACCACAGACTGAGGAAAATTACAAACAATGAAGTTGAGTTGGCCCACAATTCTGGAGGCTGGAGGTCACGTGGGGGTATGGACCTTCTTAGTGAATCAACATGGCAATTGTGAGCAAGAGAGGGACACATTCACTTTTGTGAGAAGCCTGCTCTCAATATAATGGCATTGATCCATTCAGGATGGTGGCTCCCTCACAACTTAATCATCTCTTAAAGGTCTTACCTCTTTATAACATACTGACTATCACAATAGTGATTACATTTCAATGTGAGTTTTAGATGAGATGACCAAACTGCAGCAAACACATTAAAAAAGTTCTCAATTTTTTTTTCAAAAATCATAAAGGCAATATATTTTTACATCATTCTGAGCAAATGTCACCACCTTTGTTAAATCACCACAAATATCACTGTCTTTGTCAAATCACCAAAGAACTCACATGCACCTGTCATAAGATTAATGGAGCTGACCTATGTGTTTTTAGCAACAACACTGTTTTTGGGTGTCGTGATGTTACTGAAATCACTCACTCTGATGAAGTCTGCTATTGATTTCAAGTGGTAAAGAGATGACGGATAAGACAAGGAAAAATAATCCTATTTTTTTTCAAAATTCTGCTTATATATTTATACATTTTACTTATCTAAAATCTTTAGATGTCTCACTCTTAGTTCTTAGCTTTATCGAGTGAAGGAATTCACAATTGTATCTACTCAATATACATCTATACAAAAGATGAACGATATATAATAGACATTATATGTAAGCTTACTTCTGTAAATGTTGGCTGGAAAAAAACAAGCACAGGCTTTAGGAAGAAGAAGAAAACTTGAGAGGTTTCACCATCACTTTTAGCATTCTGAAACAAAAAGAAAGTTGGTGAAAATGTAGTTATGGCTGTATCTGAAGTTTATGCCTTGATTGAGGGGTGGATAATTGTTCCACTTGTAGAAATCAAAAATGACCAGATGATAACAGTTTTAGGGAGTAGAGAAGATGAATCTAATTGAGAAGGCACCAAGTTTGAAGTTCTTCAGGGCATTCTAAAGGGGCTTCCCCAACATGGGACTGGTATGCTTTGCATTATGAGTGGTACCACACCAGATCCTTGGAAGTGCTTTAACATGTCTGGACAGAGTTTTGGTTGGTAAGTAGGATCAGTACGAGGGTTGCAACTTGCATTTAGGAAGAGTCCAGGATGGTGCCAACAATTTGATAATACATGAGACAGACCCTCATGGCACAACAAGGAATTATTCTGCTCAAAGTATTGAGGTAAGAAATTATAGGACAAAATTGATCTCCTTTACTAAACTAACAAGACCCCTTTGAGACCTTTCTCACTGATGCCTCAACTTTGGCCTATAAAGACTTTAACAAAATACTAAGAGTTTCTAATAGTTCAAGAAGAACACATTCCCTAGGAAGACCCTGGGGCCTTCAAACTGCTTGCTCAAGAAAACTCAAGGCAACCAAAATAATTTACTTGTTGTTTTTAATAATATCTGGAGATGAGGCCTCTCTCCCAGTTTCTCAGAGAGTAGGGTCCTAACTTTAGTAAATGCCAGTTAACAGACCCAGTTTCACGTGGATCAGTCCTTCCTTTCCTATTTTTGTAATTTTTTACTTCCCTGACTCTATTAAACCCATCCACCTTTCTATTCTCTCTTATTTCCTCAATTCTTTAAAACGCATAGTCATTTTGTACAATTTGAAATTAAATCCAATTAATTCTGGACTCTTTCCTAT
Source organism: Spermophilus citellus (assembly GCF_964194105.1). Lineage (NCBI taxonomy): Eukaryota > Metazoa > Chordata > Mammalia > Rodentia > Sciuridae > Spermophilus > Spermophilus citellus. The sequence continues at coordinate 47,891,647 of NC_138200.1, read as the reverse complement.
TACCATAGCATATTACCGATTAGAATCTATCCATTATGTCATGTGTAAAAGATATTGGAGGAAGTTTCTATAAGGATGTTTGCATATGTATCAAAACTATAATACAATAAACGGGAAATAAGAATTTATGTTATGGAAAACTCATGTAGAGAGTAAACATCATTGAAGTTTAGGAAGGTTTTGAGATTAAATAAGGATGCTAGAAAAATAAAAGTAATTTCTTTGCAGGAACCTAATTATATAGAATTATTACCTTCCTTTTCATATACAGTAACAAAGGCTTACCCAGTAACTTTTCAAAGTGTACAAAACTAGTTCACCAGCCACAGAGGAGAATTTCAAACATAGTTCTCTTTGATTCCACAACCAATTCACTGTCCTGTCTACCATACTAAGAACTAAAAGTGATTACAATTGAGTGATAAATGATCTTTCCAACTATGATTGAAGGCTTCCTGCTGTCTTTGAATGTTTAATGTTGAAAATTTTGCTAGGCTGATTGGCAGCACATATTTAGGGAATCAGCAGAAGCTGTTGTAAATATTATAATTGTAACAAGCCTTCTAGCTTCCCACATATTTGCTACTTAACACTGTGAGCAACCTCCTCAAATGGGTGAGATCATATACAGTCAACACTATAGCACACAGTGCCCCTAAAGGGGGGGAAAAAGTTAAGATTTCTTTCAGAAACAAATCTGGGAGTTGACTCCTTGATTTGATTATTGTCTTGCATAGCTTTACAAAATCCTGGAAATAATTTTGAAAATTACTTTTATTATTCTGTAGGCATAGTATGTAGTGGATAAGAAAATGAGTGTATATCTAGTATGATTTGAACGTTTTTCCCCTTTCAAAACTCACGTTAAAATTTAATTGCCATAGTAACAGTGTTAAAATGTAGGACCTGCAAGAGGTGATTACGACGGGAGGTCTCCACCCTCAAAGGCATCATGCTGTTAACTAAAGAGTCAGTTCAGCCACCTCCAACCTCCCAACCCTGGTTCTTCCCCCTTGTATTTCCACCTCCATCAATGGGATGCATCAAGAAAATACTCACTAGATGTCAATCCCTTGAACCTGGACTTCCTAGCCTCCAGAACTATAAGTCAATACATTTCTGTTCAGTATGAATTATATAATCTGTGGCATTCTCTTGTAGCTGCACAAAACAGACTAAGTTGGTAGCTATATGACAATATGTGACAATATGGTGCAATAAGACATTGAATATTGACAGGTGAGAATTGGATTAGGTGCTTTTTCAATGATAGGTTGCTTGGCCTTGGTATAGTCATTTATTCTTTTCAGAATTCAGTTATCAACTTCAACAAACTAAAGTGAATTTTTATTGAATCTTTTGTAACTTTGAGTCAGATTCTATGATCCTTATTTAAAAGCACTTTATCCAAAGCTGCCTCTTTAGCAATGCCTAATATCATGCATCCATGTATTTAATAAATAAGGCCAAGTGGGGTGGCGCCTGTAATCCCAGGGCTCTGGAGGCTGAGGCAGGAGGATCACAAGTTTAAAGCCAACATCAGCAACTTAGCAAGACCCTGTATCAAAATTAAAAATAAAAGGGACTGGCAGTGTATCTTAGTGGTTAAGTGCCCATGGATTCAACCCCTAGTACCAAAACAAGAAAAGAATAAAAAGTAGTTAAAATCTTATTTGCATTAAGTAGCACATAAATGTAAAACCTAAAGCTTTGATGCCTGCTCAGAAAACAAAAGTCCTAAAAATTAATAATGGAAAACAGTTTTATGGCTGGAAGATAAGTATGTTCATAATGATGTAGTACTGGAAGAATAAAATTTGTTTGACTTGGAGGATTAGGACAGGAGTGATTGATTAAGGAGCTGACATTTGAATGGGAGTTTGAAAGCTGAGCACCAACCTTAAGTTACAAAGCTCTGCTGAATAGGCTATTTTTTTACAGATTGGAAAGAAAAGAGGTTCACCTCTCTGGAATGTGTTAGACATACAATATATCCATTCCCAAAAGACTTGCACTGTACTATTTTTTAAAATGGCTTATTTAGCTGTCCTTATTGCTAGACATCCAGTTTCTAACTAAATTTTTGGCACAGAGAGGGTCTTCAGGCACAAAATCAAGAATAATTCTGAAGGACTCCATCCAGTCTTCAGTGAAGCTGTGCTCTGCATATATGTCAAATGGATGAGAAAATAAGTCTTCATTCACACTCTAGCTGTATAACACATTGATATGGTTAAAGGAAGATTTGGTAGTGAGTGGAAACTTAATATGCTTATATACACTGGTGTTGAAAAATCAAAAAAGGAAAACAACCTAATTTAGTTTCTGTATTTATCAGTCATACTGAGATTCTTTGAGGATTACATGATTTACTGGATTGACTTCTGTGCAGCAAAAGTGTTTGTGCTAAGATTTAAATTACTAACAATAGGAAATGATGAAAACTAGAAAACCTCCATGAGAGTACATTTTCTCCACTTTACCTCTAATTCTGGGGTGTTCAATCCAGTAGTCATATGTAATGATGTGCATCTCTGGAAAGGTTCAGAGTAAAGCTGCAAAAATACCTGAAAATGGAAATGCCTCTGAAAAGAAAGTCCACACAGTTCTTTGGAGAAATACCTAAATCTAGGATGGGATGAGGAAATATAAGATTAAGCTAGAGCATCTTGTAGGGCCAGAAATAAGGAAGTGCTAAACACACACACACACACACACACACATACACACACACACACACACAGTATTGGAGACATGTCAAAAGGACAGGAACTAACTGAAGATATCCCATTAGTCAAAACTGGAAGAATTGAAGCAATAAAACAAAACAAAAAATATATTGGGATATTCACCAAAGTATGAAATAAATATTCATGAGTCCACAGTGATACAAAAAAATGCTTGAATAAGTAAGTAAATCAGTAAAGATAGACAACTTTCCCATGCAGAAAATTTCTAATGATTCATGCAGCTACTGCACTCTTATGAAGTAACATATAACTCCTCTATCTGTAAGTATGGATTGTGCATACTAACTTCCTTCCAAAGAAACAGGGAGAAAATGCACTTTTACTTTGGTAGAATCTGGTAAACACTCTCTCTATCCAGAAATAGAGATTCACATCCACTCTGAGAAGCTGTGTTGTAGTACATACTTTTGACATGATCCTGATGAAAATGCAGCTTACCTCCAAAACACAGATCCCCAGTCCAGTCACCAGACAAATATCAGACAAATACTAATGGAGGGACAGTCTAAAAAAATACCTGAATTATTTCCCCAAACTGTCAAGATCATCAAAAACACAGGCAGTCTGGGAAATTGTCATCCAAGAAGAATCTGCAGAGACATGATTACTACGTGCAATGTGGTACCCTGGAGAGCATTCTAGAACAGAAAAGGGACATTAGATCACAACTAGAAAGAATTTAAAAAGTAGAAAAATTGATTAATAATAATATAGCAATATCATTTTTGTAACAAATTTAACATGGTAAGGTAAAATATTAATCACGGGAAAGCCATGCAGGATATATAGGATCTCTCCAGTACCTTTGCGACTTTCTGTAAATCCCATATTGTTCTTAAAGTTTTAGGTTTATTTCATGGAAATAAAAGCTCCATAAACAACTAAGAAGATTGAATTGCTCTCTCCCATCTTCTTCTAACTCAAAAAACCATTTTCATTTCTAACTAATCGACAGTTTCTGCAAATTCTTGGCTCATATCCATTTGTTTTTTAATCTCTTACAGTTTCCTTCCTTAACTATGAATCCTGGCCATTAAACAAACCTTGCCTACCATGTGAACAGATACTCTGTGAACAGATACTCTTCTCCTGACATCTCCTTCACACATATTGAATTCAGCCTATCACTCTTCTTTAACACTAACATGTTCCTGATTGGCCTGCCACTCATTCACAATATGAAATTCATTGATAAGTAGCTGAGTTTCCACTGCATTTTCAACTGGGACCCTAGTTAAAATATAGCCTGTGTCACCGTTGCTTCCTTTAGGCTCATCTTAAGAACTGGTAAAAAAGACAATCATGTTCAAGGTACTAATTTTCACAGTCTCAAACTTCTGATTCTTGTCTAAAATCTATTTTCCCCAAAGTTTAAGCCTCTAGTTTCTTTCTTTTTTCAGTATATGAAAATTTTAAAAAACCCGAACAAAAACATGAAAATGCTATACTTAAAACATTATCAACTTTGCCATATGTTAAAACAGGACCTCTTTTAAAATATGCTTATGGCTTATATATCTTTGCTCCCTATTTATCACACCATCTCCTCTTTCCCCACATTTGCCAGTCTTCTTATGAGAATCTTCTTTCTCAAATTCTCTATTAATTCTCATGAAATATTTGGAGGCAATACATTTATTGGGGAAGATGGTTTAAAGTTTAATTATGGTCAGGAGGAAAAGAAATCCAAGTCAAAATGTATTAGTAAAGAAGGAAATTCATTGTCTAGGAAACCAAGTTTTTAAAGTGGTTATATGACAACCTTCCACTCAGAAACTCAAATAATATCATCCGGACCATATTTTTCCATTAGGTGTCAACTCTTGTTCCTTCACATTAGTTTTTATTCTAGGTAGGGTCTTACTTTGAGTCTGCAATGATGGTGAATGATTATTAGAAACAGTGACCTCATCACTCTTTATTAGTTCAAGAAAAAAACATATATTATTTGACAAAACTAATAAAAGTCTATGAGAAAACACTTATTGTCCCAGAATAGATTATTTGGATATTTTCCACAGCGATTATGATGTAAAAGAATGTACACTCTGAACAGTCACTCCAGTTTTTTATGACAATCTCAGGTTTAGTACTGAAAGTCCAATGCTCTGAGCATTGATAATTGATCTATTCCTAGAATCAAAAGTATGTGATAGAAGAGAGCTCTATAGAGAACATATAAAAAATAGTGTTTCCCAAAAACACTTAACTGGAAAACATTATGCATACAGCACATTAAGTGGTACCTAGAATAACATCTTAAATACTTAATAAGTATTACTGTACACTCTTGTTTCTGTGTACAAAAATCATGAAAAATATGAGGCAGTAACTATTGTAAAATCAATGATTTTCTACTTGCCTTTCTGAAAAAAGTGTTTGCTACTAGTTTAACTTTGACATGCTATTGATTTTAACCCATTCTGGTTCCAGTGACATTAAAAGTACAAATAAGTTGCACATAATCAATTAAGTTTTAAAAGTATATGTTTATATGTGTCCCCAACAACAAAGGATTAACTCCTGTATAGTTCTTCTTCTGTATAATTTCATTCTTAAATAGTTCATGCATGTTTCATGTTTCCCAGATTTAAATGTATTTCCAGGAATTAAGAGATATCTGAAGCTGAGTAGCATGTTTTTAAAACTCAAATGGTATCAGTACCCTCAGCTTTCATACAGTCCTGCACAGTTTTCATACAATTAAATTGACTCCTTAAAATTGCCTACCAGTGCCTGCCTGATGAGGCCTATGCTTGTTCAAGTTTCTCTTCATCCCCTTTACCTTTTCCAGCAAAAGAATTTATTTCTGCCTTACAGCATGTGCCCTTGGGTTTTCTCTGTCTAGGATGCTTCTTGCTAGTCTGTCTTTCAGGTGACAATTTCTTAATATGATATTCCTTAGCCACCCAATTTAAGGCACTCCTGCCACACCACACCATCCTGATTCTCGTGGGGCAGTGCACTCCCATTATTGTTTCCGCAATTGTTGGGCAATTCTCCTCTGCATATGAAATCATTTTGAACATTTTCCCTTTGCTCATTGTCTGTCTATTCTTGAAAACAGGAGCCACACCGGGACTAGCACATAAAGGGGCTTATAACTAGTATTGACTGCATGAATTAACCAACATTGTGTTTTTAATGACTTGCTGACACAGAACCAGGCACCCTAATGAAAAAAAAGGGAATCACAGCACATCCTTTTAGAATGACGACTTAACATGGTCTTATTCCTCCAGACTGCTCCATATTATATGGTAAAAACAATATGTGTATTAGAAAGAATGAGATTTTTGTAAAAAGGTTAAGAAGAAGAAGGAAGAAATAATATTATTTCCAACTATCCCAGTTGATGAAAACAAAGGCCCTGGAAGGCCTTCTCACATTTTTATTTGATTTGTGTTTGTTTTACTGTTGTATTTGCCCAGGGTGCTGAAAACAAAATAGATAACAACACACATCACAAGTGTGCTTTTCTGTGAGCGTGTGATAAACTCACATCTGCAAAGTCCATCTGACATCCAAAGTTTCCTAAGCAAAATGTAGGAAACTTTCCAAATTTGCAAACTTTGGATATTCTCACTTGCTTATAGCATTTGGAAACATTTGTATGGGAATATAGGATTGCTTATGAAGAATTAGTTTCTATGTGATAAGTACCAGGACAATAAAACAAACATAAATAGACAAAATTGTATGCATAGATGAGAGGAAAGGGCAATGGATCCAATACAGATCAATGGGGGCGAAAAACAACCCACAACCAAATAGGATTGAAGAAAAAAACAAGAGGAAGAAGGGAAGGATGGAACGAAGGAAGCAAAGGAGGAAAGGGAAGGAGAAAGGGAGGAAGGAAGGGAAGATGGGTGGGTGGCTGGGAAAAAGAAGGATGAGAGGTAAAAGGATAGGTAATAGCCGGACATGGTGGTGCACACTTGTAATCCCAGAGACTCAGGAGGCTGATGCAGGAGGATCATAAGTTTGAGGTCAGCCCTGGTGACTTAGTGAGACTCTGTCTTGAAATTTAAAAAATAAAAAAAAAATTTAAAAGGCCTGGAGATGTAGCTCAGTGATAGAACACCCCGGGTTCAATCCCCAGGACAGCCCACCCCCCGCCAAAAAAAAAAAAAAAAGAAAAATAGAAGGTAAAAGAAAAATTTTAAAATGACTATCATGATTGAAGTGGTAGAAAACAGAGGAGAAGCCTCTTCCCATCAGACTGACTACAGGCAATCCTTGTTACCCAGAAGAGTAGTTATAAATAGTTGTATTTGGAGTTTCTCTACTCTTCAAAGTGTATGGAGAGAATTATACTCTGTCGTTCTCCTAAAATGTTTATTTTCCCTCTCTCTAACTCAACATTTTGCCTGATTGTAAAGAAGGAAAAATATTTTTTTTCAATTACAAACAATCCAAAAAGGCAATTTCTATATTAAATTGCGAATTGCCCTCAATTTTGCTTTTTAAGCAAAGTTAAAGATCATATTTCCCCCTCTCCTTAATCTCTGATCATGTTCAGTGTCCTTTCTCTGTTCTCTCACTCTGTTTCAGACACTTGGCTGTCCCATGTCGACCTTCTTTCTTCTCTTAATCTCCAGATTTTTTTTGGGGGGGGTGGTATATTAGGTCTCAACATGGTATGCTCTTAGTTTGCCTTTTATTACAATTCCCAAGGCTTCAAGCTGATTTATTGATAACTATATGACATTTGGGTCTCAGATCTTATGTTCTTCATGTGAGAAACAGCTCGGTTGCCTTCAGGTTTTCTCCACATCACATTGTCCTCTTCGTTTTCCCACAAATTCCTCCTTACACAGCAATAAGAATTAGTTTTAATACATGTAAAGTGGGTTGGAGAAAAATCTGGCCCTTATCTAGACACATTGCATAAAATATAAGTTCATGAAAGTAAAACTAGATGGAAGAACAGAGAGAAGAAAGAAGATGTACTTACATATCACAGAACACTGTGTATCGCTTCAGTTTTTCACAGGTCCCCTGATCATTTTATAAGTACTGAACAATTCTACAATAAAGAAACAGCTCAATCTTGCTCAACTATGACACTTATTGAGTCACATACTTTGCGCTTGTTTCTGTATAGTAACACTTACTGATAGCCTAAAAAGACAATATTTATAACAAAAGTTTACAAATAATCCTGCTTGGATATAATTAATGAGCTGTTTTAATCCTGAAAAAAAATCTAGTATTCTTACATTTGTTTGTTTGTCTTGGTAGTGTGGGGTGCTTTACAACTGGTGCTACACCCCCATTCCTTTTTTTTTATTTTGAGACAGGGTCTCAATAAATGGCTGAGCGTCTTCTAATCTGTTGATGCTTGCCTTGATCTTGGTGGTGCTTCTATCTCAGCCTCCTGAGTTGGTGGGGTTATAGGCATGCACCACTACCCGTGGCTGAAGCCTTGCCTTTAGTTGAGTTCTGTTTATAATTTAACCCATGTAATTCAGCATTTATCATTGCTATTCCAGTACTACTCAAATACCAATAAAGACTCTGTAACTTAAAGGGTTGTAGTTGACAGTGATCCTGATCACAAGGGGAAATTAAATTTCTTCAGGTCACAAAAGGTGGTGTCATTCAGTTAAATAAACAAAGAGCTACTTAATTTTTTTTATTACTATCTTTCATATGACATATATAGATTGCCATCACTGGCATTCATCTTTGATATATAAACCATGCAATTTTTCATTTTACTTCAATTATGTTGCATTAACTTGCCAGCCAAGAGTACTTACTTAAGTTTCCATTTACATGCCATCAGTTTTGCTACACATTTCTTTTAGAGGTTTGTCATGAAAATAAGCTAGGAGAATGGTAAATCCATGAATTACATTTGAATATGTTTGCATGACATAGATATAAATTAAGAAGGCTCAACCTTGAGCAGTACTTTTCAATAGTGAACTAAGACTACCATGTCTAAATGTGACATTCCTAGCACAAAACTTGCCATGTAGTAGATATTTTATTAACTGTTGATGAAGAAATAGGCAATTTCTTGGTGGAAGAATTTAGGTTCTATATCTAGGCTCTTGCCTCCCATCACAGTTAAACATTTTTTTTTTTTTAGGTGATGGTATTGGGGATTGAATCCAAGGGCACTTTACTCCTGAGCTATGTCTCTAGTCCTTCCCCTACCCCCTGCACCCAGGCTCACATTTTTAAATTTTTGAGGCCACATCTCACTATACGAGTCTCACTAATCAGCTGATAATGACCTTGAACTTGTGATCCTCCTCATTAGCCTGCCCAGTGGCTGAGCTTACTGGTATGCACTACTATGCTCAGCTAAACTTTTTACCAAAATTTTATCAGTTTAACCAATCTATATAAATAATTGCATATTTAATATGTACAACTTTATGAGTTTGGAAATACATAGGTACCCTTGGTACCATCACCATAGTGAAGGTAATAAGCATATCCTTCACTTTCAAAAGTTTCCTGAAGTCCCTTCACACATGTGTGCTCTGTTATTTGGGGGGTATGTGTGTGTGTACGCGCGCACATGTATGTGTGTGGTAAGAACACATTTGATATTCACTTTCTTATTAACTTTGTAACTACATAATGCCATATTATTATTGGTGCACTATGAAACAGAAGTGATTTAGAATTTAGTCCTCTTCTGCAATAAAAATTATATTCCCATTGAATACTAACTCTCCATTTCTCCCTCCCCCAGTACTGGGCACAATACGAACACACACACACACACACACACACACACACACACATACAAATTATGAAAAATGAAAAAAAGAAAAAACCCTAAAAATAAAATTAAATCAATCCAAAATAAAAATAAAAGAAAATTTAAATTTAAAAAGTTGAAAAAAGCAGGGATAGGAAAAAGAAAAAAGAAAAATGTAGGGCTTGTTTCTTCTCAGTTGGTCAAAACTATTGGCAACATTCTTAGTTTATGTTTGTTTTAATTTTGGGGTCTGTTTTTTTTTTGGGGGGTGGTCAAGGTTTAAGTTCCACGTATTTGTGTTTTTCAACAAGCTGCCAGCCTTTGTGGCCAGAAGCTAAGGCTGACTGTAGTAGTGCTCAGCTTCCTGTGGCCCAGCACAGGATGCGGTAAACTGGACAGTGCTGACAACTGGTGTACTTCTGTAGAGGTGCTGAGAATGCTGAATCTGGTGTTCAGTCTATGTTCTTTGGAACTTTGTTGGTTGATATTTGTAATTTGATCCACTCCTCTATTGTTGGGGAGATGCCAATCTCTGCTGGATATTTGGGTCTCAGGGTCCTCCTGAAAATTCAGCTTTTGGGGTGAGAAGTCTAAACCTTGGTGCACTTCACATACTCACGTCACAGCCATGGATGTGGACTACTGATTGCATTGCAGAAACACTTGCCTGACCAGTTACTGGCAACTTCCCAGATGCTTATACAAGTTACTAGCAAGAAAGGGGCTGTATCTGGCTGTTTTCCTCTCCCTGAATTGTCCAAGGTTCAATTCTCCAGAGACATTCTGAACCCACAATAGGCGATTGCTGGGTCAGACTACCATCTTCCTTTATGAATTTCCAATCTCCCACCTCCACTTGCTGCCATGGGGCCACTCAAAAATGGTTCCCTCCAATGCAACTCTGATTCCCACTTCTCTCCTCCCCTCAATTGAGTGATTTTAATAGCTTTTCACATAACAACTTCCCCCACCATCTCTGGTCAGTTAAGATCAGCCTCCCTCTCTGTTTTATAGGTTCCCCCAAGCCAGTTTTACCCATTGCACTTTCCTGTCTCGGCCTGTGTTCTCCTACCCCTTAGCAGTACGCTGGCAGCACTAACACCACCACCATCAAGCTGGCACATGTCTATATAATGTTCAAAGTTTCCAACTTTTTCTGTATCTATGATGAGTTTTCTGTTCAATGCTGAATTTCATTACACACCCACCTTGATAGGGAGCAGTCTTCCCACTGAAGAACTGCTAAGGAATGCACCCTTCCTCTAATCTGCCCTCTTCTCACTCTCAGAAACATAGTTTTTATTTTTTAGAGGGAAAAATGTGGAGCAAACTAGACAAAACATTGGGAAAATCTAATGTCCTGGCTGTAGGAAAGAACAAAGGAGTAACGGAATGCATATAATTGAGGACTGCATCTTAACTGTCTCCTGCTTAGGACCTTGGAAAACACATCAGCTTTGGGACTTATGTGGGTTCCATACTTCAGTTTAATCAAAGAATAAGTGTGTATATTTTGAGTATGTTATTTATTCAGTCTAGGTTACTGTTTCCCGGACTGGAAATAAGACAGGTGATGGGAGGCAGGTGTTACTTCTTATTAACAACTCCTGTTTCTTGAAATCTTATTATGTACTAAGAATATTTTAAAATAATGTATGTAGTACTAATTCAATATACACAGCAACCCACAATGATTGATCTTACTCTTTAACCTCAGTTTACAGATGAGAAAGACACCATATATCAGTTGGGCAACACATCTGTAGGCAGGTAAGGCAAGACATAGGAAGGGAGGTGAACTTGCTGCTTTTGACTGATGTGTTCAGTTACCCATTGAGATAGTTTGTCTTGGTTTCTAGGAATTTCTGGAGTTAATGTTAAAGCATAATAACTGTTAAAATATTTTTATCCCCTTTTTTGTAATATCTTTTTCTATTTCAATCTTAGCACCATTATGTCATTTTTCTGATTTATTTTGAAATCGCTTTTATTTCTCCAAGCAACAAAACCATGTTATAAAACACTGTGTAAGGAGGGGTTGGCTCTGGGAGAAAAAAAAGAAAAAACAAAATAAAACAAAACATGGAAGGAGATCGTTCTATTTTAATGAATATAAAATAATTGGATTCCTGTTTCGTATATTAGAATAAGTCTATTTGGGGCCCATATTTAGAAGTTATTCCTACAGAAAAAATATTGTACAGTAGCTTTTCAAAATTTCAAATTTTCTTTTCTTTTTCTTTTTCTTTTTTTTATTTTTGGATTGTTAGGGAAAAAACACAAGGCCACACATACTCCAGGCAAGCATCTATTATTGAGTCACATATTCAGTCTAGGTTTTCTAAGGAGAGCTACTGGCTTTTTCAGATATATTCTGGCTTCTGCAATTAAGAGTTTCTGGCATAGCATTTTTGACTCATGATTTTACAACCATGATGGATTCTGGGGAAAACACTGCCATTTGAGAATGGCTCTTACCAAAAGTTGACCAATTAGCATCACTCATTTCTTTTCTTTAGAAAATCAGATACTTGAATGTTTAATATTTGACCCTACTCCTTGAATATCGAAATATTCTTAGTATCCAACTGATTCGTTTTTACTAATAAAACTTTTGAATTCTTAATGAGATCTAATGTGAACTATATAATTTTTAGACATTCATCTAATTCCTATGTAGCTATTCTTAAAGGAAAATTAAATTTATGTTTTAAGGAAAAAAGACTTATTGTTGCAAGAAATACATTATCAGGGTTACAAATTGGGATGTTGAACAAAAGCAATTTCTGTGTACATAAAAAGGTAATTTATGAATCTAATAAATATACTCCCTTTCATAAATATTATAAACAATCATAAAAACAGAGAGATATCACCATGATCAGAGTTTTCCCAAATCCATTCCATTTACATTTTCTTACTTATCCCATCAGTCCATGACTCAGATTCACTCTCTTCAAATTTAGAGCATTTATTAATGGACCAGGCATGGCAGCTCACACCTGAAATTCAAGAGACTGAGGCAAAAGGATTCGAAATTCAGAGCCCCAGTAACTTAGTGAGTTCTTGTCTCAAAAAAAAAAAAAAAAAAAAAAAAAAAAAACTGGGGCTGTGGCTTAGTGGTAAAGCTTCTCTGGGTTCAATCCCCAAAATAAATTTTTATAAAATAATAAATAAATAAATAAATAAGAAACATATAAAAGAATAAAATGAAATAAAATAAAATTTAAAAGTTGTCAATGGAAACTATCAGCTTCACAGTACATAACTCATTCATATTCTTAATTTATGAATTCACCTTATTTTTAAAATGCAATCCGTGAAATGGGAGACTTGAACCTGCATTTATTTTTAAATGCTGCTTTTGACCCTCGTCTATCCAACACTGCCTATTAAAGGAAAAAAACATTTGATAGATAAGGGAAATCTCAGGTTAATGCCCAGCTGTCATTGCTCCTCAGAGCATCACTTTACAAACCATCTTTCCAGTAAGATATCTCCTTAGGAAAGGCTGCCTGCCAGGGGAGCAAATGTTGTGAAAGTAATCAAATACTTTTAATTAAAAAAAAATCCCAAATACCTTAAACTGTTTTCCCTCATGACCTTAATTCCTCAGAGGCTTTCGTTTTCATTTATTTCTGTATTGCTTTGACATAATTAGAGCAAAGTATCACAGATGTCGAAGAGGTTTTTTAGTTTTTTTTTTTTGGAAAAAAAAAAAAACCTGGGCTGAGGTTTACCAGATGTCTAAATCACCCATTGTGAATTATTAGCTTTTTTTGGGGGGGACACAATGAAAGCAGTTTTAAGAGGGAAATTCATTTCTTGGAGTTCTTACCTCAAAAAAAGAAAAAACCAACAAATAAATGAACTCACACAACACCTCAAAAACCTAGAAAAGGAAGAGCAAAACAACAGCAAATGTAGTAGAAGACAAGAAATAATTAAAATTAGAGCAGAAATCAACGAAATTGAAACAAAAGAAACCATTGAAAAGATAGATAAAACTAAAAGTTGGTTCTTTGAAAAAATAAATAAGATAGACAAGCCCTTAGCCATGCTAACGAAAAGAAGAAGAGAGAGAACTCAAATTACTAACATACGGGATGAAAAAGGCAATATCACAACAGACACTACAGAAATACAGAAGATAATTAGAAAGTATTTTGAAACCCTATATTCCAATAAAATAGAAGATAATGAAGATATCGATAAATTTCTTAAGGCATATAATTTGCCCAGATTGAGACAGGAAGACACACACAATTTAAACAGACCAATAACAAAAGAAGAAATAGAAGAAGCCATCAAAAGACTACCAACTAAGAAAAGCCCTGGACCAGATGGCTATACAGCGGAGTTCTACAAAACCTTCAAAGAAGAATTAATACCAATACTTTTCAAGCTATTTCAAGAAATAGAAAAAGAAGGAGCTCTTCCAAATTCATTCTATGAGGCCAACATCACTTTGATCCCAAAACCAGACAAAGATACTTCAAAGAAAGAAAACTACAGACCAATATCTCTAATGAACTTGGATGCAAAAATTCTCAATAAAATTCTGGCGAATCGATTACAAAAACATATCAGAAAACTTGTGCACCATGATCAAGTAGGATTCATTCCTGGGATGCAAGGATGGTTCAATATACGGAAATCAATAAATGCTATTCACCACATCAATAGACTTAAAGACAAGAACCACATGATCATCTCGATGGATGCAGAAAAAGCATTTGACAAAGTACAGCATCCCTTTATGTTCAAAACACTAGAAAAACTAGGGATAACAGGAACTTACCTCAACATTGTAAAAGCTATATATGCTAAACCTCAGGCTAGCATCATCCTAAACGGAGAAAAACTGAAGGCATTTCCTCTAAAATCTGGAACAAGACAGGGATGCCCTCTATTACCACTTCTATTCAATTTAGTTCTCGAAGTACTAGCCAGAGCAATTAGACAGACAAAAGAAATTAAAGGCATAAAAATAGGAAAAGAAGAAATTAAACTATCGCTATTTGCGGATGACATGATAATATACTTAACAGACCCAAAAGAGTCTACAAAGAAGCTGCTAGAGTTAATAAATGAATTCAGCAAAGTGGCAGGGTATAAAATCAACACGCATAAATCAAAGGCATTCCTGTATATCAGCAACAAAACCTCTGAAATGGAAATAAGGAAAACCACTCCATTCACAATATCCTCAAAGAAAATAAGATACTTGGGAATCAACCTAACAAAAGAGGTGAAAGATTTATACAATGAAAACTACAGAACCATAAAGAGAGAGATAGAAGAAGATCTCAGAAGATGGAAAAATGTACCCTGTTCATGGATAGGCAGAACTAACATCGTCAAAATGGCGATATTACCCAAATTTCTCTACAGGTTTAATGCGATGCCAATCAAAATCCCAATGGCATTTCTTGTAGAAATAGACAAAGCAATCATGAAATTCATATGGAAAAACAAAAGACCCAGAATAGCAAAAGCAATTCTAAGCAGGAAGTGTGAATCTGGAGGCATAGCGATACCAGAGGTCAAACTGTACTACAAAGCAATAGTAACAAAAACAGCGTGGTACTGGTACCAAAACAGGTGGGTAGACCAATGGTACAGAATAGAAGACACAGAGACTAATCCACAAAGTTACAACTATCTTATATTTGATAAAGGGGCTAAAAGCATGCAATGGAGGAAGGATAGCATCTTCAACAAATGGTGCTGGGAAAATTGGAAATCCATATGCAACAAAATGAAATTGAATCCCTTTCTCTCGCCATCCACAAAAATTAACTCAAAATGGATCAGGGAGCTAGGTATCAAATCAGAGACACTGCATCTGATAGAAGAAAAAGTTGGCTACGGTCTACAAATTGTGGGGTCAGGCTCCAAATTCCTTAATAGGACACCCATAGCCCAAGAGTTAACAACAAGAATAAACAAATGGGACTTACTTAAACTAAAAAGTTTTTTCTCAGCAAGAGAAACAATAAAAGAGGTAAATAGAGAGCCTACATCCTGGGAACAAATCTTTACCCCCCACACCTCCGATAGAGCCCTAATATCCAGAATGTACAAAGAACTCAAAAAATTAAACAATAAGATAACAAATAACCCAATTAACAAATGGGCCAAGGACCTCAACAGACACTTCTCAGAGGAGGACATACAATCAATCAACAAGTACATGAAAAAATGCTCACCATCTCTAGCAATCAGAGAAATGCAAATCAAAACCACCCTAAGATACCATCTCACTCCAGTAAGATTGGCAGCCATTATGAAGTCAAACAACAACAAGTGTTGGCGGGGATGTGGGGAAAAGGGTACACTTGTACACTGCTGGTGGGGCTGCAAAATGGTGAGGCCAATTTGGAAAGCAGTATGGAGATTCCTGGGAAAGCTGGGAATGGAACCACCATTTGACCCAGCTATCGCACTTCTCGGACTATTCCCTGAGGACCTTAAAAGAGCGCACTATAGGGATATGGCTGCATCAATGATTATAGCGGCACAATTCACAATAGCTAGACTGTGGAACCAACCTAGATGCCCTTCAATTGATGAATGGATAAAAAAAAATGTGGCATCTATACACAATGGAGTATTATGCAGCACTAAGAAATGACAAAATCATAGAATTTGCAGGGAAATGGATGGCATTAGAGCAGATTATGCTAAGCGAAGCTAGCCAAGCCCTAAAAAACAAATGCCAAATGTCTGCTTTGATATAAAGAGAGCAACTAAGAACAGAACAGGAAGAAAGAGCATGAGGAAAAGACTACAGTAAACAAAGACGAATGGGGGGAGAGAAACGGAGAGAGAAGGGAAAGCATATGAAAATGGTAGGAGACCGTCAAGGATACATAAAATTATAAGAGGTTATGAGGGGCAAGGGGGAGGGAAAAAAAAGGGAGAGAATTGAACAACAGCAGGGGAGGTAGAGAGGGAAGATGGGAGGGGAGGGGAGGGGAGGGGGGATAGTAGGGGATAGGAAAGGTAGCAGAATACAACAGTCACTAATATGGCATTATGTAAAAATGTGAATATGTAACAGATGTGATTCTGCAATCTGTATTTGGGGTGAAAATGGGAGTTCAAAGCACAATTTGAGTCTAATGTAGGAAAGATGATATATCATGAACTATGTAATGCGATAAATAATCAATAAAAAAAAATTAAAAAAAAAAAATTTTTTTCTGGGGGCATAGATGTACCTCAAAAGTCCCAGAAACAAATCCAAATCTCTACTCTTTGCGTATACATGAACCCAAATGTGATTGGGTTTTGATTTACAAATAACTATAAAGGAGTAATATCAATGTCATTTAATAAAATCTTAAAAATATATAGTGTCTAAACATTATAGTTTGTCCTACGATCCATAGTCTGGGGCCAGTTGGGAAAAATAAATGTCAAAGTGATTTCAACCTACAAGAGTATAGAGTTTCATAACTTGGCATTCGTATCTTATTATACCTCATTGGCTAATTAGTTATGTTTGAGAAATTAATGGTTTCTAGGAGGAAAAGCAAAAATGCCTTACTTTTAAATATCCAGATTTGGAAAGAGATTAAACAGAATGTTTTGCATCAAACAATGTCGATTAAAAGCTCAATTAATTTAATCAGTGATCTGAGTGTCAAATAATTTGCCAATAAAATTTTATGTAGGTGTAAACTTGCCCTGAATAGGCCATTTTCCAATAAGAGATAAAAAGCTGTTGATGCCATCTGGAATTCTAGACAAGGACAGGGTTCCAGTGATTACATCAGCAAAACAGTTCCAATTTCAAAGATAAGTGTTTCAGGGGGAGAAAAAGGAAAAAGCAAATCCATAAGATTTGCAAATTTCACCTCATTTAGTGTTAATGAGAGCTGAAAATTTGTTTATCATTATGAATAACTTAGATGCACACAAGACCATGATAAATTAGAAAGAGTATCCCTGGCAAGGCCTTAGAAAGGAGATGTTTTGGGGATGGGAGTGGAAGTAGGAAGAGGGATGGAAAAGCAAGAGTAATGGTTTAAGTCTGACAGAGAAGCACATTACTTTGAAAAATCCCTAAGATTAAAAATGAGTTCACCCAAATATCAGATTTGTGATGCTGATCTGTGATAGACTGCTCTCAAGCCCTCTTCATTCCTGGTCTGATCTCTTTCAACAGCCTCTTACCTGCTCCCTGCACCTGCATTTCTCTCATTGATTTCTTTTGCAAGATGTTTTGAGAATAATTACTTTAAAATATAAATCTGACTTCATCATCCCAGGTCTTTGGGTTTCCAGGGAATGACGTGCAAATTCTTAAAATCCTCCATAACATTCCCTCCATATCTCATGCATGCAATGCCTGTCTGAATGAGGCATCATTCTCCAATTATGCAACTCCTTTGCTTTTTACCCTCTTTTCAGTCTAACACCATCTACTCTGCTCTTACAAATTTCCAGATTCCCCAAAGCAGCAACTGATACAGAAAACATTTCCAGATTCCACAAAGCAGCAACTGATACAGAAAACATTTCCAAATTCCCCAAGGCAACAACCATTATTCATCTATTTTCCAATCACACTTTCAAGTTTTCTTTAAAAGTATTTATTAGATTTGCATTTAGACATCATTGGCCTTGTGCATGCTAGGCAAGCACTCTTAACACTAAGATACATCCCTAGCCTTTATGTTGACATTCTTGTCCACCAAGCAAATGTAAACCCATAAAAATAAGAAGTAAGGAGGACAAAAACAGCAGATAAAAGATGACACTTTGGGAAAATGAAGATCAGGTGGGAGAATAGAAACTTAAGAAAACACAGAAAGTCGAGTCCAAATTACTTGGAAGAAAAAGTTGCTAAGAAGAAATTTCAGCTTTGGTTCCATACGATCTATCTAAAAAGTGTGGGTTCCAAATACATGCTTAAACCTAATACATGCTTTCCTAATATGTAACTTGCTAGGCTTAGACAATACTTTATAAAATGAATAAATATTTTAATAATTATATTTATTACTGCTATATACTGGATTCATCATTTCTAGAAATGTTTCTGGAAATCAATTTTTGAAATGTTTAATTTAATTCTTATATCTTCTTGAAATAGGGAAGGCTTATTAACACACAGCAGACAGGAGAACTGTTATTCTGAGAGGTTGAACAATTTGAATAGGTTCTAACGAAGTTTTGGAAAGATATACCATGCGAACTTCATTAGTCTGAGCCCAAAGTCATTTATTTTATATTATCTTCATGTTAAGTGGATAAATCTATTTAATTTTATTTGTTACTCCTCTCCTACAATAAATGTTGTTTAAACCAAGTTTCCAAGAAATAAAGGAAAGAAGCATGAATTTCTAAAATATATTTAAGAAACAATTAAAATGTCAAAAGTAAGTGAAAATGTGGTATAAGAGCTAGCCTGGAGCTGACACTAATGGAAAGATCTCCAACCTTATTTCCCTAATCCTTCCTCTGACAATAGGTTGAAATTTATATGGGTCCTTTTGGACAATAATATTCTTATTTTGACATCATCTAACCCACACTTTGTACCAAGCTTATTTATTTGATTTCCCTAGCCAGTAGAACTAACAAGTTAATTGGAAGGAAGATAAAAGAGTCTTGTAGAAATGAGAAGTATCCATTAACAGAAATACACACACACACACATACACACACACACACACGCACACACACACACAGAGAGAAGACTAACAAATAACTTTCTGCTTATCTTAACACAGAATCAAAATTATGAGTACAGGGCTGTGAATGTGGCTCAAGCAGTAGCGCGCTCGCCTGTCATGCATGTGCTCCGGGTTCCATCCTCAGCACCACATACAAACAAAAATGTTGTGTCCGCTGAAAACTAAAAAATAAATATTAAAAAAATTATGATTACGTTCCAACAGTTATGCTTTTTTAAAGATCGCAATCTTAAAACTGGAAATTTATATTATACTGTAAAAATCTTTTAGTTAATCTAGATAATAACAACTCTGAATTAATCAATCAATCTATCTATCTATCTATCTATCTATGTATCTGTTTATTTATTTATTTATTTTCAAGGAGGTTATTTTTTTTACACTTTTCTCTCTTGGGACCTGAGTGATGGGCCTGTGAGTGAGAGGTGAGAATAATTCGCCCAAACAAATGAAAGCAGTTATAAGAGTTTATTGGAGGAAGATATACTGTATCCTGGCAGCAGGGGTATGATAAAGACATTTGCCTTCCAACTCAGAGAAGATCTGGGCTTATATGTGCTTCCTGAATTCTTTGTTCACTTTTGGTGCCCTTTTGATAAGGAGTGATTTATACTACGTAAAGAGTGATTGACAGATTCCAGTGCCTTGCTTATTATGCATGCACCAGATCCTCATTCTCAAGACTTACATTAAATGAATGAGAGGCAAGTAACATATATGAGATCTTGAGTAGGGACTTTGCCTTCAACATTAATATAGGTCAAACTTGAGGGTCTGTGCATTTGCACCTGATGATTGGGCAGTCTCTTTGAAAAACAGGATCTTTCTGTTTACACTTTGGGGAAGTTAGCTCTTCCAATAACAGCAATGTGGGAGGGTGAAAGAAAGGTCCTTAAGCTCACATCAGCTCTGCTAATTAAGGTGCATTGGGACCTGGGACAAGGGTCCCTAATCTATCCTGCTTCACTTTCAACCTTTGATCCCTTTACTTGCAAACTGTTAAGCAAAGAAATGCAAGAAAAGGCCAAGACCTAATTAATTTCATTAATACAGCTGCAACAATTCACTCTTAGATTCAGCTTCATTTGCATAAACAGTGAACAAAGAATAGCCAAAGGTGCCAGCTCCCCAGGGTTCTTGTCCCATTTACAAAAATGGGCACTGATATAGAAAGGAGTGGGTAACTGCAGAACAATTTGAGTGACACTTAATTGCTGAAGAGCTCACTTATGCAGTTCAGCCATAACTTTTGCAGTCTGAGGTATGACAGCAAAATCAGCATGAGTTTCTTTTACTTTCACAATTTTATCTCCTGATTTGTTATTAACATAGATCTTAGCATAAGATCTTTTTTTCTTGCTTTATTGAGAATTTCTACCTTTTCACTTAAAGAAAGCACTTTATGGCTTTTCTTTGGCAATCTGAATTTCCAACCCCTCTACTTGTGAGCTCTGTAGCGCTAATTAAGCAAATTAAAGTTACTTGGACACTATAAGGTCCTTGCTTAGCATCTGGATGGCCATCTTAAGTGACAGCCACCATTTTAAGAAAAATTTCACTTTGCTACCCAAGGACATTTCTGAGAAAGACTCACCACTCCCTCATACCAATCCCACCCTTAACCACAGAATTAGGACATGCCTAGCTCTAATCCCTGAGCCTGCCATAAAATTCCCAAACCCCAAGCCTGCTTTGCCTCTCTCTGTCTATAGAGAGATGTGCCTTTATTTGTCAGCTCTGACAAATAAACTTTCCTGCGTATCTCTGCCTGGTCTTGGTCTTTCATTTCTCATTCACCTGTCTTACGGTTCCTCATTTTCCTTTCATTGGTGCCAAAACCCAGAATTGGGTTCCCCGGTCTGCCCACTCACTTCTTCAAGGGTCACTGAGCATCTCTGGGCCCCAATCTAAATTTCATAGTGGGACCAGGCCCTCCATTCTGCCAAACACCCTCTCTGAATCTACCACTGGACATTTCAGGTAAGAACCCTGTCTCTGGTCAACCTAAATACCTACAGTTCCCGGAAGGTGACCATTGATCATCCAGCACTCACAAGATTACCGTGTGATTGGGAGTACCCCCAGTCACAGCTTTCACAGCTATGGTTTATCCCTACTGTCTACCGGGTCTATAGGTGGTCTTTTATTTTGGTCCTAGGTTTTGAGAAAAACCATCAAGAATGATGGAGAGTTGTTGCTGGTGAGACCACTTCTCAGCTTCCAGTTAATCTTTACGGTTTCTGCCCCAATATAGTCCTGGCCAGGCACCTTAGTGCCTCTACAGGCCCTGCACCTGATGCCTACCCAGCTTTGGTGATGATGCCCTGAGCGTAACCCTCCTCTCAACTGAGTGATACTGGAGACTGGGGTATGCCCTACCTCTAAACTCACTTCCTATGTCTTATCATGGGAAGTTTCTCATACACTCCCTCCCATAGTCCTCTAGGCTGCCTCCTGGCTAACCTAGAGTCTTTCTCTTTCACCCTGGACCTAAATCCTCAAAAAACTATCTGTGAAATCAGATTGGGCCTCAATATCCTTTGGACTCTAAATGGCCACCAAGGAGCACCCTAGGTCCCAGTATTACCAGGGATCTTTTCAAATATTGAGAGCGTTTGGGAAAATGGAAAGAGATATCATATATTCAGGCTTTCTCCTCTCTATGTTCTAAGCCCTCTCTCTGCAACTCTTGCTCTCCTGTATAAATCCTCTTAGCTCTCACTTCCCTCCACCAGTTTCCAAAGGGACAGAAGATCCTACCCTCCTCCTTCAACCCAGAGGATGAGTCCCCGCAATACCATGATTGTTTTTCTGATGAAGCTACTGCAGAAACTCTCCCCTAGGCCCCTTCACCCTTCCCTCCTTCTGCTACATGCTCACAGGCTGCTGCTGCCCAGCCTGCATCTCTGTGTCCTCTATGCAAGGTGTCTGGGATAGATGGTGTAATCCAGGTTCATGTGCCTTTCTCTTTGTCAGATCTTTCACAGATAGAAGAGTGGCTTGGGTCCTGTACTTCAAGCTCCACCCAATATATCAAAGAGTTTCAATATCTGACCCAATCATATGATTTGACCTTCCATGATATCCATATGTTCTTGTCTAACACCCTCCTGCCCAAGAAGCACAGGCAAGTTTGGGAACAAGCTAGAAATTATGCTTATGAGGTACATCAGACCTCCCCTGCCCATCCGATTGGCACTGAAGCGGTCCCTGATCAGAACCCCAACTGGGGTTTTGCCTGAAGTAGTAACTAATAGAGAGTAATTCATTTCCTGCCTCATGGCAGGACTTGGAAAGGCAGCCCATAAGACTGTCAATTATGAAAAGCTCCAGGAAGTCATCCAAGATAAAAATGAAAACCCTTCAGCATTTTTAGATCACTTTACTACAATATACTAAAAAATCTGGACCCTGAGACTCCAGATGGGAGGCAACTACTAATGACCTACTTTTTCCTCCCAGAGTCTCCCTGATATTAAGGCCAAACTAAGGTACTTTAAGAGTTGGCCCCTAATTACCTAAGCTGAGGTTCTGGGAGTGGCCTTTAAGGTGGTATAATGGGAGAGACGAGAAGGCCAGATGCCCGCACAAGTCATCTGTTAGGCCTCAGCATCTGCCCTGGTTCCACTGGCCCAAGGAAGGGTCCCTCGGGACCACCTGGACCTTGTTTTAAATGGGGTCAGATGGGTCACTGAGCTCAAACATGTTCCAAGCCTGGCAAGTCTCCAGGCCTTTGTCCTAAATGCCATCAGAATGGAAACTGGGCTATTGACTGTCCCCACGCCCACAGTAACCTCAGTCATCCAGCCCTTTTGTTTCCCCTTTCCAACTCTTAGGACTGGCTGCAGAGGACTGACAAGGCTCAGGTCTCCATCACCTGACCACTAACATCATTCCACAGGACCCAGGGTAACTGCGAATTTTAGGCCTGTCTCCTTCCTCCTAGACACCAGGATACATATTCATACTCAAGGATATCTGGGGGTCTTCTACAAACCCTTACAGACACCTAGCCTTATTTGTGCTTTTGGCTTTCTAATTTTTACCTACTTGTTTTTAGTCATTCCACAGTGCCCTGTTCCTCTTATGGGAAGGGACATGCTCACAAAGTTG
This sequence comes from Spermophilus citellus, assembly GCF_964194105.1. Taxonomy (NCBI): domain Eukaryota; kingdom Metazoa; phylum Chordata; class Mammalia; order Rodentia; family Sciuridae; genus Spermophilus; species Spermophilus citellus. The sequence continues at coordinate 47,868,350 of NC_138200.1, read as the reverse complement.
GGGGCTATGCTTTCCTTCTCCCTTCATATATGCTTCCATCCAGACTCACCTGCCACTCCCCCGATCCTCACCCTTACCTTAGGACCATCCCCTATTCCGCCTGCCAGCGCCTTCCCATTACCCTCTTCTGAGGTGGACCCTACTATCTGAAATGTTTCAAGTCCTTCTAATGCCTCACACCATGAACCCATTCACATTTGCTTCAAAACCCCCTCCATTTTTCTGGCCCAATCATAATACCTGCTCTCCCTCCTTGCTGAAGCTGTCCCTCTCATTTGGCAGAGCAGGCTTGTCAGGATCCTGACAATAAACCCGATTCTTATCCCCAGGTGTGTGTGTGTGATTAGTCCTGGGCCACTTTTCTTTCATTGATGTCAGTGACTTGATCCTGTTCTCCCATCAGCTTTGCTCTCCCCTCCAGGGATTTGAGCTGTTTGGGGATCCTGGCCTGAGGACCCAGGACAATTGCTACACATCTTCTTCCATTCACTTAGTGCTCTTCTTCTTCATTCACACTCTGGCCTCATCTGGGTAAGTGACTTCACCCTTCCCCTCCCCTCCTCCTCACAAGTGTACTCCCTAGAGATGGCAGTGACAAGTCTCCTCTCTAGAACTTAGATCTTGGCCCAGCACCAAGATTCTTGCCCATCCTTTCCCCTTGATAAGTGCACTCCAACTCGCCATGGGAACTCCCAATCCTTTCCCCTTGGTGAGTTCACTCTTGGGTCTTGGTTCTCAGCTCCTCAGCAGAGCTCACAAAAACCCTGGCCAGGCAGTCAAGACTCCCTATGGGCAAAGCCCGGGACTAGGAAATTAGCGGGTGACTCCCTTCTCTCAATCATAGACTCCAAGTTGCCATAGGAAACTCCCAATTCCCATTTGACTCACCTCTTGGTGACTCTGCCTCCTCACCCACTTAACCCCACTCCATTTGGCTTCTGTTCTAGAGAACCATCAACCAATTCAACCTTTCAAACTTCATAACTTTTGCGAGTGCTCAGGAAAATGCAAGAAAAAACCTTATATGCCTGCTTTTTCCTGTCTCCATTGTAAGCCTTCTCTTTGCTCCTCTTGCTCCCCTGTCCAGCTTCTACATGCTACTAAACCTCTGGATTCCTCCAGAGACCTTACTTCTAGACAAACAAGGGACCCAGAACTCTCCTGCATTGTAAAGCCCTAAGCAGCAATCTCCCCGGCCAAGGCCACACTGAAGCTAGCATTGAAATACAAAGGACAGACTCAGCAGGCTTGATCAGAGGCCCCAGGAGAATCTGCCATAGAACAGACTGCTTATTGGTGACCAAAAGTGAGGTATTGTATTCACTGTGTAAGAGAAAAATTAAACATAGAGAGATAGACATGACACATACAGATCTTGTTTAGTCAAATGAAAGAAAATGACCTTCAATGTTCTGTTTTAAGAATGAAGAGAATTAACTTATAAGAACCTACTACATGCCGAGCCTTCTTTCTCACACAATTTGAATAACCTATTTACCACAATTCTAGGAGGCATATCTATACATTTACATGTCAATGGGAGATATTAGGCTCAGAATAATTAATACTTTTAACTAAAGCTTATACATCATTAAAGGAAAACAAAATGTACACCCATGCCTTTCTTATTGACTCAGTTATTTCTTAAGAAGACAGAAACACCTTTAATTTATTTTAGAAATATTTCAGCATAGAGTAGTCAAAATAACATTATTATGTTTAGAGGAAATCAACCTCCATTCCTGGGTAAAAACGTTCTAGTGTAAGGCCAGAGGTTGTAGGTCAGTGGTAGAGCACTTGCCTTGCACATGTGAAGCACTGTGTTCAATCCTTGGCACCACATAAAAATCAGTAAAGAAACATATTGTGTCCATCTACAATAAAACATAATTGTGTTTTAAAGTTCTATTGTAGATGCTCAAAACAGTCACACTACTAGAAAAACAGAGGTGGAAGTTGAGATATTTAGATTCAATTTTGATCTGTCAATGTATCGATAATGATATTTCAGTTGCTTGAAAATGGCATGTGCTAATTATAGGAACACATTTTCTTTTATAATATATTTGAAAAAGTTTGGTTCTATAATAATAAGAGAGAATATTCTAAATTAGAGAATACACCAAAAAAAAATTATCAAGAAGGTGGAATGCCAAAAACTATATTTGTATTTGCTTAAGTGTTGACAGAGTAACTAGGACATTTGGTTTAAGAGATGTTTCTTATACACATCTCTGAAAGGACAATTGAGAAAACCAGGAATTCTGCATATTCATAGGGTCTAGTTCATTAGAGAAAATCCAGTGACTGGAAATTAAAGAAGGACACACTTCGATTTAAAGTAAGGAAGAAGTTAACAGCTTTATGAGCAGCTGGACAAGAGATTTGGCTATCTTTGAGGTATTGAATGCTGTCTTGCTAAGTGTTTAAAGAGGCATTCTTCATTGATATTATAGTGTAATTTAAAAACAAAGTAAAACTGAAGCAAAATCAAATTGAAAAAGATTCACAATTCCAAATGCTGATTTAGTTCACTGGATTCTTACTTTTTAAGCAGCCTTCCAATCTTACAACATCTGGTGAAACCATGGTGACTCTGCAATATTTATCTACAAATAAATATTGATAATTGATAATTAAAAACTCCCCTGAAATCCAAAGCAGAAATGGCCATTTCTCTTCCATAGTACTACTTTTATAGCAGATCTACTACTACTACTTGCATTAGAGGTGTTTGATCACAGATCTACTGTCAAACTATATTCTAATTGCCAGTATTATTTTAACACCTGTGAGGTCTTTAAAACTTAACAAATGCTCAGCAAATGTTTATAAAAGCAAAAGATAAATGGATGTTGCTAATCAGGATGCATTTCTATACAAAAGAACACCTAGAATAATGGATGTATAAATGTGCCACAATGAAATTCACTATTCTGGGTAATTAATATGGACAAATAGAAAGTTAAAAAAAACATTTTAAATGGCCAAAAGTCTTAATTTGCTTAATTTTTAGAAATTTCAAAATATTTTTTATTCTAAGAGTGATACAATTTTACAAATCAACAGTTTAAACACTGTATTCATTTTCTATTGTTGCTGTAGCAAATTACTACAAGGCTAGTGAGTTAAATAACACAAATAAAATATCTTAAATTTCTACAGATCACTGGTCAGTGTGGTTCTCAGTGGACTAAAATAAAGAAAGGATGACCAAGATGTTGTTCAAAAGTATTAAATGCAGGCTACATTCTTTCCAGGAGGGTCTATGAAAGAATCTGTTCTCTGATCATTCAAGTTGTTGACAGAATTCAGTCTTTTGTGGTTATGGGCAGATGTCTCCATCTTCTTGCTAGTATTAATTTGAAGACTATTCTCAGCTTCTGGCTTCTGCCACATATTTTCACTTGTGGGCTTCTTCCTTCATCTTCAAAGTCAGCAATTGTAGGTCTGGTAGGTGAAGTCTTTCTCAAGTTATATGTTTCTTTCCAATCATCCCTCTTCCTTTTTTAAAGAGATTTCATAGATTTTTGTCTTCTTCCCAGGTATTCAAGCACAATGTCCCTTTTTAAAAGTCAGCTGATAACCACAATTCCACCTGCAACCTTAGTTCCCTTTTGCCACAAAAAGTAACATATTCACAGATCATAGGGATTAGGACATTGATATCTTTAGGAGACAATTGTTTATTCACCAAAATATCCACCAAAATAAAACTGTCTTCTCATACTGTATTTTCAGAAATTTCAAAAGGTGTTGTTCAATGAGTGTTAGAACTTTATAGATCTCTGAAACTTTTTCTTTAACTATCAATCATACTATTTACTAAAATAGAATATTATTATAAACCTTGTTATCTCTTCAAACAAAATATATTTGGAATTAGTGTAATTCCCCCAATCACCAAGTATCATTATGAAAAACCTTAAGTCAACAGTCTCTTCTATCACAACTCAGTTTTCCTTAGAAAAGAATAACCTTTGCAAGGTTACATTTATTTTGAGTTAATATTAAGTCAGTGTGCTTTAAACTGCAGTTATGAGAGTCACTCTAATAGTTTTCTATAGAATAAAACACATGGAATTTATGCCAAGTCTTTTGCTTGATGTTTAGGTGACTTCTGAATTTATTTAGAATCCGTTGACTAAATGGTTGAGTTTGCTGTTTAACTTGTATCCACAATATATTGAAATTACTTGAAGATGCTGTTAACAAAGAGAAGTGAATCTAGAGTTAAGATCTAGATTAGACAGAGTTAAAGCAATTTAAACAAGGAAAATCCAATAAATCAGCATAGACTAATACCTCAAAAATGCCTTAATCATAATATACAGTCTTATATTAGGTAGCTTCTCTGTCCATCTTTATGTAAGGTGATGTCCTAACTTGAAGACAAAGTTATAAATAGCAAGCTTCAGAGTTATTTACTTGTATGTACTTCTGTATCTTTCATAAGCACATTATTTCGAAATATTTTCCTAACTTCTATGGTCAAAAATTGAGGACAAACTTGTTGTGAACGATGTTTTAGCCAATATTTTAGTCACTGTGACCATAAGATCCAACAAAAACAGTTTTACAGGAAGAAAAATTTACTTGATGCTCATGGTTTCAGAGGTCTCAGTCCATAAATGGCCAACTACTTTCTTTGGGGTCGAAGGTGAAGCAGAACATCATGGCACAAGAGTGTCATGGAGGGGAGAAGCTCAGGACATGACAGTCAAGAAGCAGAGAGATAGATAGTCTCCCCTCACCACTGACAACATATATACCTCCACAGCCATGTTCACAGTGACCATCCTCCTCCAGCCATTTCCTACAGTAAACACCCAGTTAATCCCCATCAGTGGATTAATGCACTGGTTCTGGTGTCTTATAACCCAATCATTTCACCGCTAAACTTTTTTGCATTGTCTCACTCTTGAGCTTTTGGGAGGTACATCATATCCAAACAACAACAAGGGAGAAGAACTTAAAAACTTGATATTTTTACACTCTTGGGTTTTAGACACATGTTTAAGCAAGCTACATTTATTAGTTGCTAAATCCTCACTACATTTCAGTGCTTTAACCCCAATTTACAAATAGGAAACAATCAAGAATTAGTTGAGTTTCCCAGACTTATCAAAATTGCACCATCTTTAAATGACAGATTGAAGATTTCAGCATTGGAATATGAATCCAGAGTTCTCTTAGCTTCTATGCACCATGTTCTTTAATCTGTTAACTTCTAGCTTGCAGTTGTTTCCTAAAATTGACAAAAGATGAGACAATGGTCCAGTGGAGTTAATGAAAAAAAAAAAGATCAGAATCTCATGACTGGTAGGAAACAGAGCTTGGAATTTAAGCTTCTTTGTCCTCAAATAAACTGTTCCCATTAAATTACCACATAGTTGGTATGGGTAATTACTGTAGCAATGGTAAAGTAAGGAATGAGAACGTTACATGTTTTGAAACAAGTTGAAATCACCTCTATACCCCAGGGCATTTCAATAGACATTGCAAATGTCTTCAACCAAATGTGGGTCTTTTTGAGTGTGGTGGTATCTACAGGATTCTCTTTGTCATATTGGATTGCATCCATAAACCACATAGAGAGTACTGATATGTTTGACTAAGTCTGAGCTGATGTGTTCTGAAATGTTTGCTTAATGTTTTATCATCACAACTAGAGTTACAGCCTATCACTTGAGGTTTGGTTTCGGAAGATATTGTTCCTTCTCTGATTGTGTATTTAAAATTATAAGAGATAATGTTTCCAATACAAATTTGAACTGTATGGTATTTTTTATTATTGCTTCAACAGTCATATTTGATTGACTTAACAGAGAATAGGATCTCAAAAGCAATTTTCTGTCATAGAAGGAAACATGGCTATAGTTTACTTTTCTTTGAAAAGTAGAATTATAAAAATTATCTGTGGTTTCTTATGTCTAAAAAGATGTCAAGAAATAAACAAGAATGTCTATAATCTAAAAATCTACATAACAGAAGAGTCATTTAAACGAGATTGGGAGGAGTAAAGACAATATTAAAATGGTCCCATAAGTGACCTTCCATATCCACTAATATTATTGTCATCTCAGTGTGAAACTCCCTTGTGTTTAAATTCTGAAACACAACCTAGATGCCTGGACATTCAAGATATTAGAATTATAATTGTTTTCTTTGTATGCTTAGGATAGCCACATGGATTTTATTTTAATTAATTAAAATACTATGAAAACCAAACATTCAAAATCCATCTAACTCACTTCCCTAATCTGCATCATAAAAGAATTAGTATGAATAAGAATTCTACAGTCATTTGTGAAGTCATTTATAACCTTTATGTATTTCCTATTCTCCTGATTAAATTACATGTCTGAGTGATTCTTAATTATATTTTGCCAAATGATTTGAAAGCTTTCTATCTTAAGGTCTGTTAGTAAACAAATGAAAGTGGAAAATAGAATATGTCCAATATAATTCATATAATGTAAAAGCTTTATCATTGTCACAACATCGTGGTGCAAATGGTTACTACTACTAATAATAAAGTCAACTCTGGCAAGAACTATTTTGGCAAATAGGAGAACTCATGAAAGATTTATTTTAGACATCTCCCCAGAATTTATGCTCCATACAGATTATCTTCTATTAACTGGTGAGCTTGAACCTTGAAAGGAGTTTCAAGTTTCAGATAAGTGACACACATCACTGAGCATTACGTCTGCCACCTGGTAATGGATAATATAAATACAGCACATTTATTCAGCAGGGAAGGGAAACTGCTTCTATAGCCAATTCTTAATTATTCGGGGTAATGGGGGAAAACCTCTGAGTGGTTATCCATAAATACAGATAATTGGCAGAATATGTAAATTAGGTCCCATTTCACAATGTTTATGAACATTTTGGCTGAATGGCAATAAAAGAAGAAATGAAGAAATATTAAAGCCCTGTAATTATTATGAAGTATTTGACAGTTTCGCTCTTGCCTGGTTCTCGTCCTATGTCTCAGACTTGCCCTCCTCCATCTCTCCCTTGACCATTCTCAAAAGGTACATATTCCTCTAGATTCTACATTCAGCTTTATCCTTTTATATAATATGTATTTTTTTTCCAGTTCATCTCATCCACTATGATGACTACAGATAACAAGATGCTTAATACATGCTAGGTGAGTAAATAAACTGCTAAAAAAACTCTCCCTCATGTTGTTTCAGTTTAATTAAATGCAAAATGTATAGTGGGTGAGGTTGACAAACCTGTATGTGGGTCCCCATTATCTATGGAATTTTATTTCAATGCAGATATCTAAGCCTTTCCCATGCCTTAGAAATCAGAATCCTGGGGGTGATAGGCACAGAAAAAAAGAGAATATTCTTTAAAAAAAAAAGTAACCAACTAATGAAAGGAACACAGAAAGGTAAACCATAAAAGAAATTTGAGAAACAATGTAAAATGTATGTATTCTATACAAGTAGATGATTTTCTGAGTTTTTAAAATCATATAGGTAAATGGATTCTTTCTGTATAATTAGAAATCCTCCTCAAAATGGCAGTTTCCACCAAGTGAACCAAACAGTAGTCCTTTCCTCACACTTGCATGGCTGTAGTCAATCACACAGTCACGTCATGTATCTCAAGCCTTGGTGAACTCACTGGACCACAGAAGTTGGCAGGGCCAGCTTGTCCATCATAACATCTGTATCCATCCATGTTAACCTGCCATTTTATTTTTTCCAATAGAACTCATTTGGTGCCGGCACTGTGATATTAGATGATTGTTGAGAAGAACCTCTACCTGCTTGGCTGATGGCACTTTCCCAAAGGGCTTCTGACACATGAAAATGACCAAGACAATTTTCCATAAAGCAAGAGTCTCATCACTTGCTGATTAAACTAATTGTAATTTTTAGTCTTCCACCCTTTGCTCCAACTTTACCACAAAATCTTTCCTATACCTTTGAAAGTATTTAGGATAATGGTCTACAGCCTTAAAATATTATAATTCGGCTTTCTAAAATCTGGCTGGCGAGATATTATCTTCCAGAATACTCTCTTTGGTGCTTAATTCTCCAGCAATAATGAATTATATTTGCATTTCTCAAAATGATCACACTCTCATAGCTAGGCTGACTGCCTCTGCCTTGACTGCTTCCAATGCTCTTCAACCAACTTCTCCATTCTTATTTCAAATCTCATTCTAAATTTCACTTCCATCAACCTTCACATAGACAATTACCACTTGCATAACTCAGTCACTGTTTGACTTGAATCAATAAAACAGAAAATATGTCAATTGCATAGAACACAATAAAAAAGTGAATTTAAAGGAACTAGATACAAAGCTATAATTAACATGAGTTTCTCTATTTAAATCATTTAAATCAATTCAGCTTTAAAAAATCCATATAATTTCCCCAGTTGTAACAGCAATCATTTAGGTTTAAAAAAAAATCCCACCCTACCCTCATCCTAACTGGCCATATCAGTGGAAGTGTATGGAATAAACTGGAGTAATATTTTTTTTTCTATGAAATGTTCCTCCAAATTATCCAGCTTACTGGTGAATGTCCATGTGATTTCAGAGCTCTAACAAAGTTCTTAACTACAAAAATCCCTCCTCATTAACATTTTTGCTTCCCATTATTTCAGTTACTCATGGTGAAACACAGTTTAAAAACAAAGCAAAAAAAACCGTAAAATTTCAGGAATGAATAATTTATAAGTTTTGAATTATGTGTAGTGCGATGAAATAAATCTCATGAAATCTCTTTCCATTCTACCAAGGATTTGAATTGTCCCTTTGTTCAGCATATGTATGCTGTATGTGCTACCCTCCCATTAGTCACTTAGTAACCATCTGCATCAACTCATTATCAACAGTTAAGGTATTTCAGTGATTATGACCATTTAACAACTATTTTACAACTGTTGATGTGCAAAAGTAGTGACACTGGCAATTCAGCTTTATTAATAACATTCAGTAAAGTGCTTGCTTTAAGTTGAAAAGCAAAAAAAATATTAATTTAATAAAGAAAAAATATTGTATTCTAAGGTTCCTATGTTCTGTAATAATGTAAATCTATACTTGTTCTTAGCAAAAATGCTAAGAAATGAAAAGGTGAATCTTCTATCCATGAAATTATAAAGAAGAAAACCAAAATTTATCATTAAACCAATAGTTATTTTTAATCATTATAATTGTCTTATTACTGGTGTTAATCTCTGACTATGCTTAATTTATAACCATGTCAGAGGAACGCACATAAAGAAAAAAGCATTATCTATTTGCGTATGTGAATGCGTATGGTAGATTTCAGGCATTCAATAAGAGTCTTGAAACATATGTCCCATATCTAAAGTGAGGAGTTCTATGGTACTTATAACCTGTATCTAGGTTTGGATCTTCTGGGACAGAATTAGTTCTAATAAATAATAACTGATGTTATTGAAGGTCTATTCAGAATTGAGTTTTGGACTGATCATTTGGATGTGGTCTGGATGGAATATATGATTTCAGTTCAGAAGTTCCCACAGTGAGCTCCCGCTTTACCTGTATTTTTTTTTCTTTTAATAGAATAACTCTCAACCTCTCTTAATTGCCTCTCCTCTAGTATCTACTTCTCTTTTGTCCCCACTATTCTGTGTAGTCAGGATAGCTGGGAGGTCTGCACCAGTCCCCTCTTGGAGAAGCGACTTTGTTGTAACTCTCACTTTGAAGTTCAGTGTCCTATTATCCAGCATCACTGACCAGGTAACTGTTAGTCATGCTTTGAGTCCTTTGTGATTTCCAGAAAATTGGCCCAAGGGAAATAGTCTCTGTAAGTAAAGATTATATCCATGTGTTCCCAGCAGCTCATCAGAGGATGAGATTTAATGCTATTTCAGCCTCCCATTTCAAATTCGTATTTCCAGTCATAAAAGGCATTTACAAAAAAAAAAAAATGTGTTTCTTGGAGAAGATCTTGACTTAAAAAATTGTTCTGTATGTAGTATTCTAATCTATAATCTCTATGTCTAATAAATTAAGTGTGTGTGTCCACATACACACACACAAGCACACATATATACAATTCCTCAAACTGAATCCAATTCATTTGGTGTAATTTGGCATCGAGATAAAATGTCTGAAATTTTTTTTGTTTGTGTGTGGCTTAATATTGGTTCCTCAATATTTCATGCTGAATCTTTGTCCTTTTACAAATTAGATTTCTCACTTTCTTTTCATTGGATTCCTGTTGGGCAAATATAATCTTTTCAATAGAAGATAAACATTTCACAATTTGTTGTAATAATTCTTTGTAATAATACCACTCTCATTTCCATATTTTCTAAACCACTTAAACAGTACCAGTTTATTAACCAAGCAATTTATCAATATTTATTCATGATGCCAATAACAGACTTCTTGTCATAAATAATTATTGAGGTAATAAATAGTTTTATTATTAAAACCTGATGACAAGAGCAGAGTGATTACCCTGATAAAGACTGATGACAGGTCTTCGTATCTGAGGCGACACTCAGAACACTGTGCAGATTGAATCTGAGGCCTCCTGCATGGATAATAAATTGTTATTTCAGAGAATAAAATGATTGATACATTTGCTTGCTGTGGAGAAAGCATTGGGGAGAAGATTCTACTCCCTAACTTATTTAAACAGGCTATGGTAAAATTTTCTTTCCTTGTGACAAATTTAACTTTCCAAGAAAGTGACAGCTCTTTGGCAGAGATATGAGCAGAGAAGCGTTCTTTTTTAGAAGCTCCTAAAAGTCAAGTTCATTTTGCAATACCTCTGGATGTTCTCTAGCCTCGGTGGTGCCCCCTGCAGGCGGCACCTGGAGCAGAGGTGAGAGCATGGTGGGAAGTGGTGACATGAGACACTGTGGCTAACTCAACAAGGAGACAAATGACATCTGTCAGATGGCATTGGAGGAACTGCCCTGCCTGGCTTGGTGCACAAGTACATTGCATTTTTTTTCCTCCATTGGTTTGATCTTACCTTTTATGACAAACTACCCCTGGAGACCATCCATCTTTTGACAACCTGGGATATGACGGTATTGAGAAGACATAGGGAGGAAGAAGACAGAGAAAGATTGAGGCAGAATTGAATTGTATGTCCTATTCATTTATAATTGTTTTATTTATATCCATTATTACTAAGAATTAAAATGCTATAATGAACATTACGAAAATGCTCTCAAAAGGAAGAGTTAAGATTTAAAATGTATTCTTTTAACTTTGCTCAATTTATTTGGGCTAAGTAAGGCAAAGAAAAGAGTGACAAATATATAATTTGAAATGTTGCCCAATAATGGCAGGGGGAACCAAAGTCAGAGATTCATCATATTTTCTAATGTGTATTTTAAGCAAACAATTAACATATCAAATATGACATACATTCAATGATTTCAGATCAATTCAAAATGAAGTACTTATTTGTGAAACGTAAGTATCCATCTTTGAATTCTGAATGTGTTAGATGACTTCATTCTTTTCTGTATATGTTTAGCAATTTATGTGTAGCAAGAAATTACAGCAATTTCTGAAAATTATTTTTGTGAAAATGATTTCTTTTTAGCTTTCAATTCTTTAAATTTTTATATATGAAAACATAAGTTAAACTATCTCCATATTATTGAAAGCCTTTTTAAAAATTTTTAATAACCTTGTGTTCTGAAATGTGGGTTTGGTAAGAAAAATAATTTCATAACTCAATTATTTTAGTGTTCGGTTAAAATTATGTTGAATATATCTGTGAAAAGCTGTCAATTTCTTTTGCACTTTTTTCTCCTAGTTGATGTTTTCCTGCAGATATTCATTTTAAAGGAAGCTTTTAGCATCTCAATTGTGATAAAATATTTGCATTAGTTTAAAAAAAGACAATGCTATTGCAATGTAATGCTTGTAAGTACCAAATCTTTATATTTACAGCATGAAAGAGGAAATATGGAATCGCAAAGAGAGATCTATTTTTTTGTGGTATGGTATATGTTTAATTCTCTAATATAGAAAATGTTTGATGTTCAAATTCTGACAGTTATTAGATTAGATTTAATTAACATTTATAACAACTCCACAGGATGTATTATGCTTTTCAGGGCAAATCCATGACTTAAAATAATTCTCTATATCTAAGAAATGTATGATTACATGAAGACATGATGAATAAGCCAGTAGTTATTTTAGTTAACTACATAAAGCTGTGGACTACAAACATCTACATATGTTTGCATAAAGATGAGGATGCCTGTTAGCTCACTTAAACAGAGCTTTCTCCCTTTCAGCTCCACAGAGAGCCGCTGACCCCACTTCAATGACAACCCTCAAATCAGCCATACACAATATAGAAATTCACAACCTAGCATTTATTGACTGCCAATTTGCCAGATCTAATGTTGAGCTTATAAAAATAGGTCAGAAAGAGTTTCCTTCCTCAAAGAGCTCAGTGAGGGAATAGGCATGAAAATGAATGAGGACAAAGAAGTGTTAACATCATTGTGGCAGAACTCTGGAAATGTTATAAAATAGGCAAATATAAGATCTCAATGATTCTATCTGAAAGAGACGGGGCTTCATGGAAATATATGCTCAAACCATCTTAAGTAAGGGAGAGGGTCTATATTCAGACCAGGTACTTAGATTGCAAATATGAAAACAGAAATAAAATAAGCAAACGAAAAGAGCATCTACTTTTCTTTTAGTTCAAAAGGAATTTATTGTGAGGACATCAGATAAATCACAGAACTGACAAGAAAACCTGAGAACCACAATAATAATGTGCCTGGTTTATTCAGGTAAATTAAGTTTCAGGTGTATTATTTCTTTACAAACACTGACTCATTTGAAACAGGAAAAGTGTTCGCATCACCATTGAAGCGGAGGAGCAATCTGTGATTGAATGAAATGGAGAAACTCTTCACATTCAAGGCTGCCTGAATCAAGTGCATCTTCTTTCCCCTACTCTATGCTGCCTACAAATGAAGTGGTCCCTTTCTTTTGAAGTTTGTCATCTTAGCTAAAGGAACTGAAGCATGGAGTGTCCTTCTAAACACCTTGTGGTTGTGGTCGGTGGGTCCAATTGAGAACACATGATGCATCAGAAGTATTTAATGGGGGCTTGAAAACCAAATAGGAAGTCTCCTTGCAAATGCAGCTACTTACAGGAAGTGGACATTGACCCTAAATCACACTTTTGTATATGATCTTTGGACATCTTTTACATTTCTTGTCTTCTTTTCTCTTTTGGAGGAAAACACAAACAAACATCTAATGTAGAAGTTAAAAAAAAAAAATTCACTTCTAACCCAGCTTCTTGGCAGCCAGAGCAGAAGGAAAACTAAATACAACATATTAAATATTTCTGTCCAGGACTTTGGATCTGAGGGGAGCCATTCAAAGGAACAGAAGCCATTTCCATTTAATAACCATCTGAGAAAGGATGGGATAGGCCTCACTGTCAAGTGCCACCAGGGTCTGCGATGTCTCCAGTGCCAGCAACCAGTGTTTTCCTAAAACCTAAGTTTGGCTGTTTTCTGATTATCAAACCCTCCTGGGTCTCTGCCCCATTTCCCAAGCCTTGCTCTCTGGCCTTCAGAGGATGTGATCTGCAGTATGGCTGCCTAATCAATGTCACTGACCCTTCAATTAATCAGAGCCAACTGTTTCCAACCTAAAACCCTGACTACCAAAGTGGATTTTATAACGCAAAGATGTCCCCTTCATTTTCTGCTCCATAAACAGCTCATTTTTTCCATTGTGGTGAAAATGTGGTTCAAGAAACAGCAATAAATAGCAACAGCACTGTGTCTTCAAAAACAATACATTATTGTAACAAAGGTGAGAAAGTCTTGTTATTTGTTGGTTTTCTACAATTTGTATGAGCCGAGTGCTTTCCCTGCTTTTGGTGATGTGCAAAGGCACAAGGTATATTATGCACGGAATCTATGTTTATGAGGCTGTTGACAGAGGACGCAGAATCCAATTTCTAGTCAGGGCTGATTCAGAGGCCATAATCACACATTAGTTATCATGTTTCTTTGAAAGCTTAAATCTAAGCTCATCTGTACAGAGTTCCATGGAATAGAACAATAGATTATACTCAAATACGGTAGAGTCTTAGGTGGCTTGCTTTTACAAATAATTATTGGTCCAGTTTTCATGACCCTGACAACACTATGTCCTGGTGAAGAATAGAAAAAGTATGCACTTAAATTCTCTTGACCTTTTCAACAAACCTAACGAACCTTTCGTTCAAAGACATCAGCTGTAAGAACTAGTTCACTCTTGCATGCAAAAGTCATCCCATAACTTTCTTTGGACTTTCAAATCCAAATGAGGAAAATATCTCATTCTTTATTAATCTGTCTGTTCTATTTAAAAAAAATAAGAAAGACTAACATAATACTGCTTTCCTCTTTATCCTAGCTGTCAGGAAGATGGGACAAAGTAAGATTTATCCTATGCTCTCTTAGAGTACTTATAATTAGAAAAAAATGAGAATCAATCAAATGTCTACAGTAATGGCAAAAACTTATTAATATGTACTTTGCTAAATAGAGTCCAGTGACTAAAGTCATATTTATGTGTGGAAAACCTGTTTTCATTAAATTATAGTGCTACTATGCCCACAAACAGTTTAAATCTATTCAGAATATGTTTTTACAATTTTAAGAGCTTAAAAATGATATCCATATGCGGGTGTTTTACAGTGATATATTTCTGTGGTTTCTACCTGTGACCATCAAAACTTTCTGTATAGTCAGAAATTGTATCTCCTTTCTTCAGTGTCTACCCTCAGTGTTCCAAGGTCAAGAGTTAAATAAATATTTATTGACTGAATTGGAAAACATTGACACAATGTACATGCCCCAGAGTGGGAAAAATATAACAATTATGGTACCACCATACCCTGGAAACTATGGCAGTATATATATATATATATATATATATATATATATATATATATATATATATATAATAATTTAGTGATGTGCATAGAAAATGCATAAGTTACTCTGAAATTATTTAGCCAAGCTATAAAGGAGTGTGCATATTGCAATGCTATTATTGTTTTTTCATATGGATTACATTTATATAATAGAGATTTCTTCACTAACATTGGAAAGTGTGGAATATAAATTATATGTCCTCAGCTAACCCAAAGTCTAAAGCTCAGGATTCACCTTCTAAATCTATCATGGTCCTAGCCAAGCCTACAAATCCCTCTTATGATTTCAAAAGAATTCCTGTGTATTTGCTCTTGTCTGTGGAGTGGGGAGAAATCTATTGGTCACATCTATATCAGTATACATCCCTGGTACCAAGGCTGCTGATATGGATATATATATATATATATATATATATATATATATATATATATATATATATATATATTGCTTTTTTGTGTTATGGTAATGAGGATTGAACCCATGGCCTTGCACATTCCAGGTGAGCATTCCTCTGAAATGTGTCCCCAGCTCCCATGATAGATTTTAATGCTTCAAACTTTGTGGGCATTTGGGAAATTAGAGATAGGCCCTATATTTAATATCATATTTTGTGTGTTGAAGTCCATCAGAAAAATTGGAGTAAAGTCTAGAAACAGCTTGCTTTTATATGGATACCTGAAACTAAGGATAATACCAAACCCTATACCTATGAACTTTTTTATCATATATATGTGTGTATGTGTGTATAATAGTCTTGTAGCTAAAAACTGGGGGAAAAGAAACTGGATGCTGTTTTATTTAGTGTATAGTAGAATGCAAGGTTCTAGGACAAAGACATAACCACTCTCCTTAACTTAGGTTTTCAGGGACAGAAAATAACTCATTGTGTTACCTTTGGCATGATGGCACTATGTCTTTGTGTGTTCATCCTCTGTTTGTAAGAATTTTTTCCCATTATAGGCCAGTCAGTTGACCATACACATGGCAATATACATACACATACATTCACACAACCACTCCAAGGGGGCATACTGTCAACAAACAGTGAGCTTTGCCTCTTTCCTAAGTGTGGACTCAAAAAATAACATAGCCTCCCCGCACCGCCACACACACACTCCCATTGCTGACACTAGTTCACTGATCCCATCTTTATCTCCCAGAACCAGCTAAGAAACTTGCAAGCCCAGGTTCAAAAGGAAAAGACAGCTACTTTTCAGAAATTATTAAGAGTTTCAAGATCTCACCCGCAGTAATTTAAAGATCCAAGTTGTGTGTGATGGTACAGGTTAGGGTCCTTGAAGCCACGCTGTCCCCTACATTTTACGAGCCTTTTGGACTACACCAGCTCTCTTGTTTGGGATTAAACTGGTCCTCCTTGGTCTATGTCCCTTACTTGGGAAAGGGAGGAGGTTTGCTGTTCATCATTTCTTCTCTCTCTCCCCAAATGAACAACAACCATGAAAAGTAAAAATATCTGTACTTCTTGTGAAAATTATTATATCCTCTCACATTTCAATATGCCAAAGGGGCAGGGTTTAGCTTTGATAAGCTGTACAAAGTTTCCAGATACACATTCCCTCTAAGGTAGGGTTCTGCCTGGCATCAATTTGTATAAGTAAGTAAAACCCTCAAGACATGCTTCAGGGTGAATTTCTAATTTTACCTCTTCAGAGAAGGGATGGTGATCTTTTTTGTTGAAAGGTCAAATAATAGAGTCTATAAATTTATCTTTTTGCCTGTAATGGAACAACCTGCTACAAACTGAGATTTCATGTTATCTCTATAATTATTTATTTGCATAGGGAAGTTCAGGAAGGAATCTGATTGCAATTATCTTTAGATGGGTTCCATGTGGGAACCACTTCTTAAAATAATTTTTTATTACTATTATTATCTTTTAAAAGGTATTTTCTACATTGTTCATGCTTCACATCTCTTATTAAAGAAAGTAACCTCTCATAACAAGAAAAGACTGAATATTTTTATGCTTTCAAAAAGGAATTTTATAAATGGTGATGAAAATTTTCTATGTAAAATTAGATTCTGGGCAAATCCTAATTCTGTGATAATGTCATTTGCCCCAAATTGGGGAAAAGGACAGTAAGTTTTAAGAAAAAAATGTTGCTCCATTTATACCTATACATGTATCTTAATATGTACAAAACTGGTTCTATGTCTCATTCTCTGGTAACTGTTATTTTGTAGTTTATGAGTGTCTAAATTTTGTTTTTAATTACAGGATCATATGAAGTTGTCTTTTAAAGAGTTTTTCCTTCAGCCATGTGTGATGATGCATGCCTGTAATCCCAAAGACTCAAGAGGCTGAGGCAGGAGGAGACGTAGTTCCAGGCCAATCTGAGCAATTGAATGAGGTTCTAAGCAGTTTAAGGAGATCATGTCTCAAAATAAAAAAAATAAAAGGGCTGGGGCTCTAACTCAGTGTTAATGTGCCCCTGGGTTCAATCCCTAGTACCAAATACAAAACAGAAAAGACTAAGTTTCAAAGATTTCTCTTCTTCAGGCACCATTATTCTGATTATAAAAGGAGTTGATCCTCTGCCAGAATAACGAATCTAGATAAAGATGATGAATAATTGTTCATATCATGAAAATAAAGACAGGTAGATATTGTGAGCCTTTAGATGCAGATACCCAGCAGTGTTTATAATGTAGTCTTGTCTGTCTGTCTAACTCCTCACCTGCCTACCATCTGCATCATCTTTTCTATGGCTATAGACACCCATTTGTTAAACATCAACATAGAAAAGGGCTTAGCAGAGATTCAAAAATGAAATCAAATTTGCATATGCGGTGGCAGAGGTGGGGGAAACTTTGATAAAATGATGCTTAAGAGACAAAGGACACCACAAGCACAAAATGAAATGCATGGACTTTGGTTCTTAATTCAAACAGCAAGGGAGAAACACACACACTCACAACTTTATGAGAGAAACGGGAAAACATGGACACTGACTGGATTTGATGATATTAAGATAATACTTTTAAAAACTTTAGGTGTGGTAATGGTATTGTGTATTGCTTTTAAAAGGAGTGCTTGTCCTTTTAGGAATCCTAAGCTATTTAAGGGGAAAAGCATATGATGCCTGGGATTGGCTTCACAATAACTCAGTGGTGAGAAGCATTGGTAGTATAAATAAACATGATTGACAAGAAGTTGACAGGCTATTGAAAGCAGACAATTGTGAATGGAGATTTGTTATACTACTCTCTTCTGAATATGAGAGTTTTTCATAATAAACATGCATATGCACATACATATGCATGTAAATATATGACTGTGTGTGTCTTTGAACACACATCTATATCTGTACTACCTATTTTGACTTTCACCATCTTTGTGATAATAAATAATGACTTACGGAAAATTTCCTCCTTGTTGGGTTCTCTAGGAAGCCTTTTACCGGCATTATCTTATTTAATCCAACTAATGCTACTACACAGCTAATGTTAGTTTATGTCTACCAGTTTTATAAATAGTTTCACTCAGATAAAGTAACTTCCACAAGGGAATTTACTAGTAAAACACTTGACTTTTTCCAAGGTCTTCTGAAGAAGACTAAAATGAAAAGCTCCTTTTTTCTGCCCTGGAATTTTTCTCAGCTCTGTCTCCTGTTTTGGGGATTGTTCATAGGCAACACTGCGAACTTATAACACTGTATACCTCAGATATTATTCCGTGGCTGGTACCAAAAGCTTGGTACTTGTCCCTGATGTCAATTCAATAACAAGGACACAGTTTTGAGATAAAGGACAAAAGAGGTTTATTGCTTTGCTATCAAATGAGAAGCACATGGTAATCCCAGAGGCTGTGATTCTCCCCATCAGGGAAAACTGAGAGGATTTAAAGAAGTGCTCCATTCCAGGTGTTCCCTATATGGGGAGGGAGAGGGGTTGTGTATTTGGGACATAGACTTTTCTTATATCTTCTAGCACCATCGCTTCAGTCTGAATTACTTGGTTCTTGTCAAAGGTCTGTGCTCAAAGACAGGTAACTGGCCTGGGATGGGAAAAAAGGTAATCCTGTTTTCTATCCACAGGGTAAGGAGGAGAGGGAGAAGAGGAAAATAAAACTTGTCCATTTTAAAATATGCTTTGGTGGCAGAGCAGAAAGCACTATATTCAAAGCATGAGGTGGACCACTGTGACATTGCTATGTTTAGAGTAAAATGAAATTAAAAATGGAAATTCATTTCTGCATATTAAACTCCAGAGGAGGTGGGGAATATTTCTCTCCTTGCTTTCTTTTCTTTTTTGCTTTCTTCCCCCCCCCCCACCATTTTCCTTATATTGCTTATGTGTTCATGTGTGCATTTCTTTTTGTTTTTGTCAAAATATCATGGCCCGATGGGTTGAGAAACTGATGAATTGAGAAACCCCTTTTCCTAAGTTATTTTAAAGTCAATAAATTGAAACTACAGTCCAGACAGTGAGATAAAGGCTTGATGACAGACTGAATTTCTAGTGACCCCTTTTTGCCCTGGCACCCGAGGGTGCAAGCACACTCAAGTACAGCAATCAGCATCCCATTTCCTCACCCCTCTGTGGACTGGAGATAGTAATTGCCTCATGGTCCCTCCCCCTCTGCCTTAGATTCCCTCTCCAAAGTCTCTTTTCATTATACCTGTTGTTTACGGCCAAATCAATGTGTCATATTTAAGGAAAAAATAAAAGAACTTCCCTTTCACCTCAGGATTTTGAAATTTTATTGAACTGTTAAACAATGAGCAAGAGAAGTTATTATTGTTAAAAATGAAAAAAAAAATCCCTAGCATGAAATTTTAAGACAGCATTTCCATTTGAAGCCATGAATAATGTAGTTATGGTAATATAGCTGCTATTCATAATTATGAACACTTCATTCCTCCACATGTTCTCATGTCACACAGAGCAGGCTGGTGAGGTCTGGTCTGCCTCTGATTGTTTTTGCTGTGTTTTGCATTATAAATGACACTCTCCTCAATCTCGACTACCCCAATTGTATGGCAGCCATTTGCAACATTCAAGTCAACAGCAGCAGTGGGTCTCCTGACCACCCTGCAGGACTGAGTATGTCTCTGAAATTGGAGCTTGAAGTTTAATCCCAATCAAGAGTTCGATTCAGTCCACAAAGACTCAAACCATTAACTATTTTAACAACGGAAAGAGGTTTACTGCGAAATTATGCACCAAGTTTCTTCCCTGGCACAGCCTCTTCCAAGACCTTGAGAGAAATTAGAGTTACTTAATAGTCGCAATGTTTGTTGATTTTTATAATGTAACTGCGAAGAGCATTGATCCCAAACTTCCTTGCCTTTTGTTAAAAATCCCAATTCTGCTACCTAGTAGACCTTGATAAACTTTTATTTCTTCTTTATATTTTTGCTAAGAATCAGATGTTGCAGCTCTTCAATACCTTGGAACAGGCCTAGCACCACATATTCAATAAGTTAAGAATGTTTGCAAAAGACGCAGCAAAAATTATGATTGAAAATAACGGCTGTCTAAACAACAACTCGTTGGGTTCAATTTTAGCATTTTCTCAAATCTACAACTGAGAGAACTTCACATTTCAATGTCTCTTCAAATACTGTTTTAAGTCAGTATTTACATTTGACATCCTTGTATTCCTTCTGCCCTTGAAATGGCTAAATTGAGAGTATGTCTAAAAAAAAAATGCTATGTATGAATCTCAAGTCTCTCATGGGAATGAAGCCCCTACTCAAAGAGTAATGTGCCTCTTTAGTTTGGAGTAATTAACTGATGTGCATAAGTTCACATAGTCACTGAACTGGACAATGGGTTGGAGAGATGATTGAAATGAATCTGAAGATCTGGTGTGCCTTCTGAGATTTTTTTTTTTCATTTTTTGGACAAAAGCACATTTGAAAAACAAATATTAAAAAGGGACAGACATAGAGATTTTGAGAAAAGAATTTTAATAAAGGAGGGAGAAAAAAAAGGAAGATTGAAAGACAGTAAGGAAAAAAATAAGGATAATAATAAAATGCATTGTGAAGGTCAGCATCGAAACAGTGATAACACAAGGTAACGCTAGTATTCAGAAAATAAATCCACTTGAAAATATAGTTACCAGCACATTTTGCTTTCTAACAACTCAGAATTATTTGATGTAACCCTGCCTTTGTTTTGCCCTGTTATTGTACTATGGTACTCAGATTAATACAAATTTTATCATGAGCCTAGTCTAATTAATATCTGGTCATTTTAGAGGAAAAATCAGTAGAAAATTTTTGAGTTTGACCTCAAATTATCTATTTATTTGCCTAGGAATAGAGAATGTTGGGCTAAGAATTTCTCATTTTCAATTCTTCCTCCCTCCTTCTCTCCTTTCTGCTCTTCCCTCTTTGTTCCTTCCTCCTGCTCTAAAGTAAAGTAATTCTTTTGTCCTCAAGTACATAAATCTTTAAAACAGAAGTACGGGATCTCTCTAAGGTTAAGGATGAATGATGAGGTAGTATTCTATTCAACTACTTTCAGTAACATTACTATAACTCATGGTTATTGATTGCCTATTGAGTAAAGGACACTATGTTTGGCTTTCTAAGTGAATTAATATTTAAAGAGTCTTGAGATGCAATGTAGTAAGCCAAGGCTAGAGAATATGTAAAAAACACCATCCCTGACACAAAATTATTCATTTGCTAAATTTTCAGTGGAACAAAGAGTCTCGAATCACCACTTGCTTCAAGCTAACCAGCTGTGGCACTATGAGCTAGTTCCTTCACCTCTTCCAGCTTCAGTTTGCTTAAATGTAAAATGGATGCTAATGATGCTTATCACTTTGCTTAACTCTGAGAATTAAATGAGGGGAAAGAAAAAGTGCTTAGTGCTCAATAAATGTTAATTTACTAACCCCTGCTAACCACCCTAGCCCTCAGTCTTTTCTTTGCTTTTTCAGATTTCTCGATAGAGTCTTAAATTCCAACTTTTCTCCCTCTTCTAAACTCAGTATCAGATGTCTCCATGCACTCCAAATTGCAGGTGTGTGAAGACGGCTTTAAGTGCTATCTTGGGGATTGAGATTGCATTTCAAACACACTCTTGACTTTGTTTAATGAATAAATAATTAATAGTGCAATTTCTCCCAAGTCTTTAGTGCTGTGTTTTTTGAAAGCTTTCTCTATACTGACCACAAGAATATTATGTGGTTGCAAAGGTGCTTGCTTCAAAAAGAGGGAGAAAGAGAGAGAATGAGAAAGCAAAAAGAAAAGAAATTGATACTGAACCAAACTACTCTCCAAGAACAGAGATTGTTCACACAAATTATATTTGTACATCATTAAATTAGAGACTCACTTTAACCTCTACACCTTTGGGGGATCAGGGATGAGAAAAAAACAGAGTTGATAACATTCATTGGGGCTGCCAGTCTCAGCCTTTTCTCTGCTTACAATGAGACCATTTACAGGTATCACTACTAAGAAACTGTCACTACCAAATGAAGAGGAGTTCTCAAGCTGTCAAGGAAGAATGCATCATATTTCCCTATGGAAACAATGCTAGAAAATTAGGGTGTATGTGGTTGAAAGAGATTCCTTGTTCCATGCTGTTGGTAAGTGCAGATTCAATGGATGTTATGTAGCTTGGCTTCTGGAGTTTGAGACAGATCTCCCTGATTCTGGACATGTTTAATACTTCTATTCTACTCTCTCTATGGCAAGCTCCATCATTCAATGAATTTTCTACAAGAAAGAAAACAATCAGAGGTTCATGGATCATCCCCAGCCACCTGCCTGGCTGAATTCCCTATTTCAGATGATATGACTATGTGAATTGAGAATTTGCCATTTGCCTGTCTTGCAGAGAAAGCTACAGAAAAGAAGAGTCTAGTGAAGTTCAGAAAAAGAAGAGGCATTTGTGAATGACTGGCTAGATTTTGAGCTAGGAACATTCTTGTTCTTCTTATACAGCTTAATTTTCACAATTTCACTGCAAAGTATGTGTTTTTAATTCTACTCTAAAATGAAATAACAGATTAAGGAATTTAAGTAACTTGTAAGAAGTCATGAAGTAGGCCTATAATTTTGCCCTTGGCTAAGAAAGTCCCTTTCTCAGGATCTACACTGTCAAATCAAGGTAAGGGTACTACTTATTTGATCACAAAAACAAACATAGAAAAACGAAACAGAAAATAGAGTCCAGCGATAAGTCCAGAATGTCTGCTCAATTCGTTTTTCATATGCTCAACAATAGAACACAAAAATGGAAGGATGGTCCTTTCAATAAATGGTATTGAAAAAACCGTGTATCAATAAGACTCATGGTGCAGACCTTTAATCCCAGTGACTTGGGAGGCTAAGGCAGGAGGATTACAAGTTTGAGGACAGGCTCAGCAATTTAGCAAAACCCTACCTAGAAAGAAAGAAAGAAAGAAAGAAAGAAAGAAAGAAAGAAAGAAAGAAAGAAAGAAAGAAAGAAAGAACGAACGAACGAACTGGGGATGTAGGTAAGAGAGAAACTTGGGTTTAATCTCCCATACCAGGAAAGAAAGAAAAAGAATAGGGGACCATTATATCACAGCATACCAAAACAAAACAAACAAACAAACAAAAATGGCTAAAGACCTAAAACTCAAAGCTGAAACTACAAAACTCCCAGAGAAAAGCTCACACAACAAAATTAAAAATAATGGATAAACTATATTAAGTTACAAACATCTCTACTAAAAAAAGAAGAAATCATTAAAATCAAAGAGCAGCCATCATGAGATAGGAATGTCCGTCGAGACACAGAGACCACGGAGTCGACACAGGGAAATGCCCATGAACCCTTGGCATACAAACCAAACAATTCCTAAGCAACACACACAGCTGGTATCCTTGCCCACAGCTTTCAAATAAGATGATGCAAAAGCAAGAAAACCACAAAATATCAAGGCCTCTGAAGAAACTAAGAAGCAGGATTAAAACATGCAAAAGCAATGGGCAAGTGCAAGGAAAATTGGTATAAAATTGTTTATCCCTGTCCTGCCACCAGCCCCATATACATATGATTTTGTGGACCATTCTGGAAAGTGTAACCAGGAAACTAGAGAGAAATTTTTAAAGAAAAAAAAAATAGTTTCCTGGCTACACTGTTGCGGGTGGAGGGGCTGGTGGCAGGGCAGGGATAGGCAATTTCATTTTTAACCACGTGCTTAAATTACAAGGAGCCTGGATTCCCCATCTTCCTTTCAAACTTTGGTTTTCCATAAATTATGGTATTTGGATTTCTTTATATTCATACAATTATAGTTTTAAAGATGTGGATGTTTTATCTGGGGAAAAAGACATATTTCAAACTAGAAGAGATCAGAGAATTGTGTAGAAATAGGATTTAGAGAAAATCAGGGAGATGGATTGAATACAAATGGTTCTTAGTGGTATGAACCGTGACGATATAATTCTTCCTGGAACTGATGCTGTTAATGAAAGATGAATTGCTATGTTGTACTCTTACACTTCATATAGTATTAAAATTTACATGAAAGACCCACTCAACATGTGGCCCTTTATTGCTTGAAGTAATATGAAGTAATATGTGGATTTAGCCAAAAAGAACAGGGAATTTATGCAGAACTTTCATTGTCATGTTTTTGGTATACTGTAGTATATTACCAATAGGAGTATCAATGAAAGTTGGATGATCTGGAGTATATTATTTGAATCAGCACAAAACCTTGAGAGAGGTGCCAGGCAGAATTGAAAGATACAACATGCTTAGATGAAGAAACTGAAGCCCCTAGTACTCCAGAAATTGTGATATAAAGTTGTCAAATCCTCCTACCTTTGGTACCACTGGACTTCTGAGGTTCGTATTATTTCCACTTTAAAAACACGTGGATGGCTGCCTATTTGATAAATGAACCTTTGTCATGCTCTAAAAAACAGAATCATCTGTGCATATGTACACGTGTATGCATATTTATTTAGTATTTTTGAGGACTCACACCTTATCTGAGTCCAAGGTGCACATATTTTTTTTCTGGCAGCTACAGATACGAATTATACATGTTGTTCAGATTCAGCTTTAAAACCGTCTATTGGAACCCCACAGTAAAACTAAACTCCCTCTTGCTGTAATTCAGTGTATTTGTATATCCCTCCATCTCTTTTCTGTTTTTTTTTTTCTTTCCCATTTTGTTTGTTAGAAGCAAATAATGATAAGATAGCAAGCATCTAAACTTGAATGCATTAGAAAGACTCAAGAAAAGATGTCCTAGTTCTCTTATGAAGGAAAAGACTTGAAACCCGAGTTGCTTGACACATGCCTGTAATTCCAGTGACTCTGGAGGCCAAGGCAGGAGAATTGCCAAGTTCAAGTTCCAGCCTCATCATCTTAGGGAGATCCTGTCTCAAAATGAAAAAAAAAAAAAATCTAGCTCACTGGTAAAGCACCCCTGGATTCAATACCCTGACCCTGTTACTATTTTTTTGAAATGGCTTAAGGATGAGAATTAGAAGCTGTTCTTGATCCTGTGTGGGCCTTCTTTTAAAACAAGTTGGACTAGAAAAGAGAAGACTGTCCAACTATTCAGAAAACATGATGTCAGACTCTTCAAATAAGAAGGAAACAGGCAAACTAGTCAGGTGGAAATGATCAAATATAACCAAAAAAAAAAAAAGTCTTTTCATTGTCAAGTTTTGTGGCTGGACCTCAAGCTGTGTCTCAGAAATGAAATGGCTTCAAATGTAGTGTACAACACCATTAACCTAACATCCTAAAATGAAAGCCAGGGTCCTCTGATCAAGGACATTATTCTTTTATTCAGAAAAATCACCATGGGAACAATCAGTAAGCAAAATAAAATGCTATCAGAAGTTTAGAACTGTGATTTGAGAAGCAATAAAGTCCTGCCAATGCTGTGCTGATTAGGGAGATAAGACAGAAAAGTCTTCTATCCTAACTTAAATTATGACAGATAAGACAGGATACGTCTTGCATATAAAAGTAACAAATATGCTGGCCATTGGGACTGAGGATAATTGATAATCATTTTGTTTCTCTAGAAGTTAAACATAATTCATGTATGCTCGATTTATTCAAATCCTTTTGGATAAGAAATATATGGTCTATTATATACTTGGCTTAGTATGAAATCAGACTTTTGTAGATTATTTTGTATTATTTTAATATGGGCTTCTTCTTCTTTTTTTTTTCTATCCACTGAGCATAATTCCAAAAGATAAAGGATAAGGATAAAGGTCACCATGTCACCATGGAAGACAAGCTGCCAAAAGTCCATGTTAGTTAAGCTTACTTTGGCACTCAAAGGACTACCCTTCGGTCTTGTAGCTGGAGTTGATGGGATCTATGGAAATAATCTCACCCTAAGAAATGTCACTGGACACTGACCCGTATAACGCAATATAT
Organism: Spermophilus citellus; assembly: GCF_964194105.1. Taxonomy (NCBI): domain Eukaryota; kingdom Metazoa; phylum Chordata; class Mammalia; order Rodentia; family Sciuridae; genus Spermophilus; species Spermophilus citellus. The sequence continues at coordinate 47,842,031 of NC_138200.1, read as the reverse complement.
GCATGCCATGTCTGTTCAAATATTTATTGAGCGCCAAACTTATCCCTTATAATGAAACACTAGACACTCTCTTATGTGGTATATTGCCAAACATCTAAGTCATAGGGAAATTATCTGGGAAAGAAAATCATCAAAATTTCTTAGTGAAATTTGTGCATGAAAGCAATTATACAATTTTAATGCTTAAAGAGAAGAGGTTATGATAACCTGAAGTTTCCCTTATTTAAAAGAGTTGTAGCATTTTGGGGTATACCAGCCATTGAGTCCCTTCTATTGTTTTCCATAGGTGTCTCCCTTAGGGAATTCCTTATGTATCTTTCAGTGTAATCATGACAAAAATCAAAGAAATATGACTAATTCCTTCAAGTGGACAATTTAGCCAAAACATCCAGCAATTGGATTGGTCTATGTGTTTTTACTAATGATTTTTTCAGATAAAAAATGGATCTGCCCCCCAAAAATGATTCTTGAGAAGTATGTTTCTCTTGCATTCTGACAACCTGTGTGTCTGGATACTTGGCTGGGTTTCTGCCTCTAGTCTGGAGAATGGAAGCATTTGTATAACAATGTGGGCCTTTGAAATGTCTACTCCAGCTGCATTTCAGAAAAAGCTTGCCCCAGCTGTACAATGAATGCCTCAATCAAGGCTACAGCTGGGATCCTCTCAGGAAAAGTGGAGTCTTCCTGGATAAAGGAAGGCCAGAAGGAAGATGGCCAATGGGACCAGCAAACATATCTTGCATTTTGCCAAAAGTGGGGCAATGTGGTCAAGAATCAGAAAAAAAAAAGTCACTGAGGACAAGATGTCATTAAGATACAGTTCACTTGCATGTGAATTATAGAAGGAACCCAAGGAAATAATGGAAATCCATATGGGTAATTTGCTTTGAAACAAAAGGGGAATTCTCAGTTTTCATAACTTCATAAATTTTCCTAACTTTAACTTTTATTTATATACTAAATCTTAGGGGTTCATTTAGTTTGATTAGGTGAGTTAGCTGTTCAGTGAATTTCATCCCTCTTGATGGACACCTATTTGTGTTTTTGAGAAAATAAAATATAGTTGTATAGTCAGACACAAAACAGGAATGACACACATATAGGAAGAAGAACATTAATGAAGAAAAGACATGCCAAGACATGGATTCATAACTTTACACTAATATTCATTTTTATTAAATGAGAGTGCAAAGAGGCTTAGAATCCTGAAAATCTTTACCTGGAAAGCTTAATTTAAGTAAAAATAAAGGTTGTTCTCAAGTTATCTGAGTAGTTAGAGTAATTTCCCATTAATGTATCAAATGTTTAGGCATCAATTTCTGAGTTACTATTCTTCTTAGGAAAGGTATAGATTCATTCCATCAAAGAGAAAGTTAAAAAAAAAAAACTGTGTTGAATATACTAATCCTCTTTTTATTTTAATCAACCAGAAAAGTGTGGCTCAAACTTTAATGTACACAGGATTATATGGGAATCTTGTTAAAAATTAAGTCCAATTCATTGGGCCTGAGTTTTTGCATTACTAACAAGTGAGGTTTGGCAGTGTTGATCTACAACCCACACACTGAAGAGCAAGGAACAAGAAAAACGTTCTCTGTATTAAGTTATAATAGAAACATAAAATGAATATATTTTTTTAGACAGAAAATCTCTATAAAACATTAGAAATAAAAATATGTAAAAGTTAGCTCTAAAATCTTATTCATTTTGCAAGAAAATTTACCTTTGAAATCATAATTTAAGATATAACGTCTTTGAAAAAAATCCAAATTGTAAGTTCCTTTTAATTTTTTTAACTTACATTATTATAATTTATAACTACCAAGGACCCAACCAAACACACAATCAAAAAAAGTAGTCATTTGTATATCTGCATATAACCAGTGTTGTGAAATATCAAACTAATTCAATGAATGTCCTAGGTGATTTAAATTATTATTTAGTTTTCCAAACTTTATGCCTGTTCTTCCCCAGTTCTCCTTATTGCTCCTCAAATTGGAGTTAAGGGGAAACTCCATTCTCCACTTCTGCTGGAGGGTGGGAACTGTGGAAGCTTCAGGCCTCTGCAACCCCAAATGCTCATTTTAGTGTTAGCAGCTGATCACAGGAGAGGATGCCTATTAGGGTCAACTCTGAGGGTTGTAGATTTCAAAACCGGATTCTTCTCTGATCGAGTTTAGTCCTGTATCACATTTCTCAGTGTCACAGGTCTATGTGGTGGTCTGTGCGCTCCAGTGCTGCACTCCCCAACTTCCTTCCAACTTATTTCCTCATAAATACGAAGATAATGGCAGGCAGAAGAGAAAGACGTAGGATGTATTCAGTAATGAAGAATAGAAACAGAGCTCTCCCAGTGGCAAGAGGGCATCCCGTAAGAGGTTGTCACTTCAGTGTGCTAGTCTAGCAGTTTATATAGCACTTGGTTCAACACTATTGGTCCAAATTAATGCTAATCAGGGTTTGGAAAAGCTTTAACACTGTTGGTTAAAATTTATGCTAACCAGATTTTGGAGAGAGCATTTTTGCAGTTGGTTAATTTAAGTCTGAACCCTCATTCAGGTCTGCCACACTTCCTGTTTTCTAACTGCTGGAGGTGGAGATCTGAGGATCCTAGATGCCTGAGAGTTCTGGGTTGCAATTATCTGCAGAGCAGTCATCTTCACTAGGCAGCATGGACAGGGCCAGGCTGCCCTGGGGGACAGGTGGACATGCCCTGGCTTCCTTCTGCTATGGCTTACTTCACCACAGGGCCCTGCTGGCATAGCGGGCTCCATAGCCTGTGTTCATGCCCACTTCCAGCCCTTGCCTGCCACCACTCTCCTGCTCCACTTCTCCAGACAAAGGGCTTAGATTACTGCCAGAAAATTTTTTTTTCAAAACTAAGATCAAATAAAACCTCCCTGACAGAGCTGGTGTCACTTCTACCCTGCAAGGTTTAATTCCTACTCCATCTCCATGAATTCTCCATGCAGGCTTCTCTCCCTGACTACACAATAAGCCTCTCTGATAGACTCATGAGTGTGATGGTCAACCGTGACTGTTTCTTAGACAATTCTTAATAGTGTTTCCAAGGATGACCAGTTCATGGGTCAGTGAACTAGGAGAGAAGACTCGCTCTGAACATAGTTCATACTATTCAATAGGTTGAGGACCCAGAGGGACCACAGGCAAAGAAGGAGGAAGACCACCCCTGCAAGCAAGCTGGATTCTTTTTGAGCTACTGTGTGTTTCTAATGCCACTGCCAGTGGACTTCAGACTGCAGCTTCTTCAGCCCTGCAAAGCAGACCAACAATAGCAATTCTCCAGGAAGCTTCTAGGCCTTAAGCCTTGGACTGGGACTATACCGTTGGTCCCTCTTGTTCTGAGATGGACAGTACTTAAACTCATCACCTGCTGGTTTCCTCAGCTCTCCAGAGAGCAGAGAGTCACTGCAGGAATATCCAACCTCTGATCATGTAAGCCAATTTAATCAATCCCCTTTTTATAATTATCTATATGAACATTTTCTTGGTTTTATTCCTTTAGAGAACCCTGGCTAATACACAGTAGAATTATGAAGGGGCTGTTGCCCTGTGTTTATGTTCTGATTTTAAACAAATATGATTAATCTTGGAAATGTATAACCTTGGACGGTTCTTTGCAATGTAAATGCTAATGCTATAACTCATTCGGTGAATCGTAAAACTGGGAAGGGATATATGTTCAAATCTTCACCGCCCAGACAAAAGACATACTGATCAACAAGCAGGCAGAATCCAGAGAATAATATAAAACTTTCACTGTTTTTTTCTTTATGTTCCACTTTCACTCCCAATGAAACCCACCAATCCCTTCTTTTTAATATATCTAAGCCATTTTGTCTATATATTGATGTTTTTAGGGCATACATCTGCCTTATTTTGTGACCAGTTGTTCTTTAAGCTTTTAATTTTTCTGTTTTTCTTTTACTTCATTTTCTGTGGATTTCTGGAATACATTTTAAAATATATTTCTATTTATTTAAAATATTTGAGTTTCTTTGTATAGCTCTTTCAGTGATTATTGAAGGTATTGTGTGTGTGTGTGTATATATATATATATATATATATATATATATATATATATATATATATATATATATTATATATATGTTAATTATAAAATTTGCAGGTATCATTACTTTATCACTTTTAGGGCAATGCATAAACCTTAACCGTGTTTACATTTTTTCACCGGCCTATATCTATAATTTTCTTAAATATCTCTCCAACAGATATTTATAACCACATTAAGTAGTTTTATAGTTATTGCTTTAAACATCAAATATTATTTTGAAAATACCAGATGACTATACTTTTGCTGGATATATGATTTGGGTTAACAGGTATTTTCCTTTAGCATTTGAAAAACACTGTGCCATTGTCTTCTGGCCTGCATGTTTACTGATGACAAGTCTGCTATTATTCAAATCCGTCCCTAAGATAACTTGTGGTGTCTTTCCCTTTAGTTTTAAGAAGTTCAAGTATAATGTGTGTGGTGAGTGATTCTGTTGTTGCTTTTGAGGTTTATCCTTTCTGGGGGCTGCCACATTTTGTTATAGGTTTATTTATTTATTTATTTTTGTGAAGTTTTAGACATTAGTTCTTTGAATTTCGTTCAATCCTACTCTCCTTCTCTTCTCTTCTCTTCCATTTCAAATTTTTTTTATTGCATTTCAACAGGTCCCTAAGCTTTTGTTCTTTTTCTTTAAATTGTTTTTCTTTTCTCTTTTATTCATATTGGGTAATTGCAATTATTATATATTTCAGTGTGACACTTCTTTCCTCTCTATGGCATTAGTTTGCCTGTCCTCCCTCCACCCCCCTCTCTCTCTCTCTTTTTGGAATTTTTACTTTAAAGTTGGTGTAATTGCAATGTCTCTGGAGGCTGAGGCAGAAAGACAACAGGTTTGAGGAAAACCCCAGCAACTTAGCAATTTACTGAGACAATGTCTCAAAATAAAAAATAAAGACGACTGGAAATGCATCTCAGTGCAAACAAAACAAACAACAAAAAAGACACCAGAATTTCTCTCTGCTAAGATGTATTATAAATAGATATCTAATAAATTAATGACATGTAATTTTGTAATGCTGGGGATCAAACTCAGTGGCTTACACATAGAGGAAAGTGCTCTATCACTGAGCTACATCTCCAGCCTTTTAAAAAAATTGTTGTTGTTTTGTATTTAAATGTATTCATAATTACTCATTGAAGTATTTTTATGATGACTATTTTCAAATATTTTCCAGATAATTCTAATATTTTTTCTTCATCTCTTTCATGTAGTTTGGGATCTTCCTAGTTCTTTGAAGGATGAGCAATTTTCTTTTTTTCTTGCACTACTGGGATTAGAAGACAGAACACTTTGTCTCTGAGCAGTCCTTTATGTTGTATTTTATTATAGGATAGGGTCTCATTAAATTACCCAAGAGGGACTCCAATCTGTGATCATCCTGCCTCAGCCTCCTCCATGCCTGGGATAAGAGACATGCACCATCACACATTGCTGATGAATGATTATTGTATTGAAATGATTGCATTGGGGAATTATGTAATGAGGTTCTTGATCTTATTAAAAAAAGCATTTTTAGCTGGCTTCCTGTAACTGCAACACTCAATTCTGGGTACTTATGATGAGTCTCAGGAACAGAAGAATTTTGATCTCACATAAGTTGTATACAGAATATTGTGGTGGGATAACTGGAAGTAACTCATAGACACCATGGAATGTGTTTGGGAAGGTTCTTCAACAGAACATATTTTGGGGATACGAATGCACTGTAAACTTTATAAATGCTTGAAACTCAAAGCATTTCTCATATCCCTCAGATATTGGGATTTTGCATGGTAATGGGTATGGGACATGATTTTGTGTGGGGTGTTTGTATGTGTTGTGAATATACACACACTCATATACTCACCTCCATGTTCAGGGAAGGAATAAAGAAATAAAATAATCTAATATCTGGTAAGCATCTATTTTGTGATAGTTAAATTTTAACATAATGGGTTTTATCAGTAGGGTCTTCTTTATGATCAAATATTGATAGTGATTTGATTTATAATGTTCATTAAAAGGTCTTTCCTGCCAGGCATAGTGGTGCAGCCTGTAATCCCATCCACTGGAGAGACTGAGGCAAGAGAATCACAAGTTGAAGAGAGACACTGTCCAAAAATAAAACTAACTTACAAAGGGATGGGTATGTAGCTCAGGGCTAAAGCCACCCTGGATGTAATCCCCAGTAACCCCACTCCCCCAACCAGATGCACACTCAAAAAAACCTTCCTGATATAGTATAAGCTGACTGACTCCACACATGAAAACATCATCTTCAGAGTACAGAGTACCCTTCAAGCTATCTATGTCTCATTACTCTCCACCTTAGTTTCTTCTTTGCTCACTCTTGTTCTCTTACCAAACAATTTGACTCTACTTTAAGAATTTATTTGTACAGGTGTTTTCCTTTCTTTCCTGTATAGCTAATACTGTGGTTGACATAACTCAAATGCATAGAGAAATTTAAGAATATTACCTCTGGAGAGCACTGGCTGTTCAGCTAAATTGTAGTAAGTCACAGAGACCAACACTTCCTTTACCTTATCAAGCAGAGAAACAAAGCAAAACTTAAAAAACATATATTTCCACAAAACTATCTAAGAGGGGTAGGTAGAAAAACCTTTTGATGGAATCAGTTCCAGAGGGGGATGAATTATGTTTCGACCTTTCAACCAGAAATGCTAAAAAATAAGTTCTTTATATTTGTTACTTACATAAATTTAATTTCTATAGGAAGGAATAGAGAATATCAGGCATTTTAAATGTATAAGTAAACAAAAGTATTATTTCTTCTTTTTAATTTTTTGTTATTTGTTTTATTTGAAGTACTGAGATTAAACCCAGAGGTGCTCTATCACTAAGGTAAATCACCAGTCTTTTAAATTTTATTTTGGGACAGGGTCTCTCTAAATTGCCTAAGCTGGCCTTTAATTTGTGATATTTATGCCTCAGCTGGGATTACAGGTGTGTACCACTATGCCCAGCTTTTGATTTTGTTTTCAAGTAATTACTGATTATACAAAATTGAGTATAATACATTTTGGAGTTTGTAACAATAGATGTAAGGAGAATATATTCCAGCAATGATAGCATGAAGGAAAAGTAAATAGAATACTATTTTAAATGTCTTCATTAATGAACAAGATAATATAACTCACATTTTATTGTGATAGTTTAATCCTTAGTATAATTCATAGACCAAAAACTAAAATCTAAATAAAACAAATAAATTTATTTTAAAAGACAGAATAGTTTTTTAAAAAACACAATACAGAAGAAAAAGTGGAAAGGTGAAATTGTCAAATATTGACAAGTGTGTCAAGACAGGAATGCTTCTGTATTTTTCCTGGGGGTAGAAAATGATACCACTATTTGAAAAACTGGCCCATTTATTATGAAGTTAAACACTCTCCTATACTATGGTCTAGATTTCTGCCTCCTAGATTTGAAAACATTCATTCAACAGATTTAAACATGAATGTATGACAGTTCATAGTAGACTTTGCTCAAAACTAGAAATCTTAAAATCTCAATTAATTTTTTCATGAAAAATATTATTTTCATTCAATAGAATACTACATACTACTCAGGTTTTGTGCATATTAGTAATCCCACAGACTCAGGAGGCCGAGGCCCTGTATCAAAATGAAAAATAAAAAGGACTGGATATGTAGCTCAGTGGGAAAGTATCCTTGGGTTAAATCCTTCATAGAAAAATAAAATTATTTAGTAATAAAAATATATAACAAATATAACATCTAGTTGAAACTCAAAAAATATTTAAAAATATCACTTTAAGCAAGAGGAAACAAATATATGTGCATGCACGCACACACACACAAACATATTATGATTCCTATATATTTTAAAAACAGAAAAAATAATCTAGCTTTATTTATGTCCATAGAAACCAGAAGAACTGCTGCCTTTTGGTGGGGGTGGTAGTAGTAGAATTGCTGTTAATTGACAAGAAATAGATGTGTAGGAATTTTCTGGGATGATGAAAATATTTTATATCTTTATATCTTAATTTGGGGTTTGATTACATACAGAGATACACATTTGTCAAAACAGTGTATGCTTAAGATCTATGCATTTTTACTGTAAATTATAATTCAATGGATTAAAAATTAAGTACAAGAAAGACTGCAGGCAAGTGGAGGGTAGGGAAGGAAAGGACAAAGAGGGAGGAGGAAGGAGAAGATGATCTTTGACCCAACTGGCCTCCTCTCACTCCCACTTCCTTTTACAGTTTCCGCCCCAGCCTTTAATCTTTCAGGATTTTCATGCAGGGTGTTCTCTCTTTGATGCTGACAGGGTTAACTCTTCACATTGCTGGTTCTTTCTTATTTTTCAACTTTCAGATTAAGTTTTACCCTTTTGGACACTTGTTCTGCAATCAGTCAATCAGATGGTAGAGTTATGGAAGTCTGTATGAACCCCTCAGTGCATTTATAACATTTTTAAATGATGCATACAAATGCACATATTTTGCTTAATTTTTAATTTCTATTTGCACGGTCATGCCTTCCCCCCGCCCCCCATTGCAAATCCCTTTGCTTTGCTTCTGCATTGACTGCCACATCAGAAAGGTTCCTATGAGCCTCAAGAGCCCTAAGAAACTGAGTGACTCCATCAAAGTCACAGGTAGAGTGATAGAACCATCCTCTAAGATATCTTAGGTGATGGTATTGGACTAGATACTCACTAAATTGAGAGACATTAAACTGAGCTCTCAGTGATCAGGGTTTTAGTTCTTGTCTCCTCTTAAACTAAGGTAGCTTCAAGAAGAATTAAAGCACATGTCCACATAAAGACCTGTACAGAAATGTTCATATCAGCCTACGCACAACAAGCAAAACCTGGGGAAAGAATCATTAATAGGTAAATAAATAAAAAATAGAATGGATTGCTACTTGATAATTAAAATATAATAAGCTTGTAATATAGTTAAGAATGTAATGGATCCCAAAAATATTATGCCAAATGGAAAAGGTAAAAAAAAAAAAAAACATACCACAAGGCATCATTGCACGAAAGTTTAAAAAGTCCAAGCTATTGTAAAGTGAAAAACAAATCAAGGATCAACTAGCTCAGAGATGGGTAAGAATGACAATAGAACAATAGAAAATTTTGTATTGAAGGATATGCCCAGTGTCATGATTGTGGTGGCTATGTGGTATATATATTTGTCAAAGCTCACAGAACTATACCACACTTAAACTGGATACATTTTATTATATGCAAATTATGCCTCAATAAAGTTGGTTTTGTAAAAAATCAAAGTATTTAATTTTGTGATCTGCTGATAGTTTTCAACTTCATTATTTTTGTTCTTATAACACTGAGCAATAATGTGAAAGAAAGCATTTAAAGGGTTTTTAAAATGCTGAACACATTGTAAGGATCATTATTAGCAATCATGGTGGTATTCATTAAAAAGTATTTGAAGTGAATATATTTATTAAAAGGAGAAAAACCACATACATTCCCAAAGTTCAAACCTCTATATAATTTTGTACATATTGGAAAGAAAGATATATTTATGTGTTAGAGTTAGTGTTTGACAATTTGTGTATATTCTTCCTTGTTTATTTGTTTTGGCAGACCCTGAGAATCTGGGGCATTGATAATATCTACAACATGGGTGGCTTTATGTAAATAGGAATGAATCATAACCATCTTTTGCAATTTCTCTTAACATTCAAATCATTTTCCCAATTAGAGAAGAAAAGTGTTTGACAAACTGTGTTTGGGTTTCATCAAATTTGCAATGTTTGAAGAACAGATCAAGATGTTTGATGAAAATAAGCAGCAGCTGGATTTGCCCTTCCCTGTCACACACTGAGTTTGTTGGGTGTAGTTCATAAATCCTTGTTGCTCACTGACTCTGGGAACAGATGGCTCTTGGAGGCCACATTGATGGCCAAGAAATCATCTCATTATTATTGTGAAAAGCATCTTCCACTCTTCATTTAGATGAATGGTACAGTGGTATTTCTATCCCAAAGAGGTGCTAATTAAAATGGAAAGGTTTTTTTTTCCCCCAAATTGACTTTTGATGAGAATCAGATCATTACCCAGACTCTAAGTTTTTCAATCTTTCCTTTAGAGATACTTGATTTTAATCTCTAATTTTAAATTCCTAATCTGAAACTAGACATGTTGGCCCCCATCTGTCATCCGACCTCCCAAACATCCATCATAAACTATTTCACAGATGCTAGTGGAAAAGTAGGAGAGGAACTTGCTCTTATTGAGTGCAAAATCATTTATATGCATTATTACATCCTTTTTGCATAAAGATGGAAAGACTTTGGCAATAGTGAGTGTATACAAGCTTTAAGATACGTTCCAAAGTAATTTAAAGCTACTTCTGAATATTTGTTTGGCTATAAAAATAACCAAGGCAATCTGGCTTAATAGAATGAAAATGGACTTTGGAATCCAACTGACCTGGATTTGATTCTTGTCTCTGCTCTTTCTATTTGTTTAATCATGGGGAACTCTCTTACCTATATAAATATCAGAATTTTCATCTGCATAATGGGGAAGATAATATATTTCTTAGTGTTATAAAAAATTTATGAGCAGGCAATGTATGTGAATGCATAAAAATGAATCTGGCATATAACTGGCATTTATTAATACTGAGTACCATTTTGTTTCATAGCTTGGTGCTAATCAAATCAACTATCAATAACAAGTTATACTATTAATAATCTGATTTGAAATCCTGGTTAAGTTGGCTAATTACAGTTACTTAATAGAGGCTTGAGGCAAGTTAAAGAGTATGATCTGAGAATTTTTATCTAACAAAAGTCTTGGTTTCAAGAAGGAGGTTGTTGAGTGATGATGCTCAAAAGACAAATTAAGGTGATACTCTGAAGGAATTTGTGTGTCCTATTACAATTTAGATCTTATCTATAAAACAAAATCAGTGTTTTTCAATGTAAGACCATAAATTATGTGCATTAGAATCATTCCTAATATGAATACTGATTCAGAATCTCAGGAATTTCTATTTTGAACAAACATCTCAGGAAATTCTTATGGACTCAATGGCACAGAACTACTAATGTAGGGAAGTTATAAAACGTTTTCTGGGTGTAGAAACCCATGATACCACTGAATAATCCCAGCATTTGAATCTTTAGGCTCCTCTAAAATTTACAAAATGTCTCACCTTTGATGGACCTGGCTGAGTCAGTGCCACTAGTGTGGAAATCTCTCAGTTTTATCACACAGGCTAGCTACCATTGTCCAAATTACTTCTGCTGGAGCTGCAGATGGGCAGAGGTGGACAGGGTTCTGATTGACAAGTCGCCCTCTAATATGGGCATGAGGAGCTAGCTACACAAGACACTCACTGTGCTTAGGTCAAGTTAGGTTGACTCAGGCTGGTGTGGATCTACTACCAATGCTACTATCAGAACCAAAGGATTGGAAGCCATTTTATGTGGTTTTCTTCAGAGTGGAAAATTAGGTGACTCTTCTTTCTTATATTTTCTATTAATTTCTTGGTCTGTTAATAACAAATACCCCTGTTGATTACAATTAACATGTATATTTATTCCTTTTACATAGCATATTAGAATTCACAGCATTCTCTCACAAACAACTTCAAATTTGCTCAATTAGATATAACATGTAAAGCACTTAGCTGGATCCAAGCTCTTTTATTGGCATTTTGTATAGAGTTGCTATTTGAGGAACTATTAATCTTTACAATGGACTTATGAATTAGAGTAGATGACTCCTCTGTTGAGAAGATTATCAAAACAAAACCCATATGGTTACTAATATTGTCTCTGAAGATTGAGGACAATAAAGCTAAATCAGCTTACCATTACATCCAGAATTGGTGTTATTTAGATGTTTCTCTGTAGCTTCATGGTCGATAATGTTAACTTCGAGGTTGAGATACATGTATTCAAAGTTAATGAATTTGAGCAAGTACTTAAACCTACTAAAGTATTTCATTCATCATTATCATTGTACCTACATACTATAAATTTTAAATACTTATTAAGGTATCTAGAACATAGTTAGCCCATAAAATATCTTAATCACTTACAAAAATATTCTCTACCAAAGTTCTGAGGATTGAACCCAGGATCTCACTCATAGGAGGCAAGCACTCTGCATCTCAGCCACACCCCAGGCCAAAGTGGTTTTTGAAAGCAGTCTTTTGAATCAGGAAACTTGAATTCACATCTTTTAAATTTTATAACTTGGTGAACTCAGAATGTTCAAAGCATTATTCTCCTTCCACATAAAACCAGGAAAGAATACATAACATTTTTGTTGAATACTATATTTCATTTAAAATGCTTATCCCTCTGCTTACCAATGAATTACTATTCACTTTTTTATGGTGCCAACTTTATTTCTCTCTAGATATTTATTATACTAATTCTATCATGCAATCTTCACTTGAAGGCATGCTGTTAATGCATGCTGGTTTTCATTTGTTTTTAATCTAGAACCTTCTTAATTCCACATTTTAGGGACTTAGTCCTTCCTATTTTCTGTTGTAGCTTATTCAGGCTGCCCTAACATGATACCGTAGGCTTATACACAATAGAAAATTATGTCTCACAGTTTTGGAAGATCAAAGTCTCAGATGAAGGTACCAGAAGATTCAGTGTCTAGTGAGGACCTGCTTTCTCATTAATAGTCTACTGTTTTCTCTGTGACCTAATCTGGCAGAAGGGACAGAGCAGCTCTCTAGACTCTCTTTCACGGAGGCTTTTCCCCCATAACCTAATGCTATGCTATTCCACATAACCTATGCTATTCCACAACATAATGCTATCACTTGGGCATTAGCATCTCTACATAAAAATTTGGTGGAAACCCATAATTCAGTCCATTGTGTTAATTCTTCAAATTTCAGTTTAAAAAGTAACTGGATATTGAAGAAAATATTCTGAAAATTCCAGGAGATATTGTAAAACTCTGTATTTTAATGTTTTAGGAAAAATTCTACTAGGGCAATTACTATGGGTATTGTAATCTCCATGTATCTTTTGATATTGTGGATGTGAGGCAGATTTATCATTTAGATCCATGAGGGATACATAAGTATTGATCGAAGGATTTGAGGATGAAATAATTAGAAATTTAAAAATAGACATCCATTAACCCATCCAAAAATACAGCTATGAGACTTTGAAATATTTTGTGTCTTTATGTCTGAGAGAGGCTCCCAGTTTCTCTAATACACAATTTAGCCTTTTTTTTGCATGCATAATTGTGTAGTTTGAATCTGGCATATTCTCCAAAGGCTCCAAGTTGAAGGCTTGGTCCCCAGTGAAACCATGTTTAGAGGTAGGGCTTTTGGGAAGTGTTGGAATCATGAGGCCCTGAGGAGGACCTCTTGACAATAGTTTTGCACTCATCAGTGAATTAATTCATTGATGGATTCATAATTCAGTGGCATTACAGGGATATGGTGGAAACATTAGGAGATGGGGCCTCGTTGAGGGAAGTGTATATAATTTCCCTGCCCCCTTCTTTGCCCTCTTTCTGTTTCTAAGACCACAAGAAGTGAGCTCTTTGTTCTACCATATGCTCTTCCCCATGATGCTTTGTCTTACCATAGGCCCAGAAGCAAGAAAACCAAAAGACCATGAACTGAATCTTTTGAAACCATGATCTGATACAAACCTTTCCTCCTTTAAGTTGATTTTCTCACACTTACAAAAAATCTAACTAATGTAGTGATATGTTATGAAAATTGAAGGTAGTTTCAAGTTTACTATTGTAAACAGGTAAAAGTTGATTCATTCATCCATCTATATAACTCTGCCAAACCTTTATTAAACTTCTATAAAATAACTGGCACTGGAATGAAATTTGGAGCCACAGAGACAAAACTGAGTTGGAGTTTTAACCCACCTAAGTTCATAGTATATTAGCATACCATCGTCTCTTTTATTGAGCTGTTACAGTAAATGTTAATGACGGAATTCATCTATCTTTACCTTCTGTTATTATTATTTGAGTTCTTGAACTTTATCTTAAAATTGTGATATTTGGTGTCATTGTCTTTGCTAAAACCTCAATATGTGCTTTAGTACAAAAATATATATTTTAATTAACTTATGCGCCAAATGTTCTCAGATACTGAAATACATTATCCTGTTCTGTCATGTTCTTTGAGGAGACATCAGAATAACCACATTTTGTAAATAGAGGTTCTTGTCATGATTCAGATACTCACTCTTAGGTCATGATTCAGAGCACTTTTTCTACATATGGCGATTTGTTTCTGTAGATCTTCATCTTAATTTTGTTCTGCTTACCCGAGAGTTCTTATGTTGTGCTATGAGTTGGGTGTCATTCTTTGGGAAACACTTAAATGAGGGACACAATCCTTGCCCTACAGGAATTTACAGTCCAATGGTAGAGATAAATAAATACATGAATATGTAAATTATTTGAGCTGGTCTGTTCTGTTGGAAAGATATGTCAAATGTGTATCAAATGAGAGGGCACTGGCACATATTTTCATATATTTTTCTCATGGCATATAAGCTACAACAATATTTAAACGTAAAATAAAATGTAATAGTAAACCAAAAACACTTCTGTGTGAGGATATTTTAAAGTACAAAAATTAATAACTTTCCCATTATCATTTCCACTTCTTTCCTTTCTTTCTTTATATTTTAACCACATTTTAAAACTTCTTTGCTGTCTTAGATCTGTTAATATTTTGGATGGGTGGAGTCATTTGTTCTTTGGGTTTTGGATGTAATAGCTTTGCAAAACATAGGTCTTAAGAAACCTGTCTTTGATTTGTTTCAAGATACTAAAACAAGCCAGGCAATGTGATGCTCACCTGTAATCCCAGCAGCTCAGGAGGCTGACACAGGAGGATCACAAGTTCAAAGCCAGCCTCAGCAGCTTAGACAGGCCCTGAGCAACTTAGTGAGACCCTGTCTTAAAGTGAAAAATAAAAAGAATTGAAGATGTGGCTCAGTGGTTAAATGCCTTTGGGTTCAATCTCTGGTACCTCCTTCTTTTCCCCAAAAGATACTAGAACAACAAAGAACAAAATTCTGATATCACATAACGATTTTATGGATTCATAAGCAGAGTGTTCACAACTTGAAATGATGATTTTTCATTGCATTAAAAACATAATATATAATTCTTCCTTGAAGTGCATATTTGCTGTTATACCATTCAGGTATTACTGTATAACAAGCCTACACAAATCTTCAGTGGCACATAGCATATATATCTCATGCATCTTTGAGCTTCAGTTGAAATGTAGAGACTTGTGTCCTTTGCTAATCTTACCCATTTTTTTTTTTTTTCAAATCATCTGGGCTATACTTGCATCTGTGGCTGGCTAGTTGCTAGGTTTCATGGGACTGTCATTTTCTTACTCAGAACTGCAGGCTGGCCTTGGCAAGTCTTCCTTGTGGTAGTGGCAGTGTTCTAAAAATGACAGTGAGACACAAGGTGGGAGGTGTTTCAATTCTACATTTAATGTTATATCTGGTGACACCTCCTTGGTCAAAGCACATTGTATGGCCAAGCCCAGAGTCAGACTGAGGTGCAGAATGGTATGTCACAGTGACTGGATGTGTGGAGTAAATAAAAATTGGGATATTTTAGCAAACTACTACACTTGCTTCCCCATGAAACTTATTGTCAGATGGTTTCAGGTAAACATCTCTTAAATAAAAATACAGTATATATTTTTAAAGTATAAAATGAGATAAAATAAAAAAATGGAGATCTATATAAATTAATAATGTATGTTACTTTAAGGAGGTCTCCTGTTGTCAACATATTCTGTTTTCCTATTTTATAACTATGGTAGCTAACCATCAAAGCGACACATTTCCCAGCATTGCTAAATAATGGACAGCCCCAAACCGGAAGTATAATTCCATAATTGAAGTATGATGAATCATACATGGACTCATCCATTCTCTCATTGAACTACTTTTGTCTACCTTTAATCAGCACCAATATTAGATCTAGTCTGACTTTTATAGAAAATTAAAACAAATAACAAATATTTTTCAAATGTTACTAAAAGTTTGGTGAGTTATCAAGGACTCTGAATTCTAAAACATATTCAGAGAAAAAAAATCCTGTCTGTTATACACTGATTTATATGCTTCATCTCTTTTGCATTTATATTAATCTTGAACTTGGACACATACTTGTGCCAAATGTCTCCTTCCTCCCTTTTTATACTTCCTCTACTAGAAGATTTACTGCTTCCCGAGGTTGCTTCAGACCCTCAGTTTAGGTATTGAGGAATAAGAAGTGAGACACAGACTCTACTCCTTGGAGTTTGTTCTCTAGTGGAGAGAAAAGAAGAAATAGAAAATAACTTACAATTTTAAGTTGTAATAAGTCTAGATAGGAAAAAAAAAGAATTGGGAGGCAGGAAAAAAGGAGTGAACTACATTTAAAAAGTACACACAGAAGTGTGATAAATATTCTGAGAAACAGAGGGAGCTTTAAAAGGCCAGCATCATGGATGGATGCAAAGAAGGTTCCAGATAGACGAGCCATCCAGATCAGTCCTGGAGGTAAGGACTGGACTTACTGGAGCAACTGGAGAAGACAACCATACCTGGATTATAATGAGCAAGCAGGCGTAGAACAGATGGGCCACAACTTTGAAAGACAAGTAAGAACCTATGTAAATCTTATTCACTTCTGTTTTTCCAATTCCGGGACTTCTATTTTTTTTCTATTTAGAAATTCTTCCAAGGAGAATAGGAATCTATCTTTTTACTTTCAATCATGACTTAGGTTGTGGTTACAATTCTTCTGTTCCTCTAGAGAATAGGCCCAGAGCTTCAACTACAAATTGGTAGTCACCCTTCTGGCTAAAGGGAAAGTATATTGATTATCTATTGCCATATAAGAAATTGTCCCAACAGAGAGTGGTTTAAAGCAATAGTCTTTCTTTTTCCACTTTTTGTAGTTTTGGTATTCCAGCATAACATAGCGGGGTCCATTTCTTCAGAGTTCTCACTGATTGCAAAGCTTACCTAAGGAAGGATGGCTTTCATGATCATACACATGAATGTTGGAGAGTTTCAGTTCTTCATGTTACACACAGGGTTTGGTTTTTACTGGCTACTGGCCAAAGGCTACCAAAAGTTTTCTGATACATCGGTCTCATGATAGCGTATTTCACAGGACAGCAGCATGCATCATCAAAGGACAAAAGCAAAAGAAAGGAAAACCAGGCAGGTGACCGACCTGTAATTACAGCCACGTGGGAGGCTGAAGTAAGAAGACTACAAGTTTGGGCCAGCCTCAACAATTTAGTGAGACCCTCAGTAACTTAGCCACATCCTGCCTCAAAATAAAAAATAAAAGTACCTGGGAATGTCGTCTCAGAGGCAAAGTAAAGTGCCCTGGGTTCCAGTTTCAATCCCTAGTGCAAAAATAAATAAATAAAAAATAATTTTAAAAGCTGAGTACCCGGAGGTCAGAGTGGACGCGCTAAGATGGAAATAGAAATTAGTCCTTTTAAACATAATCTTGGAAATGACATCACTTTTGGTATGCTCTGTTTTTTTATAAGCAAGTCACTAGGTTTGGTCCAAGTGCAGTGGGAAGAGAATTACAGAGGAACATGAATACCAGGAAGGGGGGATCATTGGGAAACATGTTAGAAGTTTTCTTATATAAAAAGTTTCACATGTATTTCCAATATTATCTCTGTGTCATCCTCCCTTTTAAAATAAACTAGAGACTAGAAAATTGTGGAAACCTTTAAGATTGTCAGCATGAACCAGAACTTTATTTGTGCTGACCACAACAGTGATCTTAACAAGCTGTTGGGAAATGTCCCTGTCATTTTTACACATGGATGCCCTCAAAAGGGAAAGCAAATTCTACCACAGTCTAGAATTATTCAATCTGAGGCAGAACTAAGGCTAGAACCCACATCCAGGAACATGCTCTTTTCCCCATATTACAAGTTTTTTTTTTTTGTTTTGTTTTTAAAAGACCACATGGCACCCTTAAATCCTAGAGTCTTCATTTTTTATGACTTCAAACTGATGAAAAGATAAGCAAACCAGTGACTTAAAATTCTGTGAATAAGCCGGACTATTTCATTTGCTAATGTTGTTATTCTGATATTTTTGATAGAAATTACTTTGGTCTGAATATATTCACATTATTCATTCTAAGAAATGCATTAAAGTAAAATAAAAATTTGTGGACCCTTAAGCGGGAATAATGAACTAATTTTGTCTCTGCATAAGAAAAGTATGGCCCAGTTTTTCAAGGTTATTCTAACAGTGACTTCAGTATTTGATCACTCAGACCCAGAAGATTCCTACCTGAAAGATGACTGGTAAGTCAGGAGCAACACACACACACGTCTTCATAAATGTACCCACACTTTTAGAATAGCTAAAGTCACAATTCTAGATTATGTTGTTCACAACAGAGATGTCATAACCCAAATGGATAACTTTCTTCACCTGAAAGTGATAGTTGACAATTCATTTCTCACCGGTGTTTGTATAAGGTGAAGACAAGAGAAGTAAAATTATGTGAAAAGGGCTGAGGGAAGGATCTAAATAGAGATGTATGCTAGCACATCCATTCCAGTAATCACTTCCTAAAGCAACCTAGCCTGACTTTTGGTGAGTGATGGTCACATTAAACTTTAAAGCAGGTACAGATTTTCTTATCATCACTGAGCAAGGGATTTGGAGTGACAATTCAATATATGGTGTTATACTTTATTTATAATTCACAAGTGGCTTTGAAATTTTGACTTTACCCTTTCTACTAGTTCCTGTCAGGTTCCATTACAGCCCATGTCTAAAGGACAGACTGCATATTTCAGTAAAAAGTATTTGCTACCCTGGCTTTGATGATGTCACCTGCTTCTCAGATGACAACTTACTTTGTTACTTCTGAAGGTCAAATCAAAGAGCTCTATGTCTTGTTCTTTCTTACTAATGATACCTCTTTTAAAACCTTTAAATAGGTCCTAATCCATACCTTTAAAAGCTTTTGTTACTTTTTATTCCTTTTGCCTAAACTTCAATTCTTGGACATCCCAACTATCAGAACATTTCTTAGAAACTAAACTGAGTTTCTGGAAGATGAAGGCAGAGTTTACTAGAGTAAATGTAGCTCATACATATAAAGGCATAGGTGGAATTAATGGAAACTAGCAAAATGGTGCAACACATTGAGTTTACAGCAGAAGATGGCTGCTAGCACACACAAGCCTGAAGTACCAAGAGCAAGAGCGTATTTCGTGTTCATCATCTCTAGCAATTATAGAAATGCAAATCAAAACTACTCTTAAGATTTCATCTCACTCCAGTCAGAATGGAAATTATAAAGTATACAAGGAATAATAAGTGTTGGTGAGGATGTGGGGAAAAAGGCACACTTATACATTGCTGGTGACACTGCCAGTTACTGCAACCATTCTGGAAAGTAGTGTGGAGATCCCTCAGAAAACTTGGAATGGAAGCACCATTTGACTCAGTCATCCAACTCCTCAGTCAATACCCAAAGGACATAAAAATCAGCCTACTTCAGTGATAAATCCACATCAATGTTTATAGCAGCTCAATTCACAATAGCTAAACTGTGGAACCATCCTAGATGACTTCAACTGATGAATGGATAAAGAAAATGTGATACATATACACATTGGAATATTACTCAGCCTTCAATAAGAATGGAATTATGACATTTTCAGGTAAATGGATGGAGCTAGAGAATATCATACCAAAAAAATAAGCCAAAGCCAAAACACCAAAGGCCAAGTATGTCCTCTGATAAGAGATGCTGATTCAAAATGGGCTAGGGAAGAATGAAGGAACTTTGGATCGTGCAGAGGATAGTAAGGGGAAGGGAAGCAGTGTGGTACAGGAATGAGACAGACATTATTACTCCATATACATGTATGATTACACTACTGGTGTGAATCTGCACTCTATAAATCCAGAGGAATAAGAAGTTGTGCTCCATTTGTGTACAATGTGTCAAAGTGCATCCCACTTCCATGTATAACAAATTAGAACAAATTTTAAAAAGTTACTAAAAAAAGAAAAAAATAGAGTGTATTTTGTCATTTGAGTTGTATTCCACCAAGAAGACATATTGAAAACACAATTTTTAGTACCTTAGAGTGTGACCCATTGAATAAGTTCATTGCAGATGTAGCTAGTTCAGGCACACTGGAATAGGGTGAAACCTATCCACAATATAACTGGAGTCCTTATCAAAAGAGAGCCATGTGCATACAGAGACAGACTCGGGGAGACAGAGACACAGGAAGAACATCAAGTGGTAATGGAGGCAGAGATGGAGTGACACATCTACAAGCCATGCCGCAGAAGGGAATGTCTGTAGCATCAGAAACAGGAAGAAGCATGAACAGCTCCCCTGCTATGGTTTCAGAGGGCACATGGCCCTACTGATACCATGAGTTCAGACTTCCTGCCTCCCAAACTGTGAGACACAAAAGTTTTGATTGGTTGAAGAAGGCCACATGGTGGTATTTTCTTATGGCAGCCCTAGGAAACTGCATTTGCATACTTTGAAAGTTCCCAATTACTTCATCATATTTATTTTCTTTCTTTGGTTGGAGGAAAAATACCTACAACATAGTTTTGATGAAAAGAATATGAGATAATGTATGAGATGTCCCAGCATAATTATTGCATATATTAAGTGCTTGATAAATGGCAGAAACAAGGAATCTTTTAATGTGCTCTTTAGAAGAGCTGGCTGCAACAGAGTCGATAGTAGATAGTCCAAAACTGTAGGGAACAACACAGAGGAAGAAAGAAATTGGAGTGTAGGCAATAATATAGGAGAAAGGAAGCCAGTTTTAGAGGTTAAGCTCATGCGAAATTCAGCTGAGAGTTCTCAACTCATTATTGTTTCTCTGATTCATTATTCGTAAACAGGAAAGAGCTCTGGAGTCAGGAAACTCGATTAAAATCACCTGAGTGAACGTGGGTAATCAAGATTCTGGGAGCTTTATCATCCTCAACTATAGGGTGTGGTCAGCAATCCATGAGGGAATTGTCCTATCAGAATACAGGAAATTTGACATGTGGTATTAGCTAGGGAACATGAAGAATTCTCAGTGGGTGAGACAGCAAGAGGGTGTAGGTCATCTTCCTGGCAAGTAGGGCACCTCCTTTCCTTGTACGTATAATGAGGAATTTCATCTTGGAACAAAAGGAATAGGATTGAACATCATGGCAGACCCAGAACTTTTTTCAGAAGTTATCTCAGCACATTCACATTATCATTTCAGATTTTCTATCACCCTTATTTTTTTTTTCCTACAGGGATGTGCACTGAACCTGGCTTCAACTTCTCCACGTTCTTGTTGACCCCAAATTAGGAAAACTTTCCTGTATTTTACTGCCACTTTCCCCCTTCTTCATTATCATAAGAATGACAAAAACCCGAATAGGACAATTCATTAAAACATCTAAAATGTGACATGATATAAAGTGCTGGTTCCTGTGGTATAATTGAAGTCTATTTTTCATATTTGTTTTTCTGATATTAGAGATTGAAACCAGAGGTGCTTTGCCCTGAGCCACACCCCCAGCCCTTCTTATTTTGTATTTTGAGATAGGGTCTTGCTAAGTGGCTGAGGCTGGTCTAGAACTGGTGATTTTTCTGCCTTAACTCTCCTAAGTCAGTAGAATTATGTGTGCACCAATGTACCTGGCTCTTAGGATGTTCTATTGGGAAAATATTCCCTCT
This sequence comes from Spermophilus citellus, assembly GCF_964194105.1. Classification (NCBI taxonomy): domain Eukaryota; kingdom Metazoa; phylum Chordata; class Mammalia; order Rodentia; family Sciuridae; genus Spermophilus; species Spermophilus citellus. The sequence goes on along the minus strand of NC_138200.1, from coordinate 47,820,189 downwards.
TAATTGTTTCTTTTTTTTTTTAGGGGGGTATTGGAGATTGAATTCAAGAGTACTAAACCACTGAGCTACATCCACAGCCCTTTATTTGTATTTTATTTAGAGACAGGGTCTCACTGAGTTGCTTAGTGCCTCTCTGTTGCTGAGGCTGGCTTTGAACTCCTGATCCTCCTGCCTCAGCCTCCAGAGCCACTGGGATTACAGGTGTGTGCCACCGTGCCTAGCTCCCTCCTTTAATTTTGAAGTTTTCACTTACACAACCTCTCTTATGTATTTACTCTTACCCAAAGGAATCCTTACAGGTCTTACCTTCATGAGTGTTCCTTCTTCTCAGACCAAAGAAGATACAAATAGTTAAGTTGCAAAGGGAAACTATACATCTTTGAAGTCCTCAAGGTTTACTGTCTTTTATGGGGACAGTGATCACTTTGGGCATATGATGAAAGAGGAAGTCTTGGATTTTTGAAGAACTTGGAATAAGAAAATATTCTTGTTAATTTTGTTTGTAAAGTAATTTTAAATGAATTTAAGGACCAAAATTATTAAGCAGACTATGGAATTTTTACCAATAATAACAATCTCTCTCTCTCTCTCTCTCTCTCTCTCTCTCTCTCTCTCTCTCTCTCACACACACACACACACACACACACACACACATTCTTACAAAAGACAAGATCTGAGTGCCAGGGAATTTAAAGATCCACAGGACCTCCATCCCATGAGAAAAAAACACAGAAACATTTCTTTCTTTGCATTAAGTGTGGCTGACATTTACAGCTCTGTGGAGGAATTCATAAGTTCTTTTCAGAATCATTCTTGGTAATATTTAGTAGCTTAAAGTGCATGTAATGTATCTGAAGTGTAGAACATAGAAAGAGCTTTTCAAAATTCTGTCACCCAAAGAGGCCTGTGTTGCCCACGGTCCAATTTGGCAGTCATGGAAATAAACAATTTTTGTACCAAGGAGTGTATTCACAAGGTGGCCAAGTGTGTGGAGATAGGATAATAAATCTCACTTAAGAATATTTGTGAGATGAAGAAACAAGGTGATCTAAGGAGTAGGGACCCATGATGACAGGTAACGTCCTTAGTGGTTTGAGTACCTGGGCTCAATCTTCACACTGTTCATAGGGCGTATGTTCAGAAAATGGCAGCCTTAGTATGAACCGAGGGTGGAGTGCTTATCCCTGTGATATCAAAAAGGAACACATCAGACAACTGTGTAGGTTCAAGTGAAGAGTAAGTGATTTCAACAAAGGCAGCCTTCATGTCTCTGAAAAGTGACCTAGGTGACCCTTGTGGTCAGGACCTACACATCATAGGTGTTGTCCACACCAGAGCTATTGGAGAGTGACACTGGATTTATCTGCCTCATGATCTCCAAAATTAGTGATTGTAAAAGTCAACTAACAGCAAGTAGCTGGGGGCTTCCTTGGGGTCTCTCTTTGTTTTAGCTCTTGCAGAGGCTTGTGAGCACAATCTTTTTTTGTTGTTGTTACCTCACAAATCTGGATTTCCTGTCTCTACCTCTGTTTCCTCCAAAATCCTTGATTTCAAAGTTCTTGCTACTGAACAAGTTTTAGCAATTCTTTTACAATATATTGACAGGCTTATCTCTGTCTCAGAGTGCCCCTAATACATAGGCACAGTAGGTGTTCAGTTAGCATTAGCTGATTCTGGATCTGACAAAAGAACATACAAGAAACTACAAGAGGAACAAGAGAAATAAATGCATGTTCAGGTGTTCCTCTTGCTGTCTAGACAGTAAGAACTAATTTAAGGGCATAATATGTGATGAAATAAAGCCAACAGTAAAAAAAAAATTCACAACAAGAATGTGATATAATAAAATAAAGCCTGTTACATAACTACAAGAAAAGATATAAATATGCCAATATAAACAGTAACCAGTGCAAGTAATGTATAACTTCAACAGCCTAATACAAATAAGACAAAATCGATATTGCTGAAATCAACATATATTATAAAAATAATCAGATTTTATTACTAATCCTGATAACTACTATATATTTATTTGGAATTTTATTGCACTGTGTTTAATAACATATCAGAGATTTCTTGAGTTTTATGAAGCATTCCATCATGTTAATATTACATCCCTTTCATATAACTTGAAATAATTACCAAATATTTCTAAACTACATTTATGGGAATAAATCCATCAGCATTGTGGGGCTGAAAGGCTTTCCACGTCTTTTCCCCACTTTTGAAATGTTAATGTTCATATTTAATTTTCCAGTTTATTGGAAAGATATCTTAGAACTTGAAAGGTGAAATGCATAGTTATACTTTTCATGACTATATTCTACCCTGTTACTAGCAAAGTATTCTAGGAGGCCACTTTTTTTTTCTTTTCTTTGACTGCTAATCACACTTCAGGGTGGAGCCATTCTTCATGTAACTTAATTTTATGTGTTCAGAAACTAGCTCTTAGAATACAGGCTTCATATAGTACCAGATTTATGTTTAAATATGTCACTTCATTTGCTAATATTTTTTTAAAAAAATCAATGTACTCCTGCAAGAATGGCCTCTAATCTCCTTAAAATGCAGTCAGGTTTTTGGTAGAACACTTTCTAGTTTAATTCCAACACCACAGAGGGTTAAAGAAAAAAAAAAAAAAAAGAAGCAGCAGAAATGCAGGTTTCCATCACCACTGGAGTTTTATAGCTATGTTAGCAAACCCTCAGTTAAGTGCAAACATTTATGGAAAAGCTGTCCAATGTCATGTCAGAACTTGGGACTTGCCACTTATTTGCTGTGCAACTTTGTCAAATACTTCCATTTCTTTCAGAAAATGGAGAAAGCCTTTCCTGTTTTTCTTGTGGTGAAGATTTAAAGGGTCTGATGTGGCAAGTGTCCAATAAATGGTAGTTTCTGTTATTGCTCAGCAATTATTAATCTCCTGGTTTCTAACAATGATTTTCATCTAATTTCTCTACTACGTTATGCCATATTTTATGTACCACTTAAGATTCAGACCCCTTTTTCCTACTAGAAGAAGAAAACTCAACATAATCACTATAAATTTACTCTTGCATTTTTTAAAAAAAATTGTTCTTATTTATGGTTCCAAAAGATGCCTGTAAAGCAGATGCTCTTAAGGAGGTTATTAATTTTTCTTTAATGCAACTTTGTGTTGCTTTATTATTATAAAGGGCTATTTCGTGAGAAAATAAGTATGCATAAGTAAATTATCTGTGAGAAGGGGAAAGAGACTTATTTTTTAAAAAAAACACCCATGTACTTTTTTCTATTTTTTATTTTTAGGTGGACACAATATCTTTATTTTACATTTATGTGGTGCTGAGGATGGAACCCAGTGCCTCATGCATGGTAGGTCTGTGCTCTACCACTGAGCCACAATTATCTATTTATTTATTTTTGTTTTGGGGATTGAACTCAGAGGAGCTCTTCCAATGAGTTACATTCTCAGCCCATTTTATTCTTTATTTTGAGACACAGTCTATCTATATGGCCAAAGCTGGCATTGAACTTGGAATCCTTCTGCTGCTACCTCCCAAATCACTAGGATTACTGGTTTGTACCACCATGCCCAGTTTATAAGAGACTCCCTTCTAAGGACCTTTTCAAGAATGAGAGAGACAGAGATCAAGCTCTATGAAATAGCACTTCCATATGAGACTATGCAGGTCTGAATGTTTGTAATCTCCCCAAATCCATATGTTGAAATCCAAACCCTCAGTGTAGTTAAATTAGGAAACTGGGACTTTGGGAGATGAGTAGATCTGGAGGGAGGAACCCTCATGTATGGGGTCTTGTCTGTAATGAAAATTCCTTCATCAGAAACTGAATCTGGTGGCATACTCATCCTGGAATTACTTCCTCCAGGACTATAGTAACTAGATGTTGGTAAGCTGCTGTGGTGTTTTGTTATAGCAGCCCAAATGGACTGAAACAGACTGATAATAAGTTCAAAAGGAAACACCAGTTTTCATTTTTTTGTAAGTGTTCAAAAAATAGTATAATTTCCAAAAATTTTTAATTGTTTATTTATTCACTCACTCAGAAATGTAGTCTATGGCAAATTTGTCTTAAGCAACTCATAATGATACCATAGAGACACTTCATTGCCAATAGCCCTCCCATTGAGATTCATCCATGTCATAGTGTTACAACACTTTTTTTTTTTTTTGGTACAGAATATCTGTCAACTTGGAGACATTAGAAAATGATGGACTTAACACTCTCCTTCATAGGAACCTGGCTTATGTGCTGTACATCAATCATTCACAAGCCATTAGCATTCATAGTCTTCAATGATAGGATTAAATACACGGTCTCTGTTATTAAATTATTTCTGAGGATAGAAAAGGTAAAGCAGGGAATGAAAGAAAATTTAAAACATATGAAGTGGTCTCTGGATGCAACTAAAAATGAAAAAGTGGACCATCTAATCACAACTTTTTAAAAGTATGACTTTGTATAATGGGCCTGTGTTTGATGTGCTAAAATTAGCTTAGAGAAGAAATTATATGCAAGGTTGTCATAAAACCTGATCAAATTTAGTGAAATAGAAGTAAAATAGTCGTTTTATAGAAAAATAAGTGACTAATTGTACATTTTAGTCAGTTGATAAATATATAGGGCCTCTTTCACTTCATAAAAACACTCAGAATTACAGGTTTTTGCTAGGAGTGGATATTTCTATCAAAACTAGATGTTCTTTCCAACAAATCATTTAAGTCCATGGGTATGGAGAAAATGACAGTTTACAACATGATTGTCACAACACAGTGAATGTGTCAAAATTTTCTCTTTTCAATACATTTTACAAATCCAACAACACAGACAGTCTTTGGACACAACCCCACCCATCTCTGAACTTTACTTCCTCAACTCTATCATAACATATTGGCAGGCGGGGGGGAGTGGGGCATCCATGAAAAACACTTGAGGATCCTCCCTCTGCATGAAGCCAGGAAGATTTTAGGGAACTATCACTGGCTCTTCCAAGGCAATAGATTGCCCAAGGCACATGACCTTTATCTTCACTCTACTAATCTCTCATGGTTGCTCTGGAGATGGGTGTAACCTGTTGGGAACTGGACAGCCCACCTTTAAACTCTTTTGGAAAAGAACATTCTATGGAAGGACTTTGATGTCCCCCCCATATAAATAAAGCAGGCCCGGGCTCCATAGTATAGAAGCTTCATCCATATGATTAGCTTGCCTGTCCCACCCCTGTTTTTGAAAATATTTTCAGTGTCCTGTGATTTTTTACGTGATTCTATTTTTTGTAGCTTTTATTTCTTACCCAGCCTATTCCCCTGAGGGAAACCCCATTTCTATCACCTGCTCTGGAAGTGGACAAGCCATATTTTCTTCTGCTTGAATGTAGAAATCATAGTTTAGTGTCCTCTGTGTGTGGACATGTGTACTTAAAGAGGAGAGGGAGTGGGCGTTGAATTAAGCTTATCACAGGTTTATCATATGAGTCTTAACCATTTGATTGCTTGAGAGATTGGTTAATGAATTATATCTGTACAATTATTTCAGCTATGCTGGGATGGTAAGAAAATGTATCCTTTTAAATCTGTTGCTTAGAATTTCCATTATCCAGATTGTGGAGCACATTTATGACATGGTTTTTTAAAAGTCTACCCATTCCTAATGTCAGAGAATTACGTGGGAAAAGCAGTCAATCATTCTCCCAGTGGAGATGGAGATGTATTCTAATTCACATGATGCCTTTAACTTCAATCAATGAACCTCATAAGTGAGTTCTTACGGGCAAAGATAGCATGTGTATCTGGAGAACTGTCTCTAATACTAACAAGTCAAAATATATGCTAGTTGAACCCAGAATTTTTATGCAAAATAAATAGGATAGATGAAGGAGTTAGACTTCCTGGTAGATAGATATAATCTTTTTATCTTCCCACTAAGCACAACTAAGAACTTGGGAGATTACACATAAATCAAATGTAAAACCACTATGGTGAGGAGAAGGTAGCCTATCTAGCAAATCCAGGATCCAAGTCATAATGCAATAGTAAGTTCTCTGGATTTTAATTTACTTTGTATATGGAAGAGTTGCAGCAGAATAAGCCATAAACTCAATGCATAAAAATGACAAAAGCCCTATAAATGTCTGTTTTCAACCCCCAAAACGGGAGGGGGTATGGGAAAAAAGTAAAACTTTTAGGGAAAAAAAAACTGCCACACTCCATATGAATAGCTCAGAAAAATTTGTCATAATCCTCTCCACCCATTCAAAAAAAGTGCAGTGGAGGCCTTAGATATTTATACATCTTAGGATGTGATGATGGGCTCCCTTTCACATGTAAGAACAGTGTCACCAGCTGCCAAATGGGAGTCAGAACTTGTTTCCTTATGAGCTGTAATAAGGAAGTTGTGATAATTAAATGAACAAAAATAAACAAAATGTCCAAGCAAAGAAGAGAAGATATTTAAGATATGTAAGATACAAAAATAAATATATTTTTTAAAATATTCATTGAATATTACTAAGAATATTCCTAAGAATAATGGAGAAGACAGGAGAAAAAATTAGTGAAGACAAAGGTAAAGCCAAAGAAAAACTTGAAATCCACAAGAGAAAGGGTAAACAAGGCTGAAAAGCAGAACGTAGGATCTTCACTGGCTTGTAGGAATACTGTGAAAGATGGAGTGTTCTGCCATTGGAATCCCAGAAGGAGAGGATGCAGAAGATGGAAATAAAAAAGTACTCAAGGATATAATACCTGAAACTTCCCAAATCTCACATGCACACACACACACACACACACACACACACACACACACACACACTCACACACACACATACACACACACACACAAAACCCTAAAAATCAAGAGAGTAAACAAAGCCTGAACAATACAAATATAGAGAAAGCCTCACAAAGAAATATACATGTTTTCAGTCAAACATATATAACAGAAACACCATAAAACATCATGAAAGCCAAGAGACATTACGTACAGGGGAAAGCAATCTCAATGACTGGTGACTGATGATCTTTTACCAGAAATCATGCAGATTAGCCATGTATGGTGGTACATACCTGTAATCCCAATAGGTTGGGAGGTTGAAGCAGGAAGATCGAAAGTTCAAAGCCAGCTTCAGCCACTTAGCAAGGCCCTAAGCAACCTAGTAAGACCCAGTCTTTAAATAAAAAAGGTTTTAAAAAGAGCTGGGGATATGGCTCAGTGTTTAAGTGCCCCTAGATCCAGATTGAGGATCACACCTGGTACAAAGAAAGAAAGAAAGAAAGAAAGAAAGAAAGAAAGAAAGAAAGAAAGAAAGAAAGAAAAATCATAGAGATCAGAAAGAAGAAACGTGACATTTTTCAAGTGATGAAAGAAGAGAACTATCAACTCAGAAGCCATAATCCAGCAAAATTGTCCTTCAGGAATAAGAGAAAACAGGATATCAAAAGATGCAGACAAACTAAGAGTGCCTGGCATAGTAGATGTAGACTGAAAAAAACAGATAAAGGAGGATCTCTAAACAGGATGAAAATAAACAAAGAAAACATGGAAATCAGAAAGGAAACAAAAACTCAGTGAGCAAGAACAAATGCAAGACTTATCTCTTCTCCTTTTGACTTTTGTAAATTATACTTGGCATTTGGAAAATTAAAATGCTGATATGGTTCTAAATGTATGCAGAGAAGCAATCTAAGAAAATATATTAAAATAGGAGGAGGATAAAAAGACAAAAAGATTTAAGGTTTGTATACTTCATGAACTGGTAATATGATTACACACACATCTTACAACAGAGTGTGTGTGTGTGTGTGTGTGTGTGTGTAATACCTTGAGCAACTACTAAAAAAAAAGCAAAGAAACTCATAAACACTATAAAAATATCACAATGAATTTGCAAAATTGAACCATAAAAATAAAAGCTAAGTGAACCAATAGAATACAAAAACTTCAGGCCCTTATATATCAACAGGTCACATGAAAGTGGTCTAAACATATCAATTACTGCAGAGCAATAGTAACAAAACCAGCATGGTATTGGCACCAGCATAGACTTGTAGACAAGTGGTACACAATAGAGGACACAGAGATAAATCCAGATAACTACAGTTATCTATTATTAGACAAATGTGACAAAAACATACATTGGAGAACAGATAGCCTCTTCAGCAAATGGTGCTGGGAAAACCAGAAGTCCATATGCAACAAAATGAAATTAAACCCCTATCTCTCACCATGCACAAAACTCAACTCAAAGTGGATCAAGGACCTAGGAACTCAACCAGAGACACTATGCCTACTAGAAGAAAAAGTAGGCCCAAATCTCCATCATGTTGGATTGGGCCTCAACTTCTTTAAAAAGACTCCCATAGCATAAGAATTATATACAAGAATCAATAAATAAAATGATTTGAACTACAAAGCTTCTTAGCAAAAGAAACAATCAGTGAGGTGAATAGAGAGCCTACATTTTGGGAGCAAATTTTTACCACATGCACTTCAGAAAGAGCCCTAATCTCTAGGATATATAAAGAACTAAAAAATCTTAACACCAAAAAACCAAATAACCCAATCAATAAATGCACCAAGGAACTGAACAGATACTTCTCAGAATATGGTATACAATCAGTCAACAAATATATGAAAAATGTTCAACATCTATAGCAATTGAAGGAATGCAAATCAAAACTACTCTAAGATTTCATCTCATGCCAGTCAGAGTAGCAACTATTAAGAATAAAAACAACAATAAGTGTTTGCAAGGATGTGAGGAAAAAGGCACACTCCTAGATTATTAATGGGACTGCAAATTGGTGCAGCCAATATGGAAAGCAATATGGAGATTCCTTGGAAAACTTGGAATGGAACCATCAATTGTTCCAGTTATCCTACTCCTCGGTCTATACCCAAAGGACTTAAAACCATCATACTACAAGGACACAGCCATATCAATGTTTATAGAAGCACAATTCACAATAGCTACACTGTGGAACCAACCTAGATGTCCTTAATTTGATGAATGGTTAAAGAAATAGTGGTATATATACACAATGGAACACTATTCAGCATTAAAAGAGAATAAAATCATGGCATTTGGAGGTAAATGGATGGAACTGGAGAATATAATGGTAAGTGAAGTTAGGCAGTCCCCAAATACCAAATGCCAAATGTTTTCTCTGATATAAGGATGCTGATTTATAATGGGGTTGAGGACGAAGCATGGGAGGATACAATGAACTCTAGATACAGCAAAGGGAAAAGGGGGAGGGAGGAGGCATGGAGGTAGGAAAGACATGTATAAAGGCATGAATAGTGTGACTCTACTTTGTGTTTAACCAGAGATATGAAAAATTGTGCTCTCTATATGTATGATATGAATTGTAATGCATTCTGCTGTCATATATAACAATTAGAATAAAAAACATCAATTAAGGGACAAAGATTGGCAGAATGTTTTACAATATAAGATTGAATTCAGTTTTATGTAAAAAATACTCAGTTCATAGTAAATCATATTAAATCTCAGTCTGATAATTGAGCTCATAGCTTACAACCAAAGAAGAGTGAAAAACAACAACAAAAAATGTAATAAAAATATGATCTAAGATCAATGATACTTAAAGCAATATGAATAAAAAATAATGAAATGAAAGTAAATATTTGGGAAAAGTTAATAAAATTGACAAGTCTCCAATAAATCAGATAAAAATTGGAGATAAATTACCAGTGTCTTATATGAGAAGAGATATCACTACAAATTTTGCAGAACATATAAGGATAATAAGGAAAATTCTGAGAACTGCATAAATTTAAAAACTTGGATGAAATTGACCAATTCAAAACAAAAAAAGTACGAATAACCAGAACTCTTCCAATATGAAGATGCAAAGTAGATAATTTAAATAGTCCTATATCTATTAAGGAAATTGTAAAATTAAATCTCTCAAAATAGAAATCTCCATGCCCAGATGGTTTCACAGGAGAATTCTAACAAATGTTAAAGGAAATTTAACACCAATGCTACACAATATCTTCCACAAAGTAGAAGAAAATAATTTCCAATTCATTTTGTGAAGCTATACTGATAGCAGATCTAAACAAAGATAGTACAAGACAAAATAAGAAAATTATGACTAATGCCCCTCAGTAACATAGATGGAAAAATTCTTAAACAGTTAGAAAACAGAATTCAGAAATATGTGGAAAAAATTTTACACAACCATTAAGTGGGACTTATTTCCAGGACATGAGTCTGGTTTAATATTCAATAGGATAAACCAACAAACAAACTCTTATTATTGTATTAATCCATGTAGAAATGGTATTTGAAAAAATTCAATACCCATTCATGATAAAAACAAATTAAAATATGAAGGAACTTCCTTTATTTGATAAGGAGTATCTGTACAGGAAACTTAAGTTAACATTATGCCCAATGGTATTCAGGAACAGGACAAAAATATCTAATCATTATTATCTAACATAATTAAAGATATTCTAACCAGTAAAATTAACAAGAAATGAAAATAAAAATAATTGGAGAGAAAGAAATTAAGCTGCATTTTTAGATCACATGACCACGTGTACAAAATATGTCAATGAGTTTCCAAGAATCTCTAGAATAATAAATGCAATTGGTTAGATTGTAGTATACATGATAAGCATACAGATAGCAATTCTATTTCTATGACAATGAACACATATCCAGAGGAATTAAAGTAAATATTATTGATAATCAGTAAAATACCCAATACTTAGATGTAAATATAACAACAACACATGTACAGGATTTCTTTAAAACTATAAAATGCTAATAAAAATTAAAGAGGATCTAAACAAATACAGAAACATGCTATTATATGGGTTGGAAGATTCAACACAATAAAGATGTCATTTCTCCCCAAAGTATTAAGTGGAATTCCTATAAAAATTCCAACAAAATTTTCATACACATAGCAAATACTACTTAATATTTTATGTGAAAAGACAAAGATTAGAATAGCTAAAACAATTTTGAAAAAAATAAAAAGGGGAGAATCAGTCCATCTGATTTCAATACCTACTCTGTAAGTACAGCAATCAATACTATATGGTATTGGTAGAAAAAGACACACCTAGGATCACAGGAATAGAATAGAGGAACAGAAAATTAACCAACATAGATAATGCCAAAAGTTTTAGACAATAGTACAAAAGCAGTTCAGTGGAGGTAAACAGCCTTTTCCAAAAATGACACTATAGCAATAGACTATCCATAGGTAAAATAATAAATCTTGACCTGAATGTCAAAACTGTACTTTTTAAAAATGTATAAAATTCTTCAGTAACGAAGGCTAGTCAAAGATTTCTGTCCATGCCCCTTGAGGAACTTGTATTTGAAATTAAATAAAAGAAATCTTGAAAATTAACAATAAGAAAGTAAGTAGTTCAACTAAAAATGGGCAAAGGAAATGAATAGACAACTCCTCAGAGAAGATATAAGATTAAAGATGAGTAGATGAAAAAAACACTTAACCTTACTTAGACAATTGCACATTAAAACAAGGAGATTCAAATGCCCAACTATTAACCCACCTTAATATTGTCCACACCAAATGATACCAAGCATTCTGAGCAGCAGGGGTGCTCTTTCCTTGCTGATGAAAATGAAAAAAAAAATGTTGTTACCTCTTCTTAAACAACTAAACTTAGTCTTAATATAAGATGTAGTGGTAAACCAGGTGGTAAGATGGTACATGCCTGTCATCCCAGGGACTAGGGAGGCTGAGGCAGAAAGATCATGTGTTCAAAGCCTGTCTCTCTCAGCAATATAACTGAATCTCAAAATAAAAAGTAAAAAGGGCTGGGGATGTGGCTAGATGGGAGAGAACCCCGGTGTTCAATCCCTAGTTCTACATAAGAAAAGATACAGTGATAGTGCTCACTGGTATTCTCAAATGTTGAAAATCTTTGCCTACATGATGACCTGCACAAAATAATATATAGTTTTTTACTCCTATTTTATAAATATGAACTCATATTAGTTGTACAAATTAATGGGTTTCACTTCAACATTTCCATATATTCATGCATCATTTTTAATTACATCCTCCTTACCTACTACTCTTTTCGTTTTCCCTTTCCAATTTCTCCAAAGTCCATCCATGATCCACTTCCTCTTTTCTGATAGTTTTTCTTCTCTCAGGTCCTGTGTGTGTGTGTGTGTGTGTGTGTGTGTGTGTGTGTGTGTGTTAATCTACATAAGTGAGAAAACTTGTGATATTTGTCTTCTTATATCTGGCTTATTTCATTTAACACAATGACTTCTAGATCCATGCATTTTGTTGCAAAAACATTATCTCATTCTTCTTTATGGCTGAAATTCATTCCAATGTGTATACATGAAATGAATTTGTTTACCTATTCATCTGTTGATGAGCACTTAGATTTATTCCAAAACTTGGCTATTGTGAGCTGTGTTACAATAAACCTGGGTAGGCAGGAATATTTTTTATATGTTCACTTTATTTCCATTGGGTATACACACAAGAGTGGTATAGTTGAATCATATGGTTGTTCTACTTTTAGTTTTTTGAGGAATCTTCATACTGTTTTCCATAGTGGCTGTGCTAGTTTACATTCTAAGCAATAATACATAAGGTTTCCTTTTTCCACATCCTCTCCAGTGTTTCGTTGTGTTTGTTTTCTGACTGAGGTAAAGTGCAACTGCAAGGAAATTTTGATTCCCATTTCCCTGACGCTTAAGGACATTAACATTCTTGTATGTATTTGTTGGCTATTTGTTCTTTGCTTTAGATGTATCTGTTCAGATCATTTGCCATTTTCATTGTACTATTCTTTTGATGTTTGTGTTTTATTTATTATGGATATTATTATTTATTTTATTTATTATGGATATTAATAATGCCAGATGAATAGCTGGCAAAGATTTTCTTCCATTCTGTAGGTTGCCTCTTCACTCTGTAGATTGTTATCTCTGCTGTGCAGAAGATTGTATGTACATTCCCATTTGTCTGTTCTCAATTTTACTTCCCAGGATAATGCTGTTCTATTGAGGAAATGGTTGCCTGTGCTTATAAATTGAAGTGTTTTCCCTAATAGTTTCAAAGTTTTGTTTTATTCTTACTTTCCAGAAACTAAAATCAATCAAGATATAGTTCAGTGGATGAATGGACAAACCATAGTATATCCATTCAATGAATAAGTAAAATACGATTTAAACCAGGAGGGAAAAAAAAACATGAAAAATCCTCAATAAAGTTACATGGGTTAAATAAAATAACATCTCTAAAAAGGCTATATAATGCATAACTGTATTACGTATATCATATTCTGGAAAAGACAGAAATATGAAAGCAGTGAAAAGATCAGTGGTTACCATGGGTTTGGTGGGAAAGAAAAAAAGGATAAGTGGAAGAGGATTTAAGGGGATAAGGAAACAATTCTGCATAGTATTATAGTGGTGGATACATGACATTATTCACTTTTTCAAGTTCAGAACGTATTTAAATAAATGTATATAAATATATAATATCAATTAAATCAAATATAGCACACTATTGAAAGAAGTGAGCAACAGAGAAAATGTACCGTGAGAAGAGGGTAAGAAACCTTTATACTATTTACCCAACTTTTCTATAAACTGTTCCCCCAATTTTAATATTATTGATTAAATAGCATGCAATTTGTATTAGTTAGTATTGTATTCCTGTGAGGCAATGAGCCAGATAGTGCAGTTACTGGCTAAACCTTCCACATGATCAGAAGTAGGCTGCAGTAAGGAAAATTCCCAATATTATGCAAGGGAGGAAAGAGGAGGGCTGAATTTCAAAGTAAAGATATTGAATACTTGTCAGGGATTCTCTGTTACTGTGTTTAATTTATAACTAAAGATAACACAAATGGAGAAGATCTTCTTGTTTCAGATATTCACCAAAAATTAATTAACTTCTCTGATTAGTTCATAAACAATAACCTACAAGCAAGCATTGATTTAAGAACTGGGGGCAAAAAAGACCATATATGCTAGTGATGCAATTTACAGGCCAGAATGATTTGATGCAAATCAACAGGCTTAGGGCTTCGCATTATGTTTATCTATGAAACCTCTCCTAACCAATCATTTAATGTTTGGGGCAAATAAGTAAAAATATAAGATAACACATTTAATTTATGTATGCTTTTTGCAAATGTTTTACTACTAAAGATTTTTTATTATCTTTTTATAAACCCATGTTTTACCTTGTCGAGCAACTAAACTATATTTTAAATCAATGTCTATTTTTCTTCATTCTTATCTTTCAAAAGCATGTACATGTATCCTTCAGAACATTTAATTATCATGAGATAAATAACCAGGATTTCCATACTAAATTTATATCATTTCTTCCACAAAATATGAAAGATGTTATTTTATTTAACCCATGTAACTTTATTGAGATTTTCCTCCAGGCTTTTAAAAATACTGACAATTTGTCCTGGGAATTGCATTTACTTTATTGGATTTTTATGAAGATTAATGAATCATACCAAACTTTGTGAAAAGTTTAATGCAGTCAACAAAAACAATAGGAATTTTAAGAGCTCAGAATTTTGTTAACATCATCAACACCATCAACAACAAAGCCCCCTCCTCCATATCATTAATGTCATTTGTCATTTTCTTTTAGTTATGTTCAAAGCACAGTTAGACAAAGAATGAGTTTCACACAACTACTCAAACAGCTTTGTCTCCGCTGAAACCAAATCACCCTTTCTTTTACACTTAGTCCATGTGGATTTCTTTAAGACTAAGTTAACCCAGTCTGTTATATTTTAGATATGAGGTGTCCCTCAAAAGTTCATTTGGAAGATAATGCAAGAAAGTTTAGAGGTGAAGTTATTGGGTTATGAGAGCCTTGACCCAACCCGAGCACTAATCTACTTGAATGGGTTCGATGGGTGGTAACTGTAGAAAGGTAGGGTATGGCTGAAGGAGGTGAGTCAATAAGGGTATGCCTTTGGGGTTTATACATTATACCTGGTTCGCAGAGCTCTCTCTTTGCCTCTTTGTTCCGTGACCTGAGATGCTTTCCTCTGACCACTCTTTCACCATGTTGTTCTACCTTACCTTAAGTTCAGAGCAATGAAGTTGGCCCTCTATACACTGACACCTCTGAAACTGTGAGAGCCAAATAAACATTTCCTCTTCTTATTGGATCTTTTGTTTATAGCAGTGAAAAAGCTGAATAAAACATCATATTTGCATAAAGTTACCTTGACCCTCCTATAAACTCCCCTAGTACTTCCCATACTTATTTACCATATTTTTCAGTTGTGTAATTCAAGAAATACACATGAATCCTGTTAAACTTTAATAGGTGCTAAGACAACAGGAATACCATTAATGATCAATATATGCATTCAGGAATGATGGTTCAATATTAATGGTCCAATGTTAATATCTCATGACCTTGAGCACTTTTGTCAGTCCTGAAATTATCTGTTTCACAACTGGAAAGAATGTTCAGCTTTGGATTAGAACATCATGGTTTCTGAATATCTATCTCTTTTTCTCATTCTCCTGCATTACCACATAGTACATGTTCAGAAATGCTTTTTTATCAATGGAGAAATGGGAAGCATGTGCCTATGTAAATATCGATAGACACACAAATTGTATATATACAATTTGTTATGACATAACAAATATTTTTAGGGACAATCATGTAGGCTTATGAGGTGGAGGAAGGAACTGAAACTTATATGACTACAAGTGTTGCTTTAAAGTTGTTCTTTGTTTTAGATAAAGTCCTACAGAGAAACTTGTATGGAACCAGCCAAAGTTTCAAAGTCACACTCTGATTCATTCTTTTTAGGTGACTTAAAGTAAACTTTGCTCATTATAATACAAAATGCTCCACCTAAAGGTGTTCCTGTCTGTGATGTGTAACCTGAAACTAAGCATATTCAAGAACGTTTCCACCCACCTCTGACCACTGGTCCTTTCTCTGTGAATATGTTACCCTTCCTATCTTTGGACATGCCCATTTGAGAATTATCTCCTCTGTGTGCCTCACTTGCTGCAGATAATAAACCTTTTTTTACTCTTTACCTCCTAATCATTCTTAAAGGCTTTGCACTCACAAAGGGACAAACCCCTTGCCTCTAAAGAAAGCAAGATAAATTTTGCTTTGTTTTTTAATATAGAGAGTGTCAGGTCTCTGTCTGCCTCTCCCCTACATATCTCCTCTGAACATAATACTTTGGGTATCATCCCTTGCTGGATATTTGTCTTCAGCTTCTCACTCCAGAGGCTTCTGACATGGGTTCCTGCTTCCTCTGCTTTTACTACTAACAGCCCAGCCTCTGGAGTCCGCTTGAGTCCTAGCGGGGACTCCTTGTCCAACTTTTGATTGTGAAAAGCAGCTTTTGTCTTGAGACTTGTCGAGTCTGATTTCCTCTTGTGCTTTTTCCTCTTGGCTTTTTAAATTAAAGTGTTAGTCCCTGGAGTTGTATCTTTTGCCTGAAGCTGTCATCCTGTCCAAAGATAACAACATAGTATTTACCATTACAAAAAAGAGAGAGAGAAAATAACATGAGAAGGGAAGAATTGTTTGACCTATTAGTGATAGTGTCTTTTCATTCTAAAATAATAAACTGTTTAACTGATCGATTGTGCCAGGGTTTTAGTTTATAAATCCATTTCCACATCTGTGTGTTCCATTCACTTCACTGAGGTTTCAATAATAAAAGGACATTTTAATCAACACAAAGGGATTAATGTTTGGCTAAAATAGAATTTCCATATAGACCCAGAAAAGTCTCTGTATGGTTGGATCCCTATGTTTCAAGAAAAAGAGCTAAAAAAAGAAAATATATAAAAAAACAGATTATAAGAATGGATCATTTCTGTTATTTAACTATTTTGTCCAGGATCTAATATGTTTAATTCAAGGGCATAGTTTTTGAGCTGACTACATATAGAAACCAATTTTAATTGTAGCCTCTTGGAAATCAAAAACTAAATCAATACCTATTTACAGAAAATAAAATTTTACCAATTACATTTTTTAAATTATATACATACGTATGCTAGGTATATTTAGAAGAATTTTAATTGCAAACAAAGTACCAAAGACATTTTTACATGTAGTCATTTTTTATCTGCATGCTTCTTTGTTTAATTTCATATTCTAAATATTTCTGAATGCATAACAAGCTGCATTGTCAAATTACAGGCTTAGAGGATGGAGTTATAATCTCTCTTACATATTTGAATGATAATGTCTAAGAATATATATTACAATTGAGAAAATAGAAGCCTAGAGAGATACTATTAACAGTGTTGATTATGAAGAAAGAAAATTCACAGATGACATGAAAGGTATTATTCTATCCTTCATGAATCAGAGAAATACTCAGAAAAGAATATATTGTCTCTAAAAATCAGTCTCAACTCTGTGTTGTTTCTCATGTTCTAAACAAGGTCAAAATTGGATAGTTAATCTTAACACTGAGTTTTTAAGATTAAGGATGACCATATCCGGAAATAAAAGTATTTTATTAGTAGTATTACACAGGAACAAGGCAAAAACCTGTACAATTCTAGAAAAGGAAAAAGAGTCACACAGGTTACTATGATAACCAACAGAATAGCTGATATCTAAGAAATTTAGTAACAAATTAAATAGTACCAGGAATTATGAAGCATTACGTAATCGATGCCTCTTTAATAGGCACAATTTCAGTTATTTGTCCCAGCATTTAACATACAAAAACAGCTGGGGGATAATATAATTGGCTAATGGTTGGGATTAAATTAATATACAACAAAAGTGTCCCTGAACAAGAAGGGTGAATAGTGTGTGTATGTGTGGCACACTCTATGACATTTGAGCTGGGAAAGCATGTAATGTCCTTTCCCAAACACAATCTAAGAGTAAATGAAGAAAGATAGAAACTCAAAGTCATTTCCCTATTACCACCAAAACCTGTCTAGAATCAAAGGCGTTAAACTCAGCAAGCTGACAAATTGAAACCTGATAATAAAACCATCACCACCAGCATTATCTCTAGCTGTAACTCTTTATACCCCAATTCTGTATTTTCATCCTGTACATACAACATTTGCGGTAGTCTGACACATTGATCAAGATGGTTTATGTCCCTCAGAATACTGTCATTTCATAAGATCATCACGTTGAAGATAGCAAGGGAAAAGAAAACATGCAATAGCACATCAGGGCTTGTATTATAAACTTGGAAGGTAAAAGTTCTAACTAATAATTTATTCCACATTATTTGTGTCAATGTGGAAAAGCAACTTAATCTACCTTGGATACAGTAGTTCATGTAAAATGAAGATAATAATAATCTCACAAAAATCTGAAAAATGATAGGAGATATGGATTTATAAACTAAAACCCTGCAGCATAAACTATCTCTGGCTGGGTCATTTTCCATACATGATACCTTTTTCAAATATTATTTTCTTGCATTGAATGCATCTATTAAGCAATCAATATCCATTCTCTGTGCCCCTGCTCTACGTTTCAAAAGAACATGACGCAACATTGGTACTTCAAGAAACAAGTTGACATGGTGGAGAAACACCTTAGAGTTAACAGCATGGATCTTATTCCATATTAGGTGCCCCTGTGACCTTTGTGGATCTGTAGTCAGAATCTAATCAGCACAAGCTAAAGGCAGTGCCCACAGTCTTTTCTTGACCTAATTCATATACACTCTGGGCTTCTTTCAAATTGCATTTGTGTTTGTAGCTTGATGTTGAGCATCTGCCCTTTGAATGATGTTACTCCATCCCCTCCTCATAGCAATATTGGTAATAATTTCAGCAAATTAAAAGTTGATATTTTATGCAAAAATAAGCAAAACTGCTCAAGGGTCCTAAAATATTTGTTTTGAACCAATTTTGACATTTCACAACAACATTTTATTACCCTGCATGTCTTTAAATCTGAGTCAAGTTGGAAGTACAAATCAGAGGACTTGATTGGTGCCATGCTGGTGGGAATGTGTTTATTTTCTTGACTTTTTCATTTTCTCAGCCCAATTTTAATCAGTTGGGAGTCAATTTCAACTCTGTGACCAATGAAATTGGTGTGACACACCCTGTTTTTGGAGTAACACTTTTAAACATGGAGATTGTTTTATAATGAAGGGTCATTTCCAAGCATAGCCACATAGAAATTGTTCTAAACCCAGTCAAGTGAATTTCCAATATGATGGCACCCAATTCATCTTTGCTTTATTAGTTGGATTTTGGAACAGTTGATCTACAGTATCACTTGGCCTTTTCATCCTGCAATGCCTGGCCTTAAATATTTCATGAACTTATGTCTGATCTCTAGTTCATGCAACACTTCATGCAACAATTCTTCTCTACCTACTTAATAAATACCATTGGTTAAGATAGGGACTTGACCAGTCTCAGAAAAAGGAAGGCACTTAGCAACGCAGTGAGACCCTGTCTCTAACAATATACAAAAGAGGGCTAGGGATGTGGTTCAGTGGTAGAGTGCCCCTGAGTTAAATCCCCAGTAATCCACTTGGATGAAAAAAAAAGTAGGGGCTTGCTTCATAAGATGTTATAAGGCATGATTTTTGTTTTCAATAGGAATAGTATGTTAAATTGAGAAGTGTAAAAATATTATTATTATTCTGTTTAAATGGGTTAAAATTAACATGCAAGCATTTATGGAAATAGAGAGGTGGGAATTCTGTATCACATAGGTTAGCAGGGATTAGGGTGACTATCCATACAGGTACTCTTTAAATTCCACTTTGAAGGATAAATAATAAGAACTTAGAAGAAGAAAGGGTGGTAAGAAACTCATTCTAGGCACAGAGAATCGTTCTTTCTACTAGATCACTTTGGGTATGTTTCTTGGCTTCTCTGGAATTCATTCATTGACAAATGGGAAATAAAACATTTAACACATTTTTTACTTACATTTGGAGTGGAATATAAAATTGCTGGTTCTGTGGCTGGTACCTGGGATTCAATGACAGATGCCATCTCTCCCTTCTTTTAGCCACAAATTATGTATATATTATGTCTTACCAAGGACTACTGCTAATCCCTAAAACAACTACTTTAGACTCCTAAATCATTCACAACCATATTATCCCCAGGACAAGAGAGAGCTATTTAGTACTCGATTTAAGGAACTTTAACTGGGAATTAACTAAGAGTAATGGATATAAGCCAAATGTCTATTACAGTTTCATTGCTGAGATTAGGAATTTAACGTGCTTGAAAATTTCTCCAAGACATCAAATAGCCGACATTTTCAGAGACACATCCATTTTTTACTTCTTTCTATGTTCAATGAAAGCTATGGCCTGGTACTTTCTTTAGATCATAATTTAGATGTCAATCTTTACTACTCTAAAATAGTGGCCCTGGAGTTTTAGCTCTACTTAAGACCAGCTTCCAAATATAATAAAAAATAGCTATGAAATCAGAAACCTCTTAGTAATTCTACTGGCTCACGGCAGGACCACTTGAAAAGTCACTCAATATAAGAAAGAAATAAAATGTGCAAGGTTCAGGAGGGAGTGCCAAAAATGAAGTTGAAATGGTTGGAAATATTGTTTTATACCACTTTATCTTTAACCCTTTTGTGACATTTCAATGAAAAGTTTTATTTGAATCTCTAAATTATATTCCATATAACATTGCCACAAACTTTCTTGATATTTCTCTTAGGTGATTGATTTCCTATTGATTCATGGTTGTGATCTAGAACAGAGATCTACATGCACAGGTGTGGCTAATTAGATGCTTTCTCTTAGTACTATGATTCACATTCCTGAAACTTGACTATTTGTGCATTTAAGCATGATTTTTGCTACATAGTTCTTAAAACATTCATTAGAATTTATATTTTATTCAGTAGAATCTTTATTTTCTTGTTTCTAATGTAAAAATCATCTAAAGTTCATATCAGGAGCTGTTGTTTTCTTGTGTTTTTTAAGAGACCAAGAAAAGATAATGGATTTGGAATCAGAAAATTGAGTCAAAGTCACAGTCTCCATTTATCTAGTTTGATGGTGTGATGGTTAATCTGGAATATCACTCAAAATGGATTGAGAGATGCACATGATTAAGAGACTTGCAGGTGTGCCTGTGAGAGTATTTCTAGAGATGATTGTCATGTATTGCAGTATACTGAGCGAGGGAGTGTCCTGAATGTGGCTAACACTGTCCAATAGGTTGGGGGTCCAGATGGAACAAAATGAAGAAGGAGGTAATCTCAGAAGATAATAGCTCAGTTCACCTTAAGCCAGGGCATCTCTTTCTGCCTCCATTACCAGGGATGTCAGACTATAAATTCTTCTCTAGTGTGGACTCTCATCAAAGATTCTGCATGGAGTTTCCAGAATTTCAGTGTCAGACTGGAGCTGTGTCATTGGTCCCTTATGCTCTGAGGCTTCAACTTATTGGACCAAGCACCTCTTGATTCCTCCAGTTTCCCAGCTAGCAGAGGGTCATGTGGGACTATCCATCATCTCATTATGTAAGTCACCCTAAAAACCCCCTTTTTATTAGGAAACATATACATATACTCTTGTTCAGTTCCTCAAGAGAATCCCAATATTCCTGGCCTTGAGCAGCCCATTAATATTTTTTTTCAATTTGATATTTAACATGTATAGAGCATGATATATATATATATATTTTAAAGAATTTTACTACCATTGATGAGTAATAAGTACTATTAAAAATGATATTTTATTTATGTTTCAGTCATAATGATGACAATGACTACACAGTTCATTAGTAAATTCATGCCTCACAACCTACTGAGTCATGATGTCCACTATTTTTACACTCTATTTAACTCCAACTACCATCTCTTCCTCCTTTCTTTGTATTTTCATGGTTTGGTTTTATTTTCTTTGTTGTTGGGAAGGGGTGTCATTGACTTGTTATCTATATGGTTATTTTGGTTTCGTTTTCTCCTGTTTCTTTATGCTCAGGTTATATCAAGTCTTATTTTGCTTCTGAGCCCAGTGTTCCTGATTCTGGAAGTCTTTCTCCCTTCTACAGTACCCTACGCACTGGAAATCAAGAAATCCTTCTAGATATTTCTGAAATAGAACTAAAAGCTTCCAAGTGAAATTTTGAATGTGTTTCTTAAAAGTAATTGCATCTACAACTCTTTGGGGAAATCATAGGTTTAGATCTTAAATGTGTTGGATCCTTCAGCACATAACATCTGCCAAAAGATCAGAACCCTACAGATATGGAAGCAAATAAGATGTGGGGTGTGTTGTTTTTGTACTGGAGATACTGAAGATGGAACCTAGCATTGCTTTATCACTGAGCTATATCCCCAGCCATTTTAATTAATTAATTTATTTTTTTATTTTGGGATAGGGTCTTACTAAGTTGTTTAGGACCTCGCAAATTTGCTGACGCTAGCCTTCTACTTGCGATATTCCTGCCTCAGGCTTCCAAGTTGCTAGGATTACACATGTGTGCCAACATACCCAACCAGATGTGGTTCTTATTCCAAGAAGGTCACAATTCCTTGAGGGGGGAAGGCCATTATGTCTGGCTATTAAAGGCTTTTGTAGATACTAATGGTTCTGGTTGCTCAGAGCAGGGTTATCAGACACCTAGGAAGTTAGAGAATGATTTGGTGGGGACAATATCTATACGAATATCTAATGGAAGAGAGAAGGAATTAATCAAAATGAGAAGACACTCGTAAGTAGAGGGAACAGCAAACAAGCAGCTCTTCCTGTACAACAAGCTGTTTAATGTGTTTACAGAACAGAGCCCAAGAAAAAGTTTCCAGTGGTTGCCTGAAAATTATAAAATTACAGAGAAAAGTCTTTCTTGCCCTGAGGATAATTTGCCATGTATATTACCTTCCCATAAATGAAGAGTTTTGGTTCTGCTCTGTGGCCACTTTAATCTTGTTGTTGAGTGAGTTTATGTTGTTCTGTCACTGATGTAATGACAACTGAGAACATGCACAAGGCTGCAGGAATGTGTGTATGGTGGAGAACTGAAAATAAAGTCTATGAGCCAACAGATCAGCGAAATGACAAGTGGTACAAAGAAGGCTCGAAATGCCACATTAATCTAGCAAAAGAATACTCTGTCAAGGTTTTGGATAGAAAGAAGTGTATTTATTAATCCATGACTTTGAGAACATTTGGGGCACAGAGTACCTTTCTATTGTTTTTCTTTTGGAAGGACCTTGATTTGCAAGAGAACTTGTGAATATTTCTATTTTGCATATCTTCCATAGCAGCATGTGCATAATGGCATGACCTACCTGACGGAAACTGAAGAAGGGTAGGATGGCAGATGGGAAGATTCAATGATTCGTTGTCAAGTGTTTTAAGTAAGCAAAAATAAGATACTTTTTTTTTCTCTTTTACAACTTTACTTTTGTGTGCAACACTTGCTCAACAAAGTCCTTTTGGATCTTATTTTGGGATTATAGTGTGGTTGACAAATTGTGATTGAAAAACATTTGGCAGGGGGTTGGAGATTACTTTTTAAGCTATGCTACTGGGGAGATATAATGAAGATAGGATACTAAGATAATATACTTTAATTAATAGATTTATCGTTTACTGTAGACATACATTTAAAGAGAGAAAATAAAGTCTGTAGCTATTAATACCAGCCAGATTGAAGTCACTCCAAGATGGAAATCAAATTTGTGAGCTCAATGTGTTTCATATCATTATTGAAAGATTTATAAAAGTTTATTAAACACCTAATTTTATTTGTGGTTTGATGAATTATGTGATATACTTTTTGACAAAAAAAGCCATAAAAAATATTGAACACCTACAATTATATTAACTTTGGAATTTGCTCTTAAAAGAATGTACATGGGCATACACACACACACACACACACACACAAAAAAAAAAACGCCTCTCTTCAATGATTTAACTCAGTACATGAGGCATAAATAGATGATATGTTATAATAACACTTTAATAGATACATATCATAAATTTTTATTTGATGAATTTCAAAAATAAGTGCTATGTACAGTAATGTCACACAAGAGGACATGATCTGAACTCAGAAGAGAAATTCAATATAAACGGCCTCTAACATGATATATATATATATATATATATATATATATATATATATATATATATATTTAAATATTTACAGGATTAACCCAACCAAAAACATGTCCTCAGAGGTTTCCAGAGGATTTATGACATGCTTTGCCATTGTCTGTTAATCTTTTAATCTTTTCATAGGATTTTGGCTCCTTGAAGGCAGGGATTAGGTTTTAATGACTCTTAGTGTTCCAAATACCTAACTCTGAACTAAGCATATAAAATGCGTGAGGGGCTGGGGCTGTAGCTCAGTGGTAGAGCACTTGCCTAGCACATGTGAGGCACTGGGTTCAATCCTCAGCACCACATAAAAATAAATAAAAAGAATAAAGGTATGCTGTTCATCTACAAAGTACAAAAACAAATTTTAGAAAATGTGTGAGTGACTGTGTCTCCTGCAGACAGAAAAGGGGACACCATATTATTGCAGTTGGTAATTGCCTTTGTCCAATAGCATGCAAAATATGACATCAGATAATGACATCAAATAATGACAGACTTGGGCAACATGCTAGCTTCCCAGTTCTCTCTCAAAAATAAGAAAGGTATTTCCGGTGAGGGTAAAGCATTCTAAGAGAAAGGGATGGCTCTGAGAAATTCTAGGATAGTCACTGTGGATTGAACAAATACTAGACATCACAGTTCTCCTGGCTTTCTTATTGTGTGAAGATGATATATTGTAAAGAACTGGAATATCTCAGATTCTTTTACAGTGCAGATTATAGAGAATCTGATCCACTCAGCAGATGTGGACCTCTGGGTAATAGTGATTCCCAGGTAACATTGGGAGACAGTTTCCAAGGTCTTCATTAAGACTCTGGTAGTCTTTGGCTTAGGATAGGTCAGAATTGAAGCACATGTCATTTCCAGAAGAGCCAAGGGCCAGCTGCCTGGTGTGTTACAAAAGATACTACTGGGTTAAGAATGTGAATTCTGGCACCTCAACTCTATTCTAGCTTTAGAAAGCTGTGCAGTTTTCTTGCTTGCAGAATGAAAGGTGGTGGTCTTCACTAACCCTTCTAGATAGATCCAAAATTGCTCTATGATTCCGTGAAGCAAGATGATTCCTACAGAAATGATAAAGAAAGGAAGTGGGAGCATGTGTTGTGGATGGACCCCTCTCTTCTCTCCTGGAGGCACTTCCATGTCATCCAAATGTAGATGGAACTAGCGGTTGAAAGTGGGACAAGCTGGTTAATAACATTGATTTTGGAATAAAGAGTAGCTAGCTTCTAGGATCAAAGAGTGAATCTACCCTTAGTCGTTGAGCCTATAAATTGTAGAAGAAACCTACCTCTCTGGGCTGAGTGTTAAACAGGTTCATAAAGTAAGTGCCTACTGCCACCTCTGAAACACAGGAAGGACATTGACAATACTGCTTGACTTAGGATCCTTGGTATGTCCACACCCTTTACATCCTGTATCACTGTAATCACCTCCAGACTGTTGTGGTTTAAATGGGAGGTGTCCCCCAAAAGCTCATGTTTGAAATAATACAAGAACATTCAGAAATGAAATGATTGTGTTATGACAGCCTTAACCCAGTCAGTGAATTAATGGGGACTGACGGAGTGGTAAGTGAGGGCAGATAGGGCATAGCTGGAGGTGGGTCATTGGGGGCATGCCTTTGGGTTATATATTTGGTGAGCTGAGCTTAATTTCTCTCAGTGTCCTAACCATCATGGGAGCTGCTTCCCTCCACCACACTTTTCCACCATAATATTTTGCCTCACCTGAGACTAAGGAAAGGATGACTATGGATTGAGAACTTTGAGACCATGAACCCCCAAACAAACCTTTCCTTCTTAAAATTGTACATGTCAGGTCTTTTAGTCACAGCAGTGAAAAAGCTGACTAAAACCCAGACCGATTCTAGGATGAAAATCAACTAATTTAATCCTGTTAAAACAAAGAAGGAAAAATGTGGCTCTTCTGTGTGTGTTAAGGACAGAAGAGAGCCGTTTTTTTGCTGAACATAGTTATATCATATACTTGAGGGTTATTACTTACACTCTAAGTTTTGGGGTTCCTTTAATATGTTGTTGCCTATCAAAACATCATCAGAAGGAACAGGCAGGGCACAAAAAAGTAGTGGGGGGAGCTGTTTTATAGTTTAGAAAAACCAAGCAAACAGACAACAATAACAACAAAACTCCTGCAGCTCAGACATAAACTCTAATGGTCATAGCCACTCATTTCTTTGTCATTACTGATGGTGATCAGTGAAGCCACTCTTTATGATCTCTTTGTCCCACCTGTATCCAGCATTCTCCTTATAACATAGTCCACTTAATCAACCCCAAATGTTTTAGTTAGCTCTTTTGTTACAGTGAACAGAAGACCCAGCCAGAACAATATAGAGGATTTTGGCTTCTTTTGGTTTCAGAAGTTCAGTCTATGGTCAGCCAACTCCATAGCTCTGGCCCAAGATGAGGCCAAACATCATGATGAAAGATGTGGCAAAACAAAGTAGCTTAAGACATGACAGCCAGGAAGCAGAAGGAGAGCTTCTCTCACCAGGGACAAAATATAAACCTAAAAGTCATGGCCACAATGGTGTACTTCCTCCAGCCATGTACTTTCTTTAGTTATTGCAAATTTAACCCATATCCATGGATTAATCCACCAATTAGTTCACACCTCTCATAATCTCCCCTCTGAGAATTCTTGCATTTTCTCACATGAACTTTTGGGGGACACCTCATATCTGAACCAGAACACCAACATAATTTCCCAACACAAAACAGAACAAAAGCCCAACTCCTATCCATAACTGAGAAGGAGTTGCCTACTGTGGTCTTTGGCTTCTTCTTGGTCTTAGAGTAACCAATTTCCCTGCCGCCCATGACAGCTTCACTGAACTTGGGAGCTGTTCCTCCAATATGTTAAGCCAGCTCTTCTCTATCATTTACTACATTCAACACCCTGTTGTATGTAGTTTGTAGAATTCTCATTTTCTGATTATCATCCAGCAATTAATTCATTTATTTGTTGACTAACTAGTGTGTTTTTCATAAGGGATGACGCTCTCTGAAGGTAGGGGCTTATCAAATTTATTCACTGCACTATCAGAGGTGACCAAAACAGTGCATATATTTAATTAATATTTGATGAATAGATACAAGAACGGATAAATGCTTATGTTAGAACTGCTGTACCTTACTTCATATTCAGATAACCTGTTCCTCATTAGCCCAGCTTTAGGACAACTTATTTGGCACATCTGGGAAACACAGAAAGAATTAGACTTAATTGATTAAAGGTGATTCTCTACCTGGCTTCAGAATAACATTACTTGTAGAGATTTTGAAATCTGCCTGCTTGTGCTCCATTCACCAAATAAATAAGAATCCCTGTAGGTGGATCCTAAACGTGGACTACAACAAACAAAATGAACAAACACAATGAACTCTTGTTTCTAACATGCAGTTAGATATGTCAATGGTTTACCTTGCTCATCCCCGAAAGAGCTGTAATCTGCTTTTTAAATTGTATGCAATAATGTTTGGAAATAAAGTTTCAAAGTTTTTAATTTGTATTCTGCAGGAATCCACAAAGAGTAACAGACTAGAAAAGATGTGTTTTTTAACTGAAATAGGAGAGAAAAGGGAGTCTGAAATTTGACCTCAATTCAGTTGAATTGTCCACTTCACATATCCTGTCCTTGATTTTGTTATGCCTTTCATTACACCTTTGAGTCTTTTGCAGCTGGTCATTGCCCTGTGATCTCTAAACTGTTTGTTCTGCTTTCGGCTTTCTTTCAAGATTTGGAGTGTTTCCTTTACTAAGCATTGCTAGACAGTTAGAGTGCCTTGGATGACAGTGCCGTTGTGCTTTATGATGTTTCAGGCAGATAAACATTGATATGATTTGAATGGGGGTTGTGTAGCAAGGCAGAAAGAACTGAGATGTTTGCAGGAGCTACAGCAGCGACCAATGAGACAATAAAGTGCAATTGAATTTAAGAAACAAATCGAGAGAGAGGACCAATTTATGTGGAGATTGCAAAACAGGCTTTTGTTATCTCAGCATCTGGTTTTTCTCTCAAAGTTCCCAATCACAAATTCCCTTCTCCATGAGTATACACATTGCTTTATATTGACTTTGAAGGTGGAATTAGTTACAATTACATATTAATCAATCCAGATGCAATGGGCCACTGTAATTACCTACCATTTGGAATCCAAATTCTGCTGATTAGAATTCTGAAATGACAATTTATAGGAAGAACATAACAATTCAAAACGATTTCCTCAGGAGAATCTTCTCATTATTAATTATTAGCTAAAGTTGCTTCCCAAGAGCTCTCCAAAGGAGGATGGAAAGGGGAAAAAATAAAAAACTTCATAAAGAAGCAGACCAAGATATATTGATATAATTGTAGTTAATGTCCTATGAATGATGACCAAAGAGCACTTTTTTCTATCTCTTATTAAAAAAGAAGAAAGCTAAATTAATTTTAAATATCTGTGAGAAAATTATAAAGCAGAAAATTGCAAACAGACACTGCTGGGCATGACACCTTGTCTCTTTTGTGACATGAACCTGTTTAGAGGCTGGCTCCCTGTACCATGACCATGTCTTTTCCCCAATTACTCTTTGGCCATACTACTTAAAATCAGAGAGATACGATTAATTCGTCTCTGCCGTGCTCTGAAAAGACACTGCAAAGAGGCTTTGATCTGATCTCACAGGGAGCTCTCCTTATGGTCCAACTGTACTGAGCTGGAATCTGAGCAAAGGCTCATATGATTATATGTGTCATTGTTAATTTTGCACAAATGTCAGTGTTCATTAAGAACAAAGGGAAATGTGGCATTGCAGCCAGGGCTTAACTTTCTCATTAACCATATAACAATAAGTGGTACTTGTAATACAAAAGTCACCATGCACTCTCATGGAGAGGAACATATTTCGTTTTTTTTTTTTTTTTTTTTTTTTTTGTGGTTGTATTCTTTCAAAGTCATAATACGAGACAGAGGTCTGAAAAATTTACCAGAAAGCCATCTGGCATTATTAAGTAGGCATTGCAATGTAATTAATTTAGGAGTATGCCATTTGCAGGAAAGACACCTGCAATAAGCACAATTCAAATAACTGTTGGTGATTTGTGCATTTTCCTCTCACTGGTGATTATGGGTTGTTTTTTGTTTGTTTGTTTTGTTTTGTTCCATTTGAGACTATCATGCACATGATCTTCTCCTGCCCTGAACCACTCCCAAAGCTTTTGTGACTGATTTCTAAGCCTCTTTCAGCAATACCTGGTACCTATCTCTGCCACTTACCCTCATCCCCATAACAATGGGAGAGAGCTGCTTTGAAGCATTGCCCTGCAAACCTGTGATTTGGCAAATTTGAAGGAAGCACTTTTCTTGATGACAGCAATGAGTGATCCAAGCACCTAAGTATAGAGATGCACCTGGGCTATCCAGTGAAATTCATCTCACCCTGAAGAATTCAGGGTGGGTATTGTGATGAGCTTCTTGTATTAAATGTTTTTATTTTGAATGCTTTGGTTCCAGTTATAAAAATGAAAACGAATATCATCACATCCGGTTCCAAACTCAGCCTGAAGTCACACCAATGAAATGAATAGGTTCCTGGGTAGGTGGGGTGAAGGTGGGAAAGTGGGACTTAAAAGATCTGTTACTTTGGAGATAAAATAATGCCAGCCAAAATTTTGTCTGTGAAGGGACATAAAACTAGATAACTTTGAAGATAGTCTTTGAATGCCCAAGTACAAAAAATGGAAGAGCAAAAGCTTTCTTGTAACTCAACCACCATGGTGATTAGGACTAGATATTTTTTTTTCTCAAATGACACGTCAGGCTGTCTACAATCTTGGGGTGAGATTTAGGGGTCAAAAGAGGTGATCCATGATAAACAGCAAAGGAGATGGCATGTGCAACTGGGGCTGAGTTTCTTAGGCTGCAGAAATAGTTTTAGGAGTGACTGTCTCCTCTTGCACTCAGAAGGAAAGAAAGGAATTATGCATAGTGTTATCATCAGGGTGTCTAGTTGGCTTCAAGTCTTGGTGTCCTAAACAAAGAATTGAACAAGAACACTCACAAGTAACAAGCAAAGTACAAATTTATTGAAAGGGAAGGTGGAATAACACTCCATAAGGTAGAGCAGAGTGGGCTGAGCAAGAGAGAGACACTCAAGCCCCAATGTTTGGAAATTAGTGTCACAGCTGAGCTGTGAGGCATTCTCTTCCTTATATGGATCTGATTGAAGACCTATCCCCTTGGCCCCCCATTGGTTACCTTATTGTACCTAATTAGAATATTGTCCAAATTTTCCCTCACTGGTTACTTTAGAAAACTTAATTAGAATATGGCCCACTTGACCCCCATTGGTCATTGTGGCAGGGGTTGACATGGTTATAAGTCCTTACTGGTGAAAGTTGCCATTGGTAATGAGACTTATCTTAAACAGGGATATCACTTGCTGCCCTGTTTTGTCCTCCAAACAACATACTTTGGACACTTTCCCTGTGACATCTTGGTGTCCCTGCACTATTACCTACCAATAAGGAAATCAGGACTATTCTAAGGTTACTAAGGCTGGGGTGATTTAAGAACCAGATATCAAGTTGAGGCATTGGAATTAGAAAAGAGATAAAAAGAAAAAAAATAGGAGAAGAGAGAGAAGAAAGAAGTGGAAAGGAAAGGTTGGGTGAGGAAGAAGATAGGAAGGAGAAGAGAGGGAAGGAGAGGAGAAGAAAGAGGGAAATGGAAGGAGAACAAAGGGTCTCCCATTAACCTAAAATAGTTGCTTCATTGTATTGTTTCATTTCTCAACAAACCTTTTCAAATATCTCTTGTCTTATCCATTTAGCTTGATGATACTGTTAGCCACATGAACATTGCACAATGCATGAAACGCTCCAGATTGGACTATGGGATGCTGAATTTTGACTCTGAGCATAGAGGGCAGAGGTAATGATGACTCAGCTGCAGTCACCAGCCGGTTATGTGGATAGTATTTGATGATATGAATACACTTGAGTAAGAGTTTTAGAGAATAAAATTGAAAGGGGAGGTCACACTGAATTCTGTGATTTTCACTTAAAAGATGTGTATGTTAAAAAAACGATCTAGAAATAAGCCAGAGAGGTAAAAGAAAGGGTTATAGGGGAAAATCAGAAGCATATCTTATACAAAGGGCAGAAAGTAATAGTCATGTATATCAGAAACCATACAAAAGTAAACTAACTGACAAATACTGACTGCATGTTACACTATGGTACCATTGAAGATTTCTAGTTTTGGGACTTTGGGATATATATATATATATATATATATATATATATATATATATATATATATATATATATTGCCTTTTTTTAAAGATGAGGAAATTTATAGAAGTGGATAAAATGAAGAACTTTGTTAGGTAGAACTTGACATGGGCAACACCATTTTGAAACATGTCATATACCTTAGAACAAGAGTCACCTCACAGTCATTCTGACTCAGCCCGAAGTAAACCTCAGACAATACTCCATCATCATGCAAAGAAAGGAAATTGCTACCTAGGACTGGAATTCTGAAGATGCCTGGTTCAGCAGGGAACAGTAATCACCTCAAAGAATGGAGGTGACGACCACAAGACCCTTCCCTGACAAACCACTAAAAGTAACCTAACTGCAAAAATTTCCCCATTCCCTAATGTTTCTATATCTACTCCAAGATGTAAGGGGAAGATGGGTCTCAGTCTCTGCTGCCCTGCCCAACAGGTTTATCCACAATAAACCTATTTCTATTGAAATACCTGTTCTATTTCCTTCATTAGCTTCTATTCTTGCAAATTTTGGTATAGTTAATATAATTTTAGCCCAAAAGTAATTTCATTAATATTAAATTTATTTTAAAAATGTCACACTGAATCAGGATATTTAAGTATGCTCCTTTTGGATGTTATGTCAATATTAACAATAATATGACAATAATTACTGTTTCTTCTATTTCATTTGACAGGAAATCAATACTGAGAGCATTTTCACTTATGAGAATGATGTTGGGCTTTTAATAAGCATAAAAACTGCAGGTTATTAGTGAGGGTTCTATAGGTGTTCTGTAGATGGCCTAAACCCAACTCAATCAAACACTACTTGTATGATTTTGGTTGATCATCACAGAATGGCAAAAACAGAAAGATATGATAAAGCAAACAAAGACAAGCGATAATAAAGAACTTACTTCATAGAGCTTTTGTGAGAATTTCAACTAAATGATGCATGCATTCAGGAGGATAAGAATAGGGGAATGTAAGGGTGGTTGAGAGAGAGAACTTGCATCACTTATTAGAAATTTTGAATTTATTTGTTATGTAGATTAGGTCTCCATGTAGAATTTCCTAGGAAAGGCATTCTGTTGCTAAAAAAGAAATAACAACTGTGTGATTTTTAGAAACACTAAAAATAAGCTATACCTGCTAAGTCCTTCTCTATATCCTCCACTTATAATTCAAAATTTATTTTGACCAAATTAAGACTTTTTCAATGAACTTTTGAATAGTGTTATAGTTCCCATTTAAAAAAACAATATGACTATCCACAATATTACAAATTTCGATCTGCTCTATCAATATAGGATCATTTAAGGCGCTTTTTTTTAAATAGTATACCTTGCCCAAGTTTAGAAAATAATGGCTTAAACCAAACAAATTATTTTGAAAATGTAGCAAGTGACTTCTCTTAATTTCTACAAATTTTTTGAAGGAAAAAAAAACACTTTGAATTTTTCTAGATATTCCTTTTTCATTTCAAACCCAGTTTATAAAGAAATTAAAAAGTATTGTAAGGATTAACATGCTTTTCCTTTGTACTCCCAGGCATAATAATATTACTCTCACAGTAAGCCTTTCTGTGATTCCTTCCATGGACAGGATGCTATGCTACCCAATGAGGTACTTAATTTGATTCAGATTTTGCAAGGGCAGAAACTTGAAGTAAATTACCCCAAAATTCAAATAGCTTGTATGTGACTAATGTATCACTCAAAGCCAGATCTTCCATATCTATAGACTATTACCAAGAATTTCTGTTCTGTTCAGACCATCCCTCCTAATAACCCCTCTGCTTTTTCCTGGGTGGCTCTGTTTTTAGTTTAAGAAAGAGGGAAGACTGATATATTTATGCTTGCTCTTAAGCTGAATATTAGTATAGGTTCATGGAAGTTTTCCTACAAGTTAAGGATCTCCTATGTAAGTGTTTTTGATGTCATGAGTGCTAAAAGGGTAAGACAATGATACATACTGCCTATGTTCAGCTCTTGACCTTGCTGACATTTCAGATGTTATATTTTTTTTTTTTTTGGAAAATAAGCAAACACACACCAAAAAAAAAAAAAAAAAAACCCTTGAAGTGTAATTGTTGTTCCTTTCTCAAATTCTGTAACCCATAAGAAACACTTTAAGAATAAAAATAAATAAAAAGATCAACATAAAATATTATGATGAAGGAAATGATAGAAAGGTTTACAAATTGTTTTTGTTTTTTGTTTGTTTGTTTGTTTTATAGGAGATAAATATAAAACAAGAAGACTCTTCAAAAGAGGCAGCCTATGAAACACGTCTTGAAGTCTAAGGAAGTAGTTTCTAAATTGAAATAAAAGGAAGAGAATTCCAGATGTAGAGAGAGTACATGATAAACCAAGGAGGCATGTGTTAGCATATTCTGCTGGAACACACCTGGGCAATTATGGAAGGAGAATGGTATGCCTAGGGAAAGAGAGATGGCAGGAGATGAAGCTAAAAACATTGCTTGGAATCACATTGGGAAGAGGTTTACATTCTAGGCTAAGGTGTCTACACTTCATTTTGTAGGATGCAGACAACCATCCTAGGGTCTCCAGCATAAGCCAACTATGATCACACTGATTTAAAAAGAAACATCCAGCATTATGTGGACAATGGATTACAATAAAAAGAAATGAGAAGGAAGAGAAAAAAATGATCAAGTTCTCCTCTTGAGAGTAAAGTGGCATTTTTATTGGGTAAAATATTGATTTATCTAGTTGAGCCCTATCTTGTAGCTTTCGATGCTCCTTGTCTTAGTTTTAAATGTGAGCTCTGCTTTAAAATTAAAGCCTTTTAGCTAGCTTGTTACCAATTTTAATGAAATAAAATCTAATTTATAAGAATAAACAATCATGATAATGCTTGAAAATATAAGCTTTTTGATAAGTCCAATGGATAAATTCATAAGCAATGCAAGGATACTAAAATTGCTCATGTCCATAAAGGAGTTTCAGAAACAGGCTGTTTCATACCTAAAGACTGATCTGTGTGGAAACACTAATATAATTTAGGAGTCAGGCAAAATTATGTGCCCCATATAATGGATCAAGCTTCTACTGAATTTGTGGCCAAAGATGGGTCAGAGTCAAAAATAGACTTCATATTTGAAAATTATAAGCTTCATTACAAAACATGCAACCTCGTCTCTAAAATAGAAACAATCTATAAAGTATGAACAATCCACTCATACTGTGAGGCAGCTATAAGCATGCTTTCATATTGGATGAATAAGAAGAGTTAAGTATTGCCTGTTACCACCTGTCCGAGGCTGCTATTTTGCCTGACTTCTGTTTCTTTTGGATTTATGAACATAGGGCATTCTAGCTTAAATTTTTTCTTCCTTTTAGCATTGTTTCATACAATGGAATTTTTGCTCTAAACAGCTGAAGCATCAAGAGACTTATTTGCCTCCCTAAGCCTGCTCAAGGGCATATATTGATGAGCCTCTGTGATCTTTTATATGTGGCATAGAAATCCAGTTTCCTCAGTGTGAACCATTTGCTGTCCACTCCAACTACTCCATCCATGTTAAGCACTTAGCATCTCTGGCTTAGATTTCATAGAAAGCTTCTGCACATCAATATTTATAGCAGTTCAGTTCACAGTAGCCATGCTATGGAAGCAGCCAATGTACCCATCAACATATAAATGGATAAAGCAAATTATGTATACACACACACACACACACACACACACACACACACGGGGATTTTACTCAGTCATAAAGAAGAATGAAACTATGGCATTGGCTGGTAAATGGATGAAATTGTAGAACATCATGGTAAGTGAAATAAGCCAGACTCAGAAAGTCAAGGGTTGAATGTTTTCTCTCATATGTGGACAAAATAGACCAAAATAAAGAAAAAAGTGGGGATCATATAAAAGTAGAAGGTTATTCAGGGGAATATTGGAAGGGGATTGAGGGGAAAGGAGGAGGGATGGAGAGGAACAGTGGAATGATTCTGACCAAATTATCCTATGTACGTATATGAATATTCCACTGAGAATTTCTCCTTTATGTATACTTGTAATGCACTAATTAAGAATGAAAAAACTATGAATAAATAGAAAAAAAGATGAGTAGAGTAGATGAAAGGGAACAGGGGAAGCAGTAAGGGGGGGAAGGGGGGAAATACTAGGGACTGAATTAGAGCAAATTATATCCCATGCTTGTATAATTATGTCAGAATGAACTCCAATATATGTACAATTATAATATACTGATCAGAATTTCTTCCCTCTTAAAATGGAGAAAACACTCTTTACCTTAGGCTTTGTTATCCTGCATGTATCTCTTTGGGCCCATTTCAGTCCCTTTCCTACTATGCTCTTGTTACATGGATCTTTCTTTTTATCATGATAACTTATGTCCTAAGGCCTTTTGGAGTTTCTGTCATATTTCTGTCTTAAATATTCTTTCCTTGCTTATTTACGTGTATAAACCTCACCCACCTTTTGATATGAGATGGAATGCTACTTTTCATGATGAAAGCCCCCTATGATTTCTTGCAGTTCTTCAAAACTTCCCTGTATAGGTTTGCCTGAGTTTGTAGACCTCTTTTTTTTGATGCAAGGTGTTGTGATTTATGGAAATGTGACTAACTGAGATATGTCTATTTTCCTTTTTTTTATTGATTATTTAAAGCATTACATAGCTCATGATATATCATCTTTCATACATTTGACTCAAATTGTGTTTTGAACTCCCATTTTCACCCCAAATACAGATTGCAGAATCACATCTGTTACATATTCACATTTTAACATAATGCCATATTAGTGACTGTTGTATTCTGCTACCTTTCCTATCCCCTACTATCCCCCCTCCCCTCCACTCCCCTCCAATCTTCCCTCTCTACCTCCCCTGCTGTTGTTCAATTCTCTCCCTTTTTTTCCCTCCCCCTTGCCCCTCATAACCTCTTATAATTTTATGTATCATTGAAGGTCTCCTACTATTTCCATGTGCTTTCCCTTCTCTCTCCGTTTCTCTCCCCCCATTCGTCTTTGTTTACTGTAGTCTTTTCCTCATGCTCTTCCTTCCTGTTCTGTTCTTAGTTGTTTTCTTTATATCAAAGCAGACATTTGGCATTTGTTTTTTAGGGCTTGGCTAGCTTCGCTTAGCATAATCTGCTCTAATGCCATCCATTTCCCTGCAAATTCTATGATTTTGTCATTTCTTAGTGCTGCATAATACTCCATTGTGTATAGATGCCACATTTTTTTTTTATCCATTCATCTATTGAGGGGCATCTAGATTGGTTCCACAGTCTAGCTATTGTGAATTGTGCCGCTATAATCATTGATGCAGCCGTATCCCTATAGAGCACTTTTTTAAACCTGTCTATTTTCCTTACTAGACCACAAGTTTCACAAGGGCTGGGACATCTGCTTCTGCTCCCAGGATTTTTTTCCTGTTCCTAGTTAGGCACACAACAGTGTTTGACCTAAATTGAATATCCATCAAAACATCTTTGAAATCTTTAGAAAAATGAATGAGCAAAAGGATGCTAGGCTACTAGACTTGAAGTCTTAACTGTATTCTTCTCTCACAATTTACTAATTCTGTGATTTCAACTAAAAAGAGGATTTCCAATTTTCTATCCTTAGATGTAAAACTAATAAAATACTGTCTTTTGGGCAAAGTACTATTTGAAAACTAGAGGGAAATAAAACAAGTGTGTGTGGGGGAGAGGGGCATGGAGGGGATTGTGAATAAAAATCTAGCCCTGAAATGTAGTAGTCACTCAGGGTCAAGGTTCAGTTTCTCCAGATCAGATTCTGAGATGTATCATGGGGCTCAAGATGTTCATTAGGGCTCATTGTATGTGAAAGGAAGAAGGAGTCAAGCAAGCCAGGCAAAACCTCAAAAAGCCAATGCTGTCCTGTAATGGATTAAAATGGCTTGACCTCTGTAACCTGTCTCACTGAGTCCTTGGCTACAGGTACCCAGCAAAGGTTAGAGATCAGTGGATCAGATTCCTGGAGTCAGGCAGAGGCTGACCCTGCTGGAGCTGAGCACATCCATTGCTGTTGGATGTCAAATCCTTCCCTGAAGTGTGGTCTGTCCAGTGCATCTCCATATCTAGAGTCCACTCAGTACTTTCATTCATGTGGTCCTTTGGTCAGTCCATCGATCACTCTTATGAAATGAGCAAAAGAATGGGCACCCTGCATTTTACGAGTGTTCAAAATGAGCAGTCAAAAGTACTGGCGTTAAATCTTTCCTGATCAATGACACATGTACCCAAGGAACAAAGAAGAAAGTGATAGATGCCAAGAAGAGGGAATTGGAGAGAAAAGTGTCAATTAATCTCAGGCTGGAGATCATGCAGCCTAGTGGGATGTGAATGGCTATGTTTATCATTTATCAGGATACTGGGGGGCTGACTCCACCACCACAGGCAGTTATGGACATCTTCTAGGCACTTTCTATGTGTCTTTCTGAAATTTGAATAATGTATAAATGAATTCATTTAAATGGAAGAAAAATAAATGGAACCCATACTGATTTAAATTGATTTTACTATAAATACATGCAATAAACATAAAGCTAGTTAGAAACTTATAACAATCATAAAACCACAGATTTATAATTAATTATACACAAAATGTGTAGTTATCCCTACACAAAACTACACATTAATAAAATTCACATTAAAGCATGAATTGTTTTGACAACTGCTATTCTTTTGCTGTAATAAAGTTCAAGCTTGCCATGTGATTTTTAGGGTATCTTTTGCAATTGTAACATCACTTCTACCTTGTACACTTGGGGAATCAAATACAACCATTTTTCTCTATTTGAATCACTATAAAACTTTTGTAGCTGTAGCATGGTATGAGCAATTTGACCTTCATTTGACACATGTGTATCACTGAAGTAGCATAGAAATGCCACAGTTTTGTCTTCATTACTAAGGATTAAAACATTGTTACCTATTACTGACAATTTTATAAGCAGTAATATGAGTTCCGAGATCTTTTTTTTTTTTTTTTTTTTTTTAAAGAGAGAGTGAGAGAGGAGAGAGAGAGAGAGAGAATTTTTAATATTTATTTTTAGTTCTCGGCGGACACAACATCCTTGTTGGTATGTGGTGCTGAGGATCGAACCCGGGCCGCACGCATGCGAGGCGAGCGCGCTACCGCTTGAGCCACATCCCCAGCCCAAGTTCCGAGATCTTAAGAAAATAATTTGTCAACTGGCATTCAGATTACTCATATCAACAATGATGTTTCCTAAACTACTGTTTTCAAATGAAAATAATTTT
Organism: Spermophilus citellus; assembly: GCF_964194105.1. Classification (NCBI taxonomy): domain Eukaryota; kingdom Metazoa; phylum Chordata; class Mammalia; order Rodentia; family Sciuridae; genus Spermophilus; species Spermophilus citellus. Next base: position 47,781,511 of record NC_138200.1, on the reverse strand, counting down.
GAGTGATTTTTTTAGAGTACTATTTTTAGATTTTGTGGTGTCTATTACTAACAGTATTCAATATAATTTCCACTTCATCTTTAATTACAGATTCATCCTTTTTTTTTCTGTTGGTACTGGGGATTGAACTCAATGACACTTAATCACTAATTAACCATTGGGCCACATTCCCAGTCCTTTTTATTTTTTATTTTGAGACAGAGTCTTGTTAAATTGTTTAGGTCCTCACTAAGTTGCTGAGGCTTGCTTTGAACTTGTCCTGTGTCAGCCTCCCAAGTCACTAGGTTTATTGGCATTCCCCACCATGCCCAGCCAGAATCAATTTTTTAACTAGTCACATTGCTACTCTTAGGAGAAGGCATATTTCCTAATGCCCTCTGTAGCCAGATGAGGTCATGTGTCCCTAAAAGAGATGTATCAAGATGGAATTTCCAGGATTAAACGGAATCATGCACATAAAATGCTTATCAGACTAAAGTAAATAATGTTTTAAAACTGATGATAATATTGATAGTATTATCAATATTAATGAAGACCTCTGCATGAGGAGGGACATTTAGCTCCCAAGACAATTCCTATCTGTCCCAAAATTGAACTAAATGTGTAAGAAACAAGGTTGAATGTCTCTAAAGAGATGTTCAAGAAGCTCTACATATTTCAAGAAAAAGTAATTTGAGGTTTTATTGAATTTTAAGACAAAACTATAATCTTCTCAACAGCACAAAAGGGAATGCAAATTCCTCGTTCAGACTGTGATGTTTCCATATGACTCCCCCCTGAGAGCACATGTGTTACGAAGCCATCCAATACATATGTTGCTGATGGCCTGGCATGTCCTTAACAAGCATACAAGCTCCTCTCACTGTACCTCGAGGAATTTAGCATATGGTCGTCAACATCTCTGGATTGTCCAGAGTGCAATTCAACATCAATCTCAGTTAAACTGCAACCGATTAAACATTATGCTGCATGATATTACATCTCATGGAATTAAAATGTTATTTTATTTTATGGATTTGTGTCTGTTTCTCATCACCATTTGACAATATTTTCCCCCCCAAAAAATAATCTGGTCAGTCATTCCTGCTGACATTGCAGGGTTTGGAAGCAAGACAAAGAGAATACATGAGGTTTCCAGTACTCATTGGAAGAGAAATACATTGTGAAAAATCTGTTAAACTTTATCATTTTGCTGCTCTGTTAGCAAATGAATGCTAATAGCATATGTTCATTCAAAGTATTTGTCACTTAACATACAGAGATCAAATGATTCCAGTTAATACCTCCAACATGTATGAGACAAATCAATCATTTCTACAGTTGCAGAAATCTGAAATTGGACAGAAAGAAAACTGATTTTATATGTCATCATATGCCAGATGCTGTGCTAAGTGATTTTCAAGTACAATATTGTCTCTTTTATTACTTAAAGGAATGCCTTATCTTTTCCTTTATGTAAGGACATTCTTCAAATCTCACAGCTAGTGTTTGTACAGGATCTACCAATGAATAAACAACACAGGCAGAATTCAGATATGGCTATTTGAAACCAGAAAATTTATTTTGTGAATACCATGCTATCCTAGTAACTGAGATATAACAAGACAAAGTGAACTGAAGTTATGCACTTATTACATTCTAACTGGAAAAAAATGGTCATTAAATTAATAGAGAGGTAGATGTGTTTAATTTTTTCCCTTGGTATGAGGGTTGGAATGACTCAGACTGCTGTAATTTGCAGGCTCAGTCACTTTATACCTATTGGTTTGTTAAACATTTTCTAAGGTACTTTCACAGGTGATTCCCAAAACAATCCAGCAAACAGTGTTGCTATTATCATCTTCACTTTACAGAGGAAGAAACAAAGATAGCCTCCTGCTGAAACCCAGAGCATTTATTAGCAAATCTGCTGGACATCAAAAAATTTCAGGGCTGGATATTACCCATGTTGAAAAGTTATTGCATTGGATATTGTCTGACAAACATGTACCATCTCTTATCTTGCCTCTACCACCCATGAAGAGCATATACCTGGAATAGCCCATTGTCCCAGGAAAACAAAGCAGAATTAAAGCCAAATATTAACTGGGAGATTAACTCAAAGAGTCTGGCCCCAACTAGAAAAAATGAGCATAAAGAAAGGACTGTGTTTTAAGCTACTCTTGTGAGTATGTTTTTAGGGGTGTGTGTGTTTGTGGGTGTGCATTCTTGCCATTGAGCTACAATTTCCTACATTCAAAGGAACTGCAATATTAAGCAGAGGATACAACATCCAGCATTACCTCTTTGAAGAGCAAGAGCCTTTCTGGAAATAGAGATGGAGTTAGTCTTGTGAGAACAAATCACATCCTGAATTTCAGCATTGAATTGTCAAAAGAAGCCTTGAAAAATAGCTCATGGGTCCATTTACTAAGGAGAAAGTCAGAGGCTACAGAATTCAGGCCACAGTGATTAATTCCTTTAAAATAATGTAATCACCTTTTCTCACAAAACGTTTAATTCTGTTGTGAGCCAAGTAGAATTAAAGGTGGTTTTATTGTTAAATTACCTAATTACCTGCCTCCTTTTTACTCTTTAAAAGAAAGAAAAAATGCATGCTTACACAACATGTCCAAAAATAATCAATATTATTATTGTTAATTATAATATTTATAACTTGTTATATTATTATTTATATAATAATAATAATAAAACAATAATAATAATAATAATAATAATAATAATAAAATAATAATGAAGCCTTATCTTCTATAGTGGTCAAAAAATTTGATGAAACATAGCAGTATTGTAAAAGTTCCCAGAAATCTTTTTGTGTGGTTAACAGACTTTACCAAAATGATATGTTTATTTTTTTCCCTTGGCATGAGGGTTGAAATGACTCAGACTGCTGTTATTTGCAGGGTGCCTTTTATATTTAGTGAGTTTTCTTTGTGCTTGCAAGGGCTGAATGGTTCTTTTCACCTTTGTTTTGTTGCTTTATGCCTTAGGCTTATCAAGAACTGTTATCAATATACATGGAATCCCAGCTTCCAGGGAGGCTGAGGCAGGAGGATTGCAAGTTTGAGGCCAGCCTCAGTAGTTTAGCAAGGTTCTAAGCAATGTAGCAAGACACTATCTCAAAAAAAAAATTAAAAAGGACTGGAGATGTGCTAAATGGTTAGATACTCCTGGATTCAATCCATACTACTACCAATAAATGGACAAACAAAAACAAAACAGCAAAATAACAGTAGTCAAGTCTTGGATTTAACTGCTTTGAAGGATCAGAGTTCATGCTGTAGTACACAGGGTAAAGAAGATTTGCTATAGGTGGGGCCTTAGGTTGGTAAAACTGGTGTCCTCTGATTCAATACCCTGAGCACAGAGAGTGGGATGCATGGAAACTCTTTTAGATGGGTCAATTGATTGATTAATTAATGGATTAATTGGATTTTATGCTTGTTGGGGAAGTCTTTTTAAAATATTGCCTATTCCTGTGATTTCAATGTTTTTTCTACTTCAAAATCCATGCTGAATGTAATTGCCATCATAATAGTGTTGACAGGTGGGGCCTTTAAGAGGTGATTAGGCCTTGTGGACTCCACCTTTATGGATGGAATTATGAAAAGGTGAGTTTGGCCCCTTCTCTCTTTGCCTTTTCTTTCTTCTGCCAAGAAGTCTCTCACCAGATGCCAACACCTTGATCCTCCAGAACTGTGGCCAAATAAAATTCTGTTCCTTATAAATTACCTTGTGTGCAGTGTTCCTGTACAGCAGCCCAAAATGTACTAAGAGGCTTACATATCGGTGGAGATATGTAAAAGGGCCAATTCGGATTCTTCCATTTGGGGGCGGGGCTAGAGTTTTTGCCCTTTATTTTTTTTCTTGAGCTTTTGAGCAGTTTCATGTTCAAGGATAACACCAGCTAGTGTAAGGGATGAGGAGCAGACATAACAGGACATTTCTTTCAGTTACCCACTTTGTACTGTTTCATAAAATTCACATAATCTCCTCTCTTTAAAGTTCTGCAACAAATGGTTTCCACAGTATGATCATTTAACATCCAGATATTAAATGTTACTAAGATTGTTAGTTAATTTTTAAAATTCAAATAATGTATTCCTATTTTAATAATGAAATTTGGATAAAATGACTGTAATTTAATCATATCCCATGCAAATTAGTTAAAGGCTTTATTCAAACTCTGTGGGTATTCTATTAAAACAGATATACACACATTTTTAATTTGCAATAAAATTTTATATTTTTATGCTTCTCTTTCTTTTCTTATGCTTCTCTTTCTTCTCCTCCACCCTTTTCTCTCCCTTTTCCTCTTTATTCACCTTTATCTCCATTTCCATATCTCTCCCCTTTGTCTCTATTTTCTTGATGTGATTTTTTTTTTTTTTTTTTGGTACCAGGAACTGAACTCAGCACCACTCAACCACTAAGCCACACCCACAATACACTTTTTTTTTTTTTGAGACAGGGTCTCCCTAAGTTGTTTAGTATCTTGCTTGATCACTGATGCTCTGTTTGAACTTGCCATCCTCCTGCCTCAGCCACCTGAGCTACTGAGATTACAGACAAGTGCCAGGACACCTGGAGTGTTTCTTCTTTTAACAGTAGTTTTTGAGCAGTTCCATGTTCAAGGTTGCATATGGATAGTGAAAGGAGCAGAGAGCATGAATCAAAACAATTCTTAACCCCTCCCTCTTGAGTTCAACCCTTTCACAAGAGCGTTAGATACAAGTGGGATATTCATTCCCATAATGCTGACAGTTTAATGCCAGATGGGAGGTCATGCAATTTCAAAGAGGAGACATGACAGAAGCTATCTTAGAGATCTTTACCAGGCTCTTTGAGTATGGTGGGGGAAAAATGCTATTTTTTGTTAATCCTTAAATTTTCTTTTACTGTGTGGGTTTTCAGCCTTCCTTATAGTGAATAGGACCATTTGACTAAATTTGGCCAATGAAAATATAAATGGATGTTATGCCCTTGACCAGCTGGCTTTTTGCCTTCCGTGTTGACTATGTCATTCACCGGGCCTTAGTGTGCACAGCTTTTCTTGCAAAAAACCCTTCAGATTTGAAGTATCCTTTTTCCTTTTATAGCTGTCAGATTGCATTGACTAAGACATTGTCTCTCCCACAGGGAAGAGGGGTTAAAAGATTTCAGAGGAAGAAGCCTATTGTTTAAGTAAAAGAGAAAATGGTAAAAGGATACACAGCAGATACAACATCTGGGGAACAATTGTGCTGTTTTGCTGCATCCTGTCTAAGTGTCCTGGTGACACACACTGAGAGCTAAAGCTGGGGAGTTAAGGTGGCACCAGAGTGTGGAAATGGCAGGGAAAGGAAGGCTTTGGAGGACCTAGCCAGTGTTGAATCAGGTCAGAGAAACAATAAGAACCAAGTGTCAGAAGATTAACTTGGCTTCAGCTTGGGAGAGATCAAAGGGAATAAAAGATAAAGAGAACGTAAGAATAATCAACTAGGAAATTAATAAATCAGGTGGTGAATAATGAGAATAAGGATGGCAAGTTTAAGAGCTGGCATTTGCCAGGCATCATGGTGCCTGCCTGTAATCCCAATGACTCTGGAGACTAGACAAGTTTCAGGCTAGACTCAGCAACTTAGTGAGGCCTTAAGCAACTTAGTGAGGTTTTGTCTCAAAATAAAAAATAAAAAGTACTTGTTATGCAGCTCAGTGGTGAAGCACCCTTGAATTCAAACCCCAGTATCAAAAAAGGAAAAAAAGAAAAGAAAGAAAGAAAGAAAGAAAGAAAGAAAGAAAGAAAGAAAGAAAGAAAGAAAGAAAGAGAAAGAAAGAAAAACTGTGGCATTTATTGAATGTTTTCTGTTTGCCTTGCTTAAAGCACTTAAATGTGTCATTTTATCTCCACAGCACACCAGTGAAGTCAGTCCTAATATTTGTTATTTTATATTGTATTTTAATAAAATCTTTTCTATTTTCAAACTTTCCTAAGGGGTCAAAAAAGATATTCAAATTCTAGTCATTGATTTTCACAACTTTAACAAAATTTGAAAAAGACAATAGAAGTCTTTGATGTTCAATTTTGTTTTTTGACAGATATATGATATGTAGTAATATATTAACACTTTAATAAACTATATATACATATGACATATAATACACTCCTATAAGTCACATAATAATTATTTATTTTGCTTCATTCTTCTACAGATATTTCTCCATCCCAAAATTATAGATGGAACAAAAAGAGAAGTTTAGATAAGAAAGTCATATTACAGTATATCTTGAGTTAAAGCCAAGTTGAAGCTACTTGAAACCAAGTTTCCTTATTTCATATCAGTGCTCCTTTACTACATCAAAAATGCTAAGAGGAAGAGAACAGAAAGAGATGGAGGATGGGTGACTAGGCAAGGTGAAAATAGATTTCCATAAATATTTTTATATAATAAATTTGCTATATATTTAATAATGACTCAATTGCATATTTTTAGCTTTGTTTTCTTATTGAAAAAGAACTGTTTCTCCTATTTTTCAGTGAATGTTTTCAAGCTGCTTAAGGCAAATGGCCTAATTATATTTTATAGTGAATAACCTGATTATATGTGAGAAAAAAAGTACCTACATGCCTGGCAACCAAAGTAAACAAATATCAATTTTTTTTAATAATTTGCTTTAATAAATCTTATAAAGTCCTACTCTGCTCCTTCCCTGGGGAAAGGAAAAACTTTTTCGAAGCTTTCAGTCATTAGGATCATGACCCAAGTTATACCATCACAAGTAATTTATTTTAACAAATGGTCATTAAAGTTTATATAATGGGACAGACTGACAGTACCAATAATAACATTGATCAGATGCACAATGACATTTCCTTGACTGGAAGGCAACAGGAGGGTGTTAAAAGCAAGATGTGGAAAAATGCATATATATTACAGGTTTGGCAAGTCCACAATGCTTTGATAGCAATAATGTTATATCTTAATTTCAAGAATTTTACATCTGTGGAAAATGAATGCTGATGTTTTTCTAACATCTATACTTACTTATTACTGATAAGGACTTCATCCTATATAAAACATAAAACGGTAAAAATAATTCTCAAGAACTTTTGGGAAAGATAAGCATGATACCCTATCTATCTCAGAAATCTACATTTGTGTAAGGGAGATGGATTAATCATATCTACAAGTATGTTTTATTATGCTGACGCTTTAACCTTAAAGTTTTGCTTAAAAGATAAAAATATAGAATCAAAGGGTGATCAGAAAGGTATATCATTTTTTTCAGAAAGAAATTTCTGTTTGGAAATTTTTCCCCTATAGAAACTAGGATCATTAGAAACTAGGTTAACAGGTATTTTGGAGACCAATTAAATTCATTTTAAACCCAATATCCTATTTTGAAAATATTTTAAAATATGCTTTTATTCTATGTCTTTGAATATGGCTGCATACCTATGGCAAACCATTGTCTCTTTTCTATTTCTACTGTGAAGCATTCCTTCAATGACGTTTGTCTTCAATTTTGTGTTAAGACAATTGTCCCATTTAGCTACCCTGAAGGCCAAAGATGACAATGAGTCCTATTTCTGTTTGTCTACTACAATACTGATCATGCGTGAAGTTCCTCTTAATTAACACACCCCACTCCTTCCTCGTGGGTTCCTGAAGTCCTTAAACTTAACCTCAATTTGTGCCCTCAGCAGCATGGACTGTGTCACTGATCACAGATGCAGTTTTTTTCCTTAATTATATTAGCACTTAGTACTTCTGAAATTGCATCTCTTTCCAAACTTAGCATAACTTCTTTTCTTCCTGAGCATCTATAGCTTTTCACTAGGTTGATTTATTTTTGTTCTTTGCAGTTTATGTTATCTTTGATTTCTTTCTTTCTTTCTTTCTTTCTTTCTTTCTTTCTTTCTTTCTTTCTTTCTTTCTTTCTTTCTTTCTTTCTTTTAATACTTTGTACATAGATGGTTTGCAGCTCAGTTTGTTTTAGCACCAGATGTGGCTCCCAGGAACTATTTATTGGCAAAAGAAAATACAATATTTATTTATTAAACAAAGATATACTATTAATTCTCTGTATCTTGGAGGTTTATATTTGCAGATTGAATCCAGTGCAAATCAAAACTAATGGATCATGTATAGACTGTTTTTCTTGTCATTATTTCCTAAGTAATATTATAAAGCAAATATGTACATAATATTTTCATTGTTTTAAGTAATCTAAGTAATACAGATATTATTTAAAGCATAAAGGAGGATGTGCATAAATAATATGCAAATATTATACCATTTTATATAAATGAGTATTCTCAGATATTGATGTCCCTGTGGTGCTAACACAGCAGTGAGGAGGGAGATCCTGGAATCAGTCCCCTAGAAGAGAGAAACGACTGTATTTAGCACACACTTTTAAGTCAAACAGCCATACTCTTTCAGCAACAGGTTTTTTAGCTTTTAACTATAAATTCAACAGTCAGCTTTTAAAACCTCATGTCATCAAGTTCAGATAACATCTAACTTTCTCAAATCATGCGTTTTCATTTATGTACTTTATCCCATGATAAAATAAATGTGTCAATATGGATTCCCCCATGGTCTTCACTTGACACTAAAACTTAGCAATGTCTTATTTATGATCTCACCTGATTTTTGACACCAGGTTTATTGTGTGTTCAATACAGTTATGGATGTACAAATTATGGGGTCTTATGAAAAATCAATTTACACAAATTGACTCTACACAGCAGAAAATATTCTTTTTTACTACATGAGCTCTTCTGTAATGCATATGCATGTACAAAGACTTATAATTTTTTTTTCCCAACCCCACTTTTCAAGGCACTCAACCGTTACGCTCTGAGACAGCTAAGCTCCTGGCTTCTTGGGTCTATACAGGTATCATATTTGTAACCATTAATATGCAGACAGGAGATGATTAAATGCAGGCATGATAAAATGTGACACCCCATAATAAATGAGAATGAAAAAATGAATTTGTAACCATAAATCATGTATTAAAATTTATGTCACAGGCTTACATTGATGAAGACAATGTAGCAATAAGAAAATAGGAGATAGACCTATTTTAAAAATTATAATAAAAGACATTTAGATTTTATGATTTTTTTCAACTTTTTAATCTTAGGTTGAAATTTTGACTTCTTGCCCCTGAAGGTAGAATCCTTGAACTTTGTGGTTTAGAATAAGACATTGGGCAGTTATGAATTTCATTATAATGCAAATTTTTAACTTTAACATTTTAAAATATGAGTGTTCTTTTGCATCAAGACAATGAGATACCACAACCATGACAGAAAAGAAGAAATAAAATGTCTGTGTTAAAAGACACAAGACTATTGAAGTTTCATCTTGCCTCATACTTTATCTAAAAAATAATTTGACAAACCGATTATGTGACTTTTTGTTTGAAGTTTTGTAATAGTCATAAAATTTTAAGTTAAAAACAAGAGAGTATAAAACCACACAAAGTAAATGATATTAAATCCTTCATGAGAAAAAAATAATATATATAAATATATAATATATAAATATATATATATATATTTATATATATAAATATATATATATAATATATAAAAATATATATATATATAATATATATATTTATATATATAAATATATATATATAAATATATATATATATAATAATATATATAAATATATATAAATATATAATATATAAAAAAATAATAAATACAGGAATCCAGAACATAGTCATCAATTTTATTTAAGAACCTATAACAACCAAGGCATTATTATAAAATAATAGGCTTTATGTTTAAATAAATTTGCCATAATTTGAATTTCATGGGTCTCATTCCTTTAAATGTATTCAATTTGGCAGAATATAATAAAATTAATGCTATTGAAATAATTTTGGAAATCAGTTATACATGTAATGCTTGTGTTGTGTTAAAAAGATAAATGTCAGAAAAAAAGTTGCCCTCTGAATTTTGGAAACTTAAAGAAGTTATTCCTATCATACATTGATACCTATTCATGCCTTTTTCCTTTTCCATTCCCAGTGTTTAAGGGTTATCTTATGCAGTGAAATAAATCTGGGGTCCTTCCAAGGAAATTTCAAAACACAGAAATTTTCTAAATTCATCTTTGTTACATACTCTTAAAATTTGAATGCATCCCCCACAAAAGATGTATTGAAGGCCTGCCTCCTATGACTGCATAAAGTGACCTTATTTGAAGATAAGATATTTATTAGGGTAAACCAAGTTTCAATGTCGTAAGATCCTGAGGACTAGTGTCCCCATTAAGGGGCAGTTTGGACACGGAGATTACAGATTCAGAGAGAAGATGATGTTGAGATTCACACAGAGAAGCCCTGGCAAGAAGTTTGGGACAGATTCTTTTCTGTCACTACTAAGAAGGAACCAACCTGATAACCTTGACTTTGAAAAAATAATGATTTCCCTTAAAATTTCCCCTATGATTAGTTTAGTCAGCTGTTTTACTACTATGAGTAAAAGACCCAACCAGAACAATTAGGGAGGAGGAAAAGTTTATCTGAGGGCTCAGGGTTTCAGAGGTCTCAGTCCACAGACAGTGGCGTTATTCCTCAGGTCTCTAGGTGAGACAGAACAACATGGTGGAAGAATGTGGGAAAGAGAAGCAGCTCATATGGTGATCAGGAAGCAGAGAGAGACTCCATTGGCCAGATACAAACATATATCCCAAAGCCACATCCCAATTATCACCTCTTCCAACCACAGTCTACCACTTCAGTTACCACTCAGTTTGTCCCTATCAGGAGATTAAATCACTGATTAAGACTCTCACACAACCCAATCATTTCCCCTCTGAACCTTCTTGCATTGTCCCACATGTGAGCTTTTGGGGGATACCTCACATCCAAACCACAACAATGATATCATGAAACAATGAGGTAATGGCAGGGTTTGAGGTGACAGAGGAAAGTTGTAGTGCAATACTCCACTTATAGAGCCCTGAACTGAATGTTGGGCACCCAAACCTTTAGCAGAATTTTGTTCACTTCGGCCAAGGCAATTTTATTAACATGACCTCTCATTTTCCAAAATAGACTGCAAGCCCGTGCTGTCTTGTTTACTTCTCAATTTCGGTATAATTCAAAGTCAAATGTTGAATGCTTTGCCCCTCAGTGTGATTGTATTTGGAAATGGGACCACTGGGAAGTAATTATGTTTAGAAGATGCCATGAGTGAGGGTCCTTATGGTGGGATTAATGCTCTTTAAACCAGAGACTTCAAACAGGTGTCTCCCTCTCTCCCCAACATGTGCCACACTGAGGAAAGTCTATGTGCACACACAGTGAGATGGAGGCCATCTATAAGCTGGAGGAGAGGCCTCACCAGAACCAAACCATGCAGGCACCCTGATTTCAAATTTTCAACTCTAGTACTTTGAGAAAATAGATTTCTGTTGTTTATAAGCCAGGGAGTTCTGTGGCATTTTGTTATAATAGCCAGAGCTGACTATGATAGTATTTAGAAATTTATCCCTTTTCACTTTATTTTGCTAAAAATTTTAGCTATGTGTCCACCATTGTACTTGCCAATGCAAATCCAGAGGATCAAGAAGAAGTTTTATAGAGCAATAGTCCAATAGTTTTGTTGTTATCTCTTAGTCCTGTAGAAAGAAAACAAATAACAAAGACATCTAAATTCCTGGGTTCACCCTTAATTATCTTCAAGGAAGGTAACATGGGAGCAGTATTGCATGGTATATATATATATATATATATATATATATATATATATATTTTAATAATATTTTTTATGCTGCTGTATTTAGAAGTTAGAAGTGACTAGAGTTAATTTGGATTATAAATTGAATCTTTGTGATTTACAAATACACAAGGCATTTCTTGAATCAATGAATCCACTAATAAATAATACTAAAAATAGGAATGTGGATAAGAGAATCAGAATGGCCTGAATTCAAATTCTAATCTCAATTACTTACCCCTTTGTGGCCTTTAGAATAACTTTCATCACTATTTGCAAAATTAAGTTAATATTGTCTCTCTCAAAGGGTTTTTGGAAATTAAATAAGATATTGCACATAACCTCACTGTCAGGTAAGTTATAGTTGCTCAAAAAGAAATTGAAAATATTTGTTATGTTCTTGTGGAATATCTGAGCCTTAGCATTCTCATTTACACTTAGTTTTAATGTTGATGATTTAAAATATTACACATGTGAACACACATACACACTCTCTCATATACACATATGCATTCATAGAGAGTTTTCTGTTATCGTTTTTATTTTTATGCAATTCAAAATACATTGACTTAAGGGAATGAAAACTTTTAAAATAATTCAAAACCATAAGCTGGTGTCAGAGACTTCCATGAGGATGTGCACACATAGGGAAAACCTATGAAATTAAAAAGTTTAAAAAAAAGAAGGATGTATTCTTACTTTACTCCCTACATGTATGTGTTCGAAAACACGATGTGGGAGGTGTTATTAGTTGAACAAAGCAATGCTATTTCAGCTACTCAGAAAACTATTCTACAATAAGTAGTCCCTTGGGGCAAGACTCTTCCCAGTAGCATTGTTCACTATAATATTTGTTCAAAACTGAGGAGTGATTTGTAAGGTCTGTCCCTACAGGAACAGAGTGATATTGATGCCATGTAGTTAATGTAGAACCAAGAAAAAGCCTCAAACCAAAGACATAATGAACAACATATCACCACTTTCCATTTTTCCTTTGAGTGAAGGATTCATTTTGTAGCATGCAAAGTCATCCCCGTTGTGATCTAGTTGAAACATAATGGTTGGGAGAAGTAGGTTTTCCTAGAAAGAGCCCTGGGGTCTTTGTGAACATTTGTTACTATTTCTTCAGCATTTTGAATTCTTTTGAGTTCAGTTAAACAAGGAATTGTCCTGAACAACTGTGCCAAGACCTGTGCTAAATAAGGTAGTGGCTGTATTCAAAGTATGATGTGTATCTATTACATGTCATGCCATTTCCCTTGCTGATGTTATTGTTATGTCACTGAAGAAGAGGTAGATAATTGAAATGATTTTTCCCATGCTGAAACCACTTAGCAGAAGTAATACTAGATCTAAAATCTCACGAATGTGCTGGTCTTTTTCAGGTTGCAAAGATCAGAGGGCGGCAGATAAGACTTAATGGAAATATACAAGGGCCAATGAAGAAGCACACAAAAAATGCGTGCCCTCGGGTCTTTTAAGAGAACATCATTTAAGATACCACAGTAAGTTTACATTGCCCAAATCCTACCAAGAGACTCAGAGCTGTGGAAAGTGGAAGAGTAGCGATCTTGGAGTCTGACTGCTTTGTTCCAACCTCAGCTCTTCCCCATATCCATTCTTCAAATCTGAAGAAGATGCTTCACCTGCCTATATATTTTATCACACTGCATGTAAAATTAGAGTGATGAGATAAGGCTGCATGCTTCACAGATCTGTGGTATAGGTTAACTAAATTAATATGTGTACAAGACAATGCATGGCATATTCATTATAAAATGTTGTAAAAAGTCCACAGTTGTTGCTGGCATCATTATCACATAATATTATTAACATACTAAGATTTGAATTTTTCCTAGCATGACTATTTCATGGTTTTGATTTTCATGTGGGTTCTACTCCCTTATGAATTTTGATTACTTCATATGTCTCTCAACTTTTGTGAACCTTCTGCACCTCTTTTTGCAACTCATCCAATTTCTCAAGAAAGAGGCTATGATGGGTTGATTAATCACTGTCTGATATCATCATACTATTTAACTTTTGTAAAACCACTTAGTCACTCAGTTCCCAATGATGGAATAATCAATTTTTACCAGGATTGTCTGTTTTATGGTTCCCCAAATGGCAAAATCTAGGTGAGTAAAGCCAGCCGAAGATTCCTTAAGAGATAACTTGAGTGTTGGTGCTTTTCCAGCTTTTTCTACCTCTGCTTTGGATTTATGGAGCATATTGCAATGAATATTTTTCCCTGATGGACATTAGACAGGAGTCAAATAGCCCTGTCATATTTTAGTATCAAGATCAAATGGAAAATTAATAATATAAGAAGGAAATCCTGTTAAGCCAATGAGATACCACATTCCCAAAGCAAGTAGTGAGATTCGTTCTTGCAGTTTAGTGATTCTATTTAGGCTATTTTGTATTTTCTCCTGACCAGAGACTGCAGTCATGGTAATTTTGTGTATCATGTATAATAATATGCCTTCAGCTTGTCTATAGAATTGAGATAACTGTGAAGTCAAAAACAACAACAAAAAAAGATGTGTTTAATTTCTCTTTACAAACTGAGACAGCGTTTCTCCAGGTCTTTTGAAAACGTCAGGATTGTATAGACTCAGTCTGGCTCACAAATGAAATGCAACTCCTAGCCTGTTCTCAGCTGCCTACTTCCTTATAGATGCTATAAGCCTGCAGTGCTCTATCTCATGCTTCCTCATCTACAGTTTACAAAGTCCCTCTCAAGGTCCCACAGCAAATGATTATGCATCTTTTCTTAACTATTACTTATGTTTTTTTTTTTTTTTTTTTCACTCTAGTGACTCGGATTGTCTTTTTTCTTCTTTATGGTTTCTCTAGGTAAACTTAAGGGATTGGTTGACCAGTTGTATAAATAGGAAACAAAATGTTTGTCATTGCTATTGGTAAACAGTGTTAAAGCCACATGACTCAATTAAGAACATATTCAATATAATAGTTAATTTTGCTTAAAATGGCCTAAACAAAAAGTTATTTATTTTTCTGACTCAACAATGAATCTGTTAGTAAATGATTTCTGGAAACAGTTGAGAGGTTTATTGAAATAGGGCAACCTAGTTTTCTTGATCTTCCTTCATGTCTGTCCTTCATAGTCATAATATACTGTTGTAGTTCGTATTCAAAACTAGAAGGAGTTAGAGAATGGAGTGGTATCAGACACATCCTTCCCTGTTTAGATATGAGAAGACTTTCTGGAGACCTCAACCAATTTCTATTTACAGATCATGGATAAGGACAGTCTCCTGTAGTCTCTGAACTACAACGAAAATAGGGAAGTTAAAATCTTTACTGGGCTCAGTATGTCCAGCATGTCATTTTCCTGAACCAAATAGGTTTTTGTTTCCAAGGAAGAAGATGATATGATTGGTGAATACACAATTGGCAATGCCTGTTACATTATGATGATAAAATTTTGTGTAAGAAGAATTCAGATTTGGAAAAAGTTAACTGGATATAAAATGGTCACATCCTCATTTACATCTGAAAGCATGCTAGAATTTCAAAGTAGTGTATTTGTGATGTCTGAATCATACAGTGAAAGCTATGTTTTAAAACAGGCTTGCATTGTTCTACTCAGGTGGTAAATTTTATGTAGAAAATATATGTGCATCTGTATGCTAGTGTTCACCAATTTGTAGAAGTTGCCTGGATCAACATACTAATGAGTGTTTTGAGTCTCTCATTAGGCTTAGCAAGAAAGGATGCTTGATTCATTATCAATGGTGATCATTGGTTGTAGGATGAGGAAAAAATAGATACTTGTACTCTGTCTAGGTAATTAAAGGAGTTTCCCTTTGATGTAATTGCAACTCAGTTGCTAATGCATTGACTCAACACATATGGCAATTTGGTTCTCCAAGAATCACAGAGAATGCAATGAACCCCAACCCAATGGTATAGTACAATAGAATTATCTTGGTCTGGATTAATATCAATGAGTTTGAAAATACTGAACATTTTTTTCTCAAAGTTTCAAGGAAAATTGTTCTTTTTTCAATTGTGGAACTGATAGCAAAGGGTTAGAGAAGCACTTAGAAAACTTATCAGATAAAATGTGCAGAGTGTAACCCCATAAATAGCTTGGAAGACCTGTAAATGCATTGGCACTCCAAAGAAAGGAAAGAAAGTATCAACTAGTGCAGAAAATTGAATAATTATAATTCTCAAATGCCTTTGCTCAAATTCTACCCTAAGATATGGAAAGATGCTAACCAAGTGATCTGTCTTTATTTTGCTAATGTTGCAACTCCAAAGATCTGTTCTCTGATGTTGTTTCTACTGGATCTGTTCATTCATATTTGTCACCAGATCATTCAACATTACTGAAACAAGAGATTTCTCTTAGGAAGTCACAGTATTGGTAGGGACATTGCAAACAAAAACAAAAACAAACAAACAAAAAACCCCCACAAGGTCTAGATCTCTTGTGTTGTTTCTATTTTCTTCAATTTGAACAAATTAGCATTTATTTAGCACAAATGGTATCCAAGCTTCATGTTACATGCTTGGAAAACCTCACAGATTCTCAGTCTGAATCCAGAACTCTGAACTCAGAGCATGTGCTCTTTCTTTTTGATATGAAATTCCAAAACTCTCCTGCATGCACTCACACATGAATACCAACAATCATAATGCATTATTTTAACTATTTATATGTATCTGTTATCCCCATCTTCATTTCAAACGCTTTGATAACATAGAAAGACTTTATTTATGTTTTAAGCTCCCAAATGCCTAACAACATGTTCAATAAATGAACATTCTCAATAAATAATTCAGTTCTAATGTATTCCAATATGTAATGTGAAATATCTACACTGTTATCTGGATATCTGAGTATGTTCAGTTTGAAAAATTCATGGTATTATGGTACATAAAGTATGCTTATTAAGCATCAATGAATAATTTTAAAGATACTTTCTGAAGTCATCTGTATATTAATGATTAGAAGATAACACACCACACAAAAGACCAATTTCAGGCTAAGAAATAAACTTCATATCCACAATGACATGTGTAGAGAAAATGAAATTAAGTTAGAGTTCCTAAAATAGCATGCTATGAAGCATAACCAAGTCTGTACAGTAAGGGGTAATTTACATTCTGTAAAACATTCTGTTGAAGTTGTTTTGCCATAAATATCTACAGTAAGACTGATGCAAATGCATCAATTTATCTATTTTGGATTTATATGCCATCTACTGCCTTGGAGAATTTAAGGCAGTTTACAGGGTTAATAATGCATCTCTGAGAATTCTAACTGTACTTGGTTTGCACTTTATATCAGCAGATCTGAATTTATTTTTTACCATGACTCACAGTAAAAAAGTATTGAATATCCAAATCGATAAACACACACAGAGGGATACTCACTCTCTCTCTCTCTCTCTCTCTCTCTCTCTCTCTCTCTCTCTCTCTCTCTCACACACACACACACACACACACACACACACAGCCACTCACACATGCCACAAAACAAACGTGCTACAAAAATAATAACCACCACTACACAATGCACTCTTTTTTAATCCTTATCCTTTAACTGATTTTATAACTCTCAAGATCAAGGATGGTCAAAAAAATATTTAAAGGACCAGAGAGAAAATATAATAGGCTTTCTATTCCATTGAGTTATATGCGTGCATATGCGTGCGCGCGCGTCTGTGTGTGTGTGTGTGTGTGTGTGTGTGTGAGACTAGTTGTGTCATAAGCAGTCAAGTTTTCTGCAACTCTTCAACCCTGCCATTATAGTTTAAGAGGCCACAAGTAATACTTAAACAATCCGGCATGTTTGTGTTCCTACATAACTTTATTTACAAAACAGGTACTTTCCCAGATTTGGTCCACAACCTTGAGTATTCCCACTAAGGGCTCATAATGACTGAGCTCATAAAACACGCCTTAAAAATAGTGCTCTGAATAGCTATTCTTAAAATTTTGGCCTCAAAGCTCTTTATTCTCTTAAAGTTATTGAGACCAAGAAATAGATTCATGTGTATTGTGTATTCACCAATATTTATTATAAAAGAAATTCAAGCTGAGAAAATTTAAATCATATTTCATGTGTTAAGATTTTTAAAAAGTAAAAATTTAAGTGCAGGTTAATGTCAAGGACATTTAAGAAAAGATAATTGGCTTAAAAAACAAAGAAATAATAACTGATTAGTGTCATATGCTTATATATGTTAGCAATTGTCTTTAATGTCTGGTGTAACAGAATGAAGCTAAAATCTCTTTGCTATTCTGCATTCAATCTGATGAAGCATATTATATTGGTTACATTATATAAATCGAATCCAACCTCACACTGAATGTATTGAAAAGGTAGAAGTATTCTAACAGCCTCATCAAATAATTATAAATGGTCTGTTTTTGTTT
This sequence comes from Spermophilus citellus, assembly GCF_964194105.1. NCBI lineage: Eukaryota > Metazoa > Chordata > Mammalia > Rodentia > Sciuridae > Spermophilus > Spermophilus citellus. Next base: position 47,763,366 of record NC_138200.1, on the reverse strand, counting down.
TGCTACTCTACCAAAATATGTTATGATTTTCTAAACGTTAGTTAATAGTTAGAATGTAAAAACCATATCAATGAAGTCTTTACTCTCTCTTTCCTTAAAATACTTTAGTCTAGCCTGCACTTTGAATGAATCTTTTACTATTGCATGATTTTTCTAATATCACATATTAGTGTTTTAGAAAATCATGATTCATTAGGTTAGCAGATCTTGCATATATTGATGTTTTTTTGAATATATTTAAAAAATCAATTTGTTACTATTATCACTGATATCTCTAGAAAAGTTTTTAAATATTGGAGAGCTGTCAAACACTTCATAGTGAATCACATTTTGCAAAAAAACTTGTGTTTACTTAAAAGTTGAATATTTTTTTGTAACATATAGTTTCAGTTTTTTATCTTGAAGTTACGGGATTATTTTATCCATTTTGGAGAAAAGATCTACAAAATACCCAAATTCAGTTGACCATATTCTCTGTGTGTGTAGATAATAATTTTAAAAGTTTTTAATTATGTTCTTTACTTCTTGGAATTAATCTCCATGTCCTTAGAATGTCCTGACTGATAGGAGTATGTTTGTGAACCTTGGAACCTTATATGGTGCCACATAATAATCACACGATTTGGGACAAAGGCTTTGTGCCACACCCATAATTTTATTTGGAGGGCTAGGTCATACCATATCATCTCCATATTCAGAAAGGTTGGTGATTGATGTCAGGAACCAAGCCTGCTTGAAAAAAGACTAGACTCTAAGGCTAAAGTGAGCTTCCTGGGCTGGGGATGTGGCTCAAGCGGTAGCGTGCTAGCCCGGCATGCGTGCGGCCCGGGTTCGATCCTCAGCACCACATACCAACAAAGATGTTGTGTCCGCCGAGAACTAAAAAATAAATATTAAAAATTCTCTCTCTCTCTCTCTCTCTCTCTCTCTCTCTCTCTCTCTCTCTCTCTCCCCTCTCTCACTCTCTCTTTAAAAAAAAAAAAAAGAGGAATAAAACTTAAAAAAAATAAATAAATAAAGTGAGCTTCCTGCGTGGAATTGTTCCATTCACATTCTCACATACTGCTGTCTATGGCAAGAGGAGGTGCTCTCATATATCTTAACTGTCACTAAATGAGTTTTGAGTTGTTTGAGTCCTTCAAGCCAATGGAAGGTGGTCTTGGGGACCTCTAAACTAGCAATCTCTGTGAGAAGCTGGGATGGTTTTGGAAACACATTTTTCCCTGTCTTTATGATTTATTACTCATTCTTTTATGATAAAAGTGTTCCATTACAGAGACAACTAGTTCACCTGATCATGCACCATACTAAAAATGAAACTATGTCAAGTAGTATCCATAAGTGACACTGGTATTTTAAACTGTGAATGCTTGACAATGAAGAATGCAATTACCACCATCATAGTTTGATGTCAGTGCCTCGGTCTGTGTTAAGCTCCCAGCCATGTTACTATCATTTGGGAGTCACTAATGCAAGTGTTAATACCACAAAAGTGGGAATTATATCTCAATTTCATTACGAATGAATGTCTGATCTCACAATCTCTGCCCCCATCCACACACAGCATAGACAGGGACTTTCATGTATCTGTGTACTATTTCTATAAAAATGATTCTACATATATCATACACATATATCATGAATCCTCTGCTTAATAGCCAAGATTCCACCTAGTTATAAGAGACAAGCTTAATTGTAATTTCATGTTTCTGAACATCACAATTGGCCCTCATTTTTAATGATCTTTTATGTCAGTATGTTTAATGTCATAGAATTTTTTCACCTGACTTGAGTTTTCACACTTCCGCTTGCAAGCCATTCTCTTCCCTCCTACAGCTCTGCAGATTCTCTCATTTATATATAATCTCAATTTACACACATTCATTCATACTTGAACACACATCACATTTCTATATTCTTCTCACTCTCCCTGGTTGCTATGCACTCTTTAAGTCATTTCTTTAAATATTTCCTCCCCAAAGAGGTCTTCTGTGATTATCCTGTTTCCTTTTCCTTCCTATTTACTGTTGGAGTCCCCTGGCCTTAGAATAATATTTGATAGATATAATACATAAAATCAAGTGAACTGAAAAAAATAATGATGGAATATAAGAAACCTAATAAATTCAGTTATAGATTATCAATTTGCAACTACGTTAAGGGATATAAGATTCAGTGCACAGCCCTCTAATTGAAGCTGTATGCCTCCATTTGTTTATACATATGTTGCTTTGCATGTGCATGCACACACACACACACACACACACACACACACGTCTGCCCATTGACTGGCACAAAGTGGGTTTTTAATAGAAATTTGCTGAATGTGTGCAAATCAACAGCATGTGCATTGATTTATATTCAGCTTTATGCTTCTGCAAATTGTCAATTATGCTTCTAGAACATTCTCTGGTACTTTTTTGATCTTCTGCTCATAGAAATACATTATTCACAATATGTTTCCCCCCTTTAAAATATTTAAAAGATTATGGTTCTGCCATGTGGTATAAACTATAGACTTCCTTGACATAGGGAATTAATACTTAAAATGATTTTTGCCTTCCATCTCTTTCTTGGAATGGCTAAGAGGAGGAAGAGTTATGAAAAAAAATATGGATTGTTAGAACTGAAGCACAAATGACTGGGGTGGTAAAACATCAGATGCAATAGAAACAAGAGACCTAGAATAGCCAAAGCATTCATTAGTAAGAAAAATGAAGCAGGAGGCATCACAATACCAGAGCTTAAACTATTCTACAGAGCAATAGTAACAAAAACAGCATGGTATTGGCACCAAAATAGACATGTAGATCAATGGTACAGAATAGAAGACACAGAGACTAACCCACATAAATACAGTTATCTCATACTAGACAAAGGTGCCAAAAACATACATTGGAGAAAGAATAGCCTCTTCAACAAATGGTGCTGGTAAAACTGGAAATTCATTATGTAGCAAAATGAAATTAAACCTCTATCTCTCACCTTGCACAAAACTCTACTCAAAGTGGGTCAAGGACCTAGGAATTAGACCAGAGACCCTGCACCGAATAGAAGAAATAGTAGGCCCAAATCTTCATCATGGTGGATTAGGCCTGTACTTCCTTAACAAGACTCTTAAAACACAAGAAATAAAATCAAGAACCAATAAATGAGATGGATTCAAATTAAAAAACTTCTTCTCGGCAGAAGAAAAAATCATGGAGGTCAAGAGAAAGCCTACAGTATGGGAGCAAGTTTTTACCACACGCACATCAGATAAAGTACTAATCTCCATGATATATAAAAAAACGCAAAAAACTTAATAACAAAAAAACAAACAACCTAATCAATAAATGCACTAAGGAACTAAACAGATATTTCTCAGAAGATACATAGGTGATCAACAAATACATGAAAAAGTGTTCAATATATTTAGTAATTACAGAAATGCAAATCAAATCTACGCGAAGATTCATCTCACCCCAGTCAGAATAGCAGTTATCAAGAATACAAGCAATAAAAAGTGTTGGAAAGGATGTGGGGGAAAAGTTACACTCACACATTGCTGGCAAGATTGTAAATTGGTGCAATCACTTTGGAAAACAGTGGGGAGTTTCCTCAGAAAACTTGGAATGGAACCACCATTTGACCCAGCTATCTTACTCCTCAGTCTATACCCAAAGGGTTTAAAATCAGCATACTGTAGTGACATAGCCATACCAATGTTATTGCAGCTGATTTCACAATAGCTAAACTGTGGAACCAATCTAGATGTCCATCAATAGATTAATGGATAAAGAAACTGTAGTATATATACATAGTAGAATATTACTTAGCATTAAAAGAGAAAAAAATATGGCATTTGCAGGTAAATGGATGGTGTTGGAGAATATTGTGCTAAGCAAAATAAGCCAATCCCCCAAACTAAAGGCTAAATGTTTTCTCTGATTAGTAAATGCTGATCTATGATGGGGGGTGGGGGCATGGGGAAAATGAAGGAACTTTGGATTGGGCAAAGGGAAGGGTAGGGTAGGGTTATAAGTATAGGAAAGATGATGGAATGAGACGGACATCATTGCCATAGGTGCATGTATAACTGCATGAATGGTGTGTCTCTACATCATGCACAACCAGAGAATTTAAATGTTGTGCTCCATTTGTATGTGATGAATTAAAATGCATTTTGCTGTCACATATAACTAAGTAGAACAAATAAAAATAATAGTAGTAAAAAATAATAATAGGCAAAACCCTCAAAAAAATCTTGGAAAATACAAGGCAAAATCAAGAGTGAGAATCACTCTTATACATAGGGCTGTACATAAAGCTGAAGATACTTGTACAGATTACATAGTTCAAGTTCCTAAATTTACAGATGGAAATTTTGAGGCCCAAGAGAAAGCAACTTCCCCCAGAAAGAGCCAGAAAGAACTAGAAGCAGGAGTCTTACGCCCTCCTCTGGGCTGGAGTTAGTATTCATGGTCCTGCTGCATTTGCTGTACAGATTGCATTTCTATGTGAGTTTTACACTTTTTTTTGTGGAAGTTTTTTTTTTTTTTTCCTTAAGCCCTGTATCCTAGTCACTTTGGAGGAATCTGCAGTGTAGCAGGTAAAGTCCTCTGCTACCAAAACCATAGTGGAGAGATCCCACTCCATGCCTACCTGGAATGGGACAGAAGGCTGCCACAGGCACTTTCTTTTTCCAACTGAAGAGGAAATCAGAAAAACGGGCTCAGGTGAGATACAGGACAAAGGTCATTGATAATCAAAGTCAAGTTTCTCTGGACACTCTCTTTTTACTGTTGGGCATCTCCTTACATAAAATAAAAAGGAGATCTCCCATCACAAAGGAGCAGGAGGGAGGCAAAAGGAAGAGAAAAATTTCCAAGAACCATGGATGATGGTAGAAAGGCTTGTGACTACTCAATCTTCGTCTTGCAGATAATTAATAGAAAACTCCACAGCTATACAGCAGATCTAGAACCCAGATATTTTTTATTCCCCAAAGCATGCTCCTTCACACACCCCAAGACTCCATTACTTCTCAATATGTGATCAACCACTGACTTTCTTCAAATGAAGAAGAGATATTACTCAAGTTACTTTCAACTTTATGAATCTCTAAATAATTTTTGTATCTGGACAAGGCAGAATTCTACACTTTCAAAAAGTACTTTTTAACTTAAAATTTGATTTTTATCTCAACTTGAAACTTTAAACATTATATAAAAATATTTAAAATATAATCTACAAACCCCTGCTTTGCACATTCTTTTGGGGGGGTTGTGTATGTTATAGGACTTTGCTATACACAATTAATATAAATTAAACAATATATATTTGGCCTGTTTGCAGTATTTTGTTATTCACTCTTACATGGCTTTTCTCTCTCCTCCCCCTCTCCTCTTTAATTTAATTATGTTTATTTCTTTATTTCCTATTGGTTTTACCCATTGGTGACACTTTTCATCTTTAGCACACTTCCTTAATAGCACCTGGCTACCTTGAACAACTTCATCTTCCTGAAAACAACAGCAACAACCTACTATGACTTTCAAATCCTGCTTCTTAAAGATGCCAGAAACTTAGGAAGAATCTCAGTGTTCCATTGTCTCCTCTAAAAAAGAAAAATATGAATTATCCTCAAGTCAAGGAAAACCAGCCCTAGAAGTGAACAGTTCAGTTTGAAAAAAGAAGAAGGTAAACCATCTTTCCTAGAAAGATGGTCACACAAAGTTCTATGTGATTCTTTCGAGGCTGTCAACTTTTCTTTTTAGTTTGTGAGAATTGTGGTCTTAGCTCATGAAAACAATAAATAATAACAATAATTTGGGGGAGGGTACTGGGGATTGAATTCAGGGGCACTTTAGCACTGTGCCACATCCCTAGTCCTCTTAGTTTTGTTGTTGTTGTTGTTTGTTTGTTTGTTTGTCTTTAATTTCGAGAACAAGGTCTTGATAAATTGCTGAGGCTGGCTTTAAACTTGTGACAGCCTCCCAAGTCACTGGTATTACAGGCCTGTGCCACCACACTTGGCTACAAATAATAGCCTTATTAACACTATTGTGTAGAGACATGTTTATTTTTTCCCTGTCTACTTTTGACCCAGTATTTGAGACTGTTAGCAGTGTATCACATTTATTGGGTAGCCTGAAGAACAAAGCAGCCTCGCAGCCTCTGTCTTTCTGTGTTTCACACACACACACTACCTCAAAGTAGGTTCATGCAGCAGAAGGATCTTAGCAGCATCCTGGATTTTATTGAAAAGATGAAAAAAATCTGGAAGAAAAATACCTGGACACAATGCTTGTAGGTTGGAGTGATGTCAGTCTCTGATTCAAACCTCTGGAGAAGGGGAGGAAAAGGAGAGGGTGAGGTGCAGTCCGAGGACAGTGACTCAGAGCTAAAACTGTGGACAAGGACAGAGGGCTAGAGTTTTCCTTTATAACGTGCTGCTTAAAGAGGTCATAAAATGATTTGTTTGACCTAGACAAATTCCTCTGTGAAGTAGTGCTGTGACTCAGTGTCAAGGAAATGTGAATAGGGTCTCTGTTTTCTAAGAACTTAGTTTTCAAAACAAAAGGGATTATGGTCATTTGGCATGTCTCTTCCTTGCTGAATGGAATCTGTACCCCATTCCCGCCCCATTGTAGAACAGCTATTTCACATAGTCTCCACTGATTTTAGATCATTTTCTTCACTGTTAGCCCATGGATGGATCATGTCACCAAGCGGCTTCTAGATGAGTCATCTCTAAATGCTATTCTACTCTGGTGGGATATTAATTCTTATCATGCCTGCTTAGATCACCTTGGGGACTCCCTAAACCCGTCCATCAATCTAAGCTCTGTGTATCATGGGTTTGGACTGATGGAGAAGGCCAGCTCCTTCAGCAGCCAGACAATTATGTAATATAGTGAAATGGAGCTTTGGGGCAGAGAAATTTCCATAAGAGTTGAAGTGATCAGAGAGGGAACAATAAACAGAACGGTTTAGGCTGGATGGTGTGCTGTATTGGATAATCTATTCCCTGTTCTCCCACCATGCCTGCCCCATTAGCTGTGGCCATGAAAGTATAGGGAGTCTTCAGTAGTTTTATGGCTTTGCATTTATTGCAGCTGGCGTTTATGAATTGTACTTTGCTTGCTAAAAACAAAAAGAAAACAATGCATACTAGATGTAAACAAGGTTTATAGTGAATGCCCTTGGGTTGCCATATTACAAGTATTGTTATATTTATATATTATCTGCTTTCCACATGACCTCAAATGAAAACATTTTAACCATCAAGAGTAAAATAAATAAAATTAAAAATAAAACTGCCTAGGACAATTTCAAACAAATGTCATAAACTTGATTGGCATTTGAGCAAAGTTGTCATTGTCACCTCATTCCCCATTCCCAACTATAATAGAATCACAGAGAATACTACTCTATTTAACTGACTTTCAGTTATTAACAGAGGCACTACTACAAACTATTGTGGGGATTTTATTAAGTTATATTGTATTCGTATGTATGTTTCTTAACTAAATGACTCTCTCTCTCTCTCTCTCTCTCTCTCTCTCTTTCTCTCTCTCCCCCTCTCCTTCTTTCTTTATTTCTTTCCTTCAAGAGGGATGACTTGTTTAAAGGATAATGAATAGGGGAATACTGTACATTAAGATCAGACTGTGGGCGACTCAGGAATGGGGACAGGTTGATCAATGCATACTGTTGAGCAACTGTGGATTACAATAACATACTGTATAACTCAAAAACCTAGATAGAAGGATTTTGATGGTTTCCACCATGACAAAATGAAAAATGTTTGAGAAGATAAATATGTTTTACCTGATTGAAATTTTAAGCAATATATACCCATATAGAAATACCACATCCCATTAATATGGACAATTTTATGTTTTTATATATCAGTTAAAAAATAAGTTTAAAAAAAATCTAAATAAAAAATTAGACTGGCCAATAGTTTGCAAGAGACATCTCAAGTCTGTGCATTTAGAAAATGTCCATGGTCTTAAACTTCCCCTCGTAGATTTGTCATTACACCTTACTTTTCAAATCTAGGATTCCTAGAAACTTCCTAATTTTCTTCCACCTTAAGTCTAATTAAAATTAATTTAATAAATAAATATACCATACAGTTAATAACACACATATATGCATATGCATGTGTGTGCACACATATATTAAAACGTAAAAAGAGACATCCCTCAGAACCTTCCTCACCCCCCAAAAAGGTGTAAGAAGTATGACAAGACCATTTACCAAAAAAGAAAGGCAAAAGTCAATAAAGTGAAAAGATGCTGACTTCCCAGGTATGGATTGTACACCAAAGAATCTGCTTTTTCCATTCGCTGGGTAGATCACAAATTTGCTGTAACAATTAGATAATTCATTGCTCTATAGGATAAACTAGAGCAACACTTAAATAGAAATGTGGTGTGATAAATTATTTTTGCTTTTACAGAGCTTTTGGGAAGAGAAGATACATGCTCCAAGCAGTTTGGGGGAGGCCACAAATTGAGGTCTGAGTTTCTAAAAGAGGGAGATGAATTGTTGCCAGGGTTAGAGGAGAGGGGAATGTGCCATAACCTGGTTTTTAGGTCAAGATCCCTGGGGGCTAATCACACTCTGAAACCAAGACAGAATCCCAGTTTATACAATGATAAACCAAAGCGTGGGTTCATCTCATAGCACTGCTTTGGAGAAATGCTCTTCTTTCATTCACCTCCTTTCTTTTCCTTCATCTCCCTCGCTCCTTCCTCACTCTCATTATCGTCAATATATTCCCACTCTAATTATCATTAATTGAGTACCCTATTCTGTGATTTGTACTGCATTAGACACTTTACATCTATCAGCTGGTTTTTATAACAATCTTGCAAAAAAGTACAATACTACTTTAATTTGGAGTAGATAATAAAATCACCATCCAGAGTGGTTAATCAGCCTTCTTGAATTCACCCAGTTAAAAAAAATGTGGGAAAGCTATGATTAAAAGCATAATTTTCTGATATAACAAAGCAAATTATTTTAGGTTAGAAAGAAAAATGTGGCTCACCACAGGAACTCCAAATTCCTATAATATGGCTGGGGACTCAGTGCAGAATTCATAGGTGAGAATGGATTTTTTTTTTTTTTTTTGCACAGTGGGCTCATCTCAGGAATGGGGTGACTCAAGGACAGTGCTGGAGCAGAGTACAGATGATGTGACTTCTTTGGGCACAGTGGGGCTTTTGGTCCTTCACAAGATGCAGACTTTCCCATCTTCTAGGAAAAGGTGGGATTTATAATTTTTCTCTGTCAGGAATTTTCCAATGCTTTGTATTCTTTCTTAGGTTTAGGTAAACTGGTTCTTCAAACCTGTAAGTGAGCTTGGTAAATACTGACAAGGTAGCAAGCAGAAAGCAAAGATAAAAGGGAAATGTCAATCCCTTACATATGAAAAATAAATTTTAAAAAAATCTTTTAAGACATGCTAAAATGCTGCTGTATTAGCAGCTCTCCATACCGTGGAGTAACTTTAAGCTATGCACGCAGAATTCACAGTGTGTTTCTCGGGGTGCCTCACTGCTATTCAGTGGCAGGCAGAAAGGGGAGACAGCATCTCACTTATAGGTTTGCTGTGGGAATTATTTTTAACTTGAAAAGAAAGTATGATATTAATTTAAAAATTTATGTATCAATAAAATCTAAGTGTTCTTTTTTATTTTTATGCATCCCCCTGCAACCAGGCACACTATGTTCTAGCCACAGACTATTTCTTACCATACCCCAAACATATTAGTCTTCTATATTCCATCATTTTGCATGTGGTTTGTTTGCTAACGAGCATACCCTTAAAATGAGTTCTCCCAACTCCAAAATTAAGATGCACATAGAAAGTTACTGCCTCTGTGGGACCTTCAAAAACATATTCAGGGCATTGGACACTCCTGCTTCCCTCTGTTTTTACCTCTGTTACAGTATATACTTGTTCATATTTATACCTGATACTTTGAAATGAAGGCCTATTCATTGATTTGAGTTCCCTGAGCCATAGAATTGTATCTCTTACATTCTCTATGGAGTTGACATTTCAGTGTGAACTCAGAAAACTCTCTCTCTCTCTCTCTCTCTCTCTCTCTCTCTATATATATATATATATATATATATATATATATATATATATAGTTTATGTGTATATATACTACATATATATTATATATGCATATATTCTCTCTCTTCACACACACACACACACACACACACACACACACACAATGTAGAATGAATTTCAACTCCTCTACTGGCCCTACTTACTCTGTTTGGGACACTCATATATTTTGAAGTTTACACTATGTGGTAAGGTCCTCTGTAGAACATGGGAGAACACCAAAGTAATGACAGGAAAACTAAGTGATTGCAGTGTATTTGTCACCTCACACAGTAGACTTTACTTTCCATGAGCTGTGATAACTCCACCCTGATTTCATACATTATTTGTATTACTGACAGCTGTGAATTCTAATTGTACCTTTGTTCTTACTACCTGTACTAACCTGGTTGATTCCCCTGGTTGATATCTGACATCTAATATCTCCATGTATAGGTTGGGAGTGACAGGACTTACATCAGAGGGATTTAGTGAGGATGAATGAGTACTTAATGCCTGGCAGGAAGTGATACACTTCAGCTCACACTTTTTATTTTTTAATGGTACTGAGTTTTGAGCCCAGAGCCTCACCCATGCTAGATAAGTGCTCTATCACTGAGTTACATACCCATCTCTTTTCATTTTGACACAGGATATCCCTAAATTGTCCGGACTGGCTTTGAATTTGCAACCTTCCTCGTAGCCTCCAGGTACCATGGATTACAGGTACACTCCCCCACCCCAGGAGCAGCTAACACTATTGCTGACTTATTCCACCCCTGGTTTCACCCAAAGTATTGAAGGTGGATGTCAGCTGGTGAATCCATTTTTCTTGGCACCTTGAGAAGAGCTGCATCCGGTGCTGCCAATCAGGTAAATGGAATGGTGGTGTAGTTTAAAGAGCTGTAGACTATTAGTGCAAAAGGTAATCACCTGTTCTGATTTGGGTTATAATCAGACAACATATGGAAAAGGCTCTTACAAACAGCTCTGAACACATGAGTTTTGGGTGCTGGTCCAGTTTTAACCAAAATTATACTTGTGATCTGGGAAAAATGATCTCTTTTTAATAGCTGTTTCCCCACTTGTAAAATGACAATAACAATCCCCAAATCTGATAAATCTGGTATAGTTCATGGTTTGTGTCCTCCATAGGCCCATGTGTTGAAAGTTTGTAGCACTATTAGGAGGTGATGGAACTATTAGGAGGTGGGGCCTAATGGGTGAGGCCTAATGAAAAGCACTTAAGTCATTGGGTGAGTACACTTTGAAGAAAATACTGGGATCCTAGAAAATCTTGTCTCTCTCTAATTGCTTTCCTGCTGCCATGAGTTGAAGAGTCTCCTCCACCTACCTGCTCTTGCATTGAGTACTATATCACCACAGGCACAAAGCAACAAGACAAAGTGACCACAGATAGAAACCTCTGAAAACATGAGCTAAAATAAACCTTTCCTCTAAGTTGATTATTTCAGGTACTTTGTCACAGAGATGGAAATCTAACACAAACTTCCAGCATTTGTTATGTCATTAAATTAGGTTACAATGGTGTTGTTTTCGGAAGGTGCTGCAGTTGTTAGGTATTTGGTTAAGCATTGTGTACAAATGATCTCATTTAGAATCACAAAAATTCTATGGGGTATCTGCAGCTACTTATTTACACACATGGACAGCAAAGGTGGAAAACAATAAATTGTCCAAAGAAAGAAAACTATCTACTTTGATTCAAAACCCATACTTGTAACTTCTAAGCTGAATTATTTCCTGTTAAATTTAGTTTTTGTAGCAAACAAGGACTTGGCGATTTTTAAGTGCAAGATGGAGGTGAATGGGACAGAATCTCTGCTTTCCTGACAGTTGCATTCTAATGAGGAAGGTAACAAAAATAAATAAGTCCTATAGATTCAATTAGTGACAATAAATTTGGAAAAATAAAAAAAAATAAGAAAACAGGGTGATGTAATGACCTGACAAGGGAAAAATAGTGCCTTTAGATATCATGGTCGGGAAAGTTTTCCTGAAAGATCTGAATAAGGAGACATCTCTGCATGTTAAAGGGACTCAATTGCACGTGGAACGTAGCTCCACAAATATATGCTTAATATAAGTAAAAATCAATCATGAATCAATCCATTAGTCTGCCAATTAGTCAGCTTGCCACTCGACTCAGACCTTGTACTAATTGACTGTATGACCTAGCAGTGTTCCTTGACTCTCACTGTATCGGAGAAGCTATAAAATAACCCATGTCCTCAGGGAATCTGGTTTTATTGATCTGTGGTGGGGCCTGGGTGTCTTGTGGTATAAATGCCATGAGGTGATTCTAATAATCAGCCCCCATTAATGATCACTAAGGAAAACATTTTGTATCTTTTGAGTCTTCATGGAAAACATGCTATGCTTATTGTGGTCTTAGAACCAGAAACATCCATACCTGTTTTTAGAAACTCAGATTGGTGGGGTCCATCTCAGACCTAGTGCAGTAGGATCTAGAGTTTCACAGGATCCCCAGGTGACTTCACATGGGAGTTCAACACTCCCTGGACTAGAGCACACCATGAATTCAAACTGTCACAGAACCAATGAAAGTAAAAGAGTCATAAATATTCATCCTTACAGCCAAGGACAAGCATGAAACATTTCTTTATTGTCAACACGAAGAAATTCTCTCATGTTAAATCCAGAATGTCTAAAATGTCTCCAAGAAAAGCTTCCTATAGGTTTTTATTTTCATGCTTCAAGACATTGCTTTGAACTTTAACCAAAACTTTCCCAACTTAAAGAATAAATTATGAATAAGGTCATAAATCTCATAAAAATCTAATATTCAGCAAAGCTGCCTGGTGTGTATACTATGGAAAATTGGATATTACTGTAACTGGAGCCCTATGTATAATATTGTAAGTTAATTACAGAGGCTGGTTTTTCAACATGTAACGATAGCTTATATGGGCTCAGTCTCTGTGTTATCATCAGAATGGAAGTGCTCTTAAGAGACCAAATTTAATAACCGTTCACCTATTCAGGTTCACAAGACTAAACATTTCCTGAGTAAATACTAATTTGAATCTTTTTGGCAAAGATAAAATGAATAATGTCTTTATGTGCCTAAACACACACATACACACACACACACAACATATTACACAGAGGAAACAGTTCTTACAAAATATGCTGTTTGTCTCAGTTTTTCAATTCTCTGACATTTGATTTAGCTAATGATTTAAAAGATTGGGGGGAAATGCAGTTATTTGGGGACTCAGGTGGTGGGGTGTTTGTACACATTTGACTTGCAAATGGTTAGTCAATTCTTACTATTCGATTTGATGACATAATCACAATAATTTTATTGTTTACGTAGAGTAGAATCAAAATGAAAAGAGGCAGGCAGCAAATATTAACTGAGTGTGCTGCTTTGGTCTGTTGTTGAAATGAACAATAGTGCTTTCCTTTTATATAACAGTAACTATAATACCATGAACACACAGAAAAAATGCACAGAAACAGATAAACACACACACACACACACACACACACACACACACACACACACACTTTCCTCAGTAGAAAAAGAGTTGCCCAAATGACAGAATGCTCTATCTGTGTTTTGTTTTCTTAGCAAAATAAGTTTTTGGTTCCCGTTAAATCAATATACTAAAGGATAATTTGATGAAAAGAAGACACAAATTACGTTTTCTTGTTTCTCTGAAATAAATTAATTCACAGGGTGCTTTATCTTGTTTAGGAGTTGTCTTAACCTGGGAGATATCACTGAATAATCTTTAATGTAGAAAAATAAACTCGGCACAGTGCAGATATACATTTAAATAGCATTGATAAATCAAATTTAAACATCAATACTTGTTAGCATTCCTTTAAATGTGCTCTCCTTCCAGCTAATGAAAACCTAGGAGAGATTCAGAATGTCCCCTGTTATTGATCACCAAGGGTTCTAATTTCCCTCTTGAGATTGTACTTTGGTCAAAACTTGCACATTCATATTTTCTCACTAAAGAAAGTAATAATTATAAATTAATGATACCAAATCTATTGAAATGCAATTATTACAGTCTCACTGAGGGTGGAAAAAAATATCTCAGCTTTAGCCAAGTTTCAATCAACATCTTAATTCTAGAAGGCTATTTGTATTCATGTTGAAAATGAACTTGGAGCTACTGGAATTGCATACCTGGCTTTTCACTTTCTAGTTTTGCTCACTGGAGGTAGAAATATTAATGGATTATTTTCTAAAGTCATAATAAGAAATTAGGCAACTTCTAGTTTATTTAGTAAATAAAGAAGACAATTTAATATATAATAATCTTAGGCAAATGTGCGAAGAAGGCCAATGATGGGTGATGTGTGCGTGTGCATGTGTGTGTGTGTGTGTGTGTGTGTACAAGACAGAAGGCAGCTTCTTTGGCACCAGTGTTCAAGCTGCATTGGGTGTTTTCCTGTTAGAATCCTGGCTCCTGGCATGCTGGATATGTCCAGTCTGGGCCTCCCTTTCCCAGAACAAGGTATGCAGTTCATCAGTGTTTCTAGATCTTTCCAGTGTCCATTCTAAGTGGACAGGATGAAAAGTCAAAACTATTATTTTCAAATCCAAAAATTCATCTGCTATGCTTTTCAGGTACAATCAGAGTTCCTTCAAGCAGTTTCAATCTACAAAGAATTTCAGCTTTATTTAGCCTCAAATCCAATTTTTTTAAGAATCCTCTAAAGTTGATATGAATATGTTAATTTAGTTTTATCATCATAACCACATAAGTGCTTATAAATATCTGCAGGATCCACGTGTAAGCATACATATTTTAACATTATCGGAAGCCTTATGAAATTGTCGAGTTCTCAGACTTGATTATAATTTGCAAAGAACTATGTTCACAAATGCTAACAATACAATAAAATCCATTATCCAAACTGTGGGGGTTTTTTTGCATTATTTGTAGCAGTTAATGCATTTAATATGTGAGAATAGTGATTTCATTAAATGACACCATATGCTATTACACATATATTATTATCATGTTGTAGATTGAAAGTGCTTCATTTGATAGCATCTGTTTTTTCTGAGAATCAAGAATTCTTTTTTTTTAAAGAGAGAGTGAGAGAGAAGAGAGAGAGAGAGAGAGAGAGAGAGAGAGAGAGAGAGAGAGAGAGAATTTTTTAATATTTATTTTTTAGTTCTCAGCAGACTCAACATCTTTGTTAGTATGTGATACTGAGGATCAAACCCTGGCTGCGCGCATGCCAGGTGAGCGCACTACCGCTTGAGCCACATCCTCAGCCCCAGAATCAAGAATTCTTAACACTCTTTTAAAAATAATTCAGCTTTTTAAATGCATCTGTCCTTAAATATTTCAACAATTTTACTTCTTGAAATAATCAATGACTTTGAAAATTAGAAGGTAGGTAACAAATCATCCCAGAGGAACTATTTTGCTTTTGAGCAAATCATAATGAAAATTTAGCTAAGAAAACTCAACTCATGTATTCCATTTACACTTGGAAGCATTACAACTTTCCTAATATATGTTTACACATCCAATATCATGGCATATCAATTAGCAAACATGCTTATAAAAAATGCCCCTTTAAAGGAACATTCTTACAATGTACAGAGGCTTGTAAATCCCAAGATGCTGACAGCAATGATATGCCAGCTGCAGACAGAGAAACTGATGAAAATGCAGTAATTCTGAATTTTAATATAATATAAACCATGTCAGCAACATTTTTGAAGAGCAGCTGCCAAGATTTCAATCCAACTGAATGGATGATGTTATTTTTATATTCTGTTCTCTTCCAGCAAATTAGACTTTCCCCCTTTTTCCTTATGATAAGCTTTACCTTATCAACAACAACGAAACTTCTGACTGAATGTCATGCAATGAATTACTGCACTGTTTAAGATGAAAGACTAATTATAGGGATGGAAAATATAGAGACCACAACATTGCCAAGGAGAGAAACTGCAACAAAATATTATTTGTTATTTGAAATTTGATACGTTCCACTGCAAGGATAAGTAACTTAAAAAAAATCGTTTTCTGTTCAAATTCAAATTGCAATATATGGCATGTTGCTTACTAACTCAATTTCTTGTAAACCCAAGGGAAAAATAAATTTGATAGTGTATTTTTTTGTTGAGTCAGATTTCCCTCGTGTTAAGCCATTCTCCTGGGAATGTCTAAAAATGCAAAATAAATGGACTGTGGCACGGCAGTTCTGGCCAAAATAATTTGCCATTGCTCTCAGGCTATCAGGACATGCTGTGGCTCAGAGATTCCTTAAGAAGATCTGGACTGACTGGCAACATTCCACAGTTCTCAGTCCCAACCCCTACAAGCAAAGCTGAGCAAACCCTGCTGGCTGGTTATTATTTATAATGACTATTTTCATCCTCAGACCTCTACTCTCCCTTCCACACTGCTACTGGAAGGATCTCCCTAAAACATCAGCAGGTGCAACACACCTGTTTAAAGCTATTCAGTAACTTTCATGGTGGAATAAAATTGAAATCATGTAGCTCTTCATATTTCAGCCCCTACCCACCTTTCATCTTATTTACTGTTAAACTCCACTGAATATCCTGCAAACTATACTCTTACCATAAGGATCATTTTTCAATTTTGTAAATTCATTGTATTTTAACTATATACATATTTGCACAAGTCTCTCTGCTAATAGTCCCTCCCTTGGTTATCTAGGAAAGATTAGATAGGTCTCTCCTCTAGCAAGCCTGCCCTAAATCCCAGGTCAGGCCTAATCTGTGTTCCATATAGAATTCTTTCTTGTGTTTCCTCCATGTTCTGTAAGTCATGTCAATTGCTATGCAAAAATTTCATGGTTAAGAATGCAGCCTGGATTTCAAGATGTCTCTACCCCTTGCCAGCTCTATAAGCATGAATAAATTACTTGAACTCTCGGCCATGATTTTCTCATAAAAAAGAGGGGTTGAAACTAACTTTCTGTTTGATAGATTTTGGGGGAGCATATTCTGAGCTTTTGTCCACTGGAATGGTGAAGTACCCCACACTTTGGGGTAAGGATATGGCTTTTTCAATAAAATCTGCAATTCCATCTCAGGGTGATTCTGTACTTAAAAAATAGTTTATTTTAAGAAGTTATTTCTCCAGAAATTCACACAAATTGATAACTTATGGCACAAATGCACACACACACACACACACACACACACACACAAACACAAAACAGAAACACAAAAATAGCATGGAGTTCTGGTAATGAAACTTGCAAACTCAGGGAAGTCATTTTCCTTTATGAACTTCAATTTTTCTAATCTGCAGTTAACACCTGATGGATTCATAATTTAACTTTGTTTCAACTTTGTCTTGAGATTAGACTCATGAATTCACATTTTTTTTTTTTTAGTGTAGGTCTTCTAATATATGGATCTGAAAAACTTTAACTTCCTTCTTAGTAGATTTCTTGTGTTTGATGCAGGGTATGAACCACTACTCTTTGGTTTGCCACTGGAAAAGTCAATTTAACAAAAGATAAAGCATTTCTTTTTCCATAAGAATTTCTACTCAACATTTGCTTAGAGTGGCGGCATCTGTTAAAGTGGAATCTTGTGGAGAATGGTGTCATGTTGGATTCATAAGTGGATAGTCTCAAGAATCTATGGCAATATATACCTCAACAGTGCCCATTCTGGCTTTAAGTCCTTCAGAAAACTGATATTGAATATAATTTAGACAATTTTGAATACCATATCTGCTGTTTTGAAGGATAGTCATTGTGCCTGTAGCATTGAATAAGAAGGCCAGTCACAATGAGTGTTGTGTGATATTCCAGTTCCAGATGCCTTGAAGAGACCCAGCCTTTTTTCCCATGTACCTAACATTAAACCTTATGAAAAAAATCATTCTCAATAACAGTTTAAAAATCAGTAAGAACTTCTGCAGATTGATGATTTTCCTGTAGAACCTGTTGCCCCTATTCCAAGTTCAAATCTACTCTTTCAATTCAGATATCAGGTATTTAAGGCTTTTAACTGAGAATTCTTCTCCAAATTAATAGAATGAGGAAATATACCTTATTCTACATACCTCCCTCTCTGCAGAATTAGGAAACACATTACACACATACATACAAATCCAGTCTGACCACAGTATACTACTTTTCTATAAAAGTTATACAGGCATTATAAGAAAACATAGAGATCAGATGTTGACACACACGGACATTTCCATGTACTCAAATAGGGCCTTACTGGGAGTAGGGTTTGCTTTGGTACCTCTTTATTCCATCCCTCTCCCTCCATTATGAACAGTGAGTCTTTAGAATTCCCTGAGATGAACATCTTTTCAATACTATGAATTTTTTATACGTGCTCCCCCTCTGCTGGAATACACATGTTCATTCATTCAGTCATCCACCACAACTGCTCCTTCCTAAACTCCAAAACCAAGGTAGATATCTTAATTTATTAAAGAGTTTGCCTACCACTAAACTGAAGAATGACGGTCAGACCTCATTCTTCTTTATGCTTCTAATGTCAGCCTATTTCCTGGAAAAGAATGCATGCAACATTTTTTAAACAAAAGAAAAGATGAATTAATGAGTGAATGAATGAATTAACCACATGGAGAGAAAGAAGGCAAAGGAATTCAATGGGGATAGAAGAGTGGAAGGAACTATCGAGGGAATAGGTTGACCTCACCTACAGAAATGTGTAGCACCCTGATTTAAAAAATTAATCTGTAAGAGAATAAGGTTGCATGGGAAATGGATATAATGAAGTTGCATCTGCATGGGGAGCAATGTTTTTAATTGTAAATAGCCAACGAGGATTTGGGAGCAGATAAAAGAAATAACAAAAATATTATTTCTGAAGAATTCATTTCTCTTCTGGAATAAAGCCCTTGACCCTATAAAGAAAATCAAACTTGTTTAATGAAATCTGAAATGGGACAATAAGAAAATGGTAGGGTTGATATCACATGACACTCACCTCAGTCCTGTTGCATATAGATGGTGACTCCTGCTTTTAAGTGGTAATTTATAAAATGTTAACCTTGAGACCTGAGTAAGTGAATGTTGTTTGCAGGGCCTGGAGGCTGCACTCTGAAACTGTCTCATTATGGCAAATAACAGAGCAAGGAGGGAGATATTCCACTAGTAGAGGTCAAAGTTCACAAGCAAAGTGCCTCCATGTGGTTGTCACTGCACATTTGCATTTTATATATCATTTTATTTTTTCACTGTGCTTTAATAATCATTTTAGCTATTTACCTTTACACATGCAAAATTCACAATTTGCATCTGCAAATATCTACTCCTAGATACATCTGCCCACCTGCAGCATAATTAACTAACTGAAATTCTTTGACATTCTAAGATGTAAATACCTTCCTCGCCCTGATGCTGGTGAGTCTGCAAATATTAAACATTGATGCACGATTCCCTGTTTTAAGACAGTGCTTTACCTCTGCCATTTGTATATTTAAGAACAAACTTCTTTTGGCACAGATCTGAAAATATTCTGGAAATACAAAGGGGACTCTGATTCTCCTCTTAACAAAGGGCACTATTTCATCACATGAACACAGAGTTGCTAACTGATGGCTTGTAGCTTGGTGTCCTTTGAAGATTGCTCCGCCCAGGTAAGCTAACTCACCTAAATGTGTGACATCTTCCCAAAGTCAGGTCTTTTTTTGAGATCATCCTACATCCAGCAATTGGTGAACAAAGTGGATCGAGTTATTGCTCCTTTACCCCTAATTATAACTTCAGGATAATCCTACAGATCTGTCTCTGCTCCAGAACTTCCTTTATGATAGCTTAGGGCTTTTCTAATTTGGCATTACAACACAACTTCTTCTTCTGCCTAATCCTTGGTTAAACTTAAGGGTAAGTGAGAAAGCACTCCCTAAAAAATTCTTCCTACTAATCTCCAACTGAGAGGCTCCAGGGGAACTGACCTGTAAGAAATGAATAAAAATAGATTATCAACCTAAGAGACTTTGGATTTTAAAAAATCCTGAATGCCAACTTAATACTTTGAGTAACCCTCACAGGAAGGGTGGCTACCCCATCACAGAGATAACCAAAAATGCTAAGCAGGCATCAGCATTAAAGATCTCTGAGAAGTGGCTTAAAGCACATTATAATGATCTCATCTTTTGTCCTGATACATGCTTTTAAGCATTTATTTCATGAGACAACAAAAATGTCACAGATTGTTGTTTAAGGACATGTTCTTATAAGTTGTAGTGAAATCAGAATTCTTACAATTCACACAACTATCTATAAAGAAAGCTTGATAGACATTTTGACAGATTAGACAACTGTATTGTATTTTCTCCATGTATGTCACATTATATTTCTCTCCTGCGATACTTCTTGTCATCCACAACTATGAGATACAGACAAAACTAATGCCTCTGTCCATTTTACAGATGAGCATAAATGCTTAGCAAAGGTAACTCATTTCTCCCCATATCTAACTGGAGATGAGCAAAGGCTAAACTGTGATGATTCAAACCATTAAGTGATATGAGTTGGTATACAAACAGATCAATAATAAAAAAAAAATGTAATGAGTTGCAAGTAAAGGACTTTTGGCTCCTTCTTGTTGACCATATTTGCTTTTCCATGTGTGCAAAAATCCCTTTTGGTTTATGGTGGTTCCTTAGCTGCCCAAAATTTTACACAAGAGAAGGAACATTTCTAATCCCATAGTCAGGAAAGAATTAGGGAATTCCACAAAGCCCCCATTTTTTGTTCTTTATAATCACAGATATCTCATTTAAATATTTCAAATAAGTTAACATTCAAATTAATTTTAATAAAAAGTTGGCATCACCCTGGTCGGTAATTATTTTTGCCTCAACAGTCTCCAAACCTATATGGCTGGCTTTATGGAGGGAAGAATAAATTATTTCTGGGTCATATCTCTGGGTGGCAAGAATGGCAGATCTGATATGGGCCAATCTTCTCACTTCACACATAAGGAGGAAAAAATTTGTTCTTTTTTTCTACAAATACAGACAGGATCTGACTCAAGCTGATTACATAATGTAGTGGTCCTCAGCATTCCTGAAGATATCTGATATTGCTTAAACACATCTGTTCCTGGCAGAGATATCAGTATTCACGCAGCATGGGGAAAATAAAAGGTCAAGAAACTTTACAGAACTTTATTCTGCGTTGATTTTTCCAAAGATCAAGAAAACATCCTGATATGGTTTGCATTTGGAATGTCCCCCAGAGACCCATGTGGTAATACCTGAGTCTCCAGCTTGGTGCTGCTATTGGGAGTTGGTGGAAACCTTCAAAGGTGGGGCCTAGGGAGAGTTTTAGGTCACTGGGAGCACACCCTTGAAGGCAACTGTGGGAGGCTTGCTCCTTCCTCTTCCTCTCTTTTACATTCTGGCCATGAGGTGACTGGTTTTGCTCTGTCAGGCATCTTCCACCAAGATGTGTTGTCACAGACCTTAACCAGTGGAGCCAACTCATCATAGACCAAAACCTTTGAAACTGTGAGCAGAAATAAACATTTTTCTCATGGAAAGTTATCTCAGGTATTTTTTATAACAGAAAGCTAGCATTTCCACTATTTTGGAAGCTACTAAACTTCAAAAAAAGGAGGCATAATAGGCAGACTCTTGTCTTCCTCCTGACTAGCTCTGCATTTCCTCATTTGATTAAGTTAAACTACCCAACCTCTCTAATGCTTGAAGTGTTACACAGAATTTTTTTAAAATGTTGTAATGTCAGAACATCTGTGCATATTCTGTGATGAGTATTTATTTTTTGATCATGGCCTTGGGATGACCAGGGCTTTGATTCAGTCTGAGGGTCAAGTTCAGGTTTGCTACATCAGTCCCGTTCTGGGGCCTACATCCCACACTGCAGAGTTAGCAGCCACTGGGGGCACATTTTTTCTCCTTACAGAGGTGAGTTGGTCTTAGTGAAAGCAGAAACACACGACACTAAGGTCTAGACTTGCAGATAGCACTCTATCACTTTCGCTTTCATTCCAGTGGGAGAGGAAATCCATCTGCCCAATCCAAACATCAGTGGTTTAGACAAGTATACTACTCTCATGGAGGTGTAGGGTAGGGAGAAGATCTTAGCTGAATGTTCACCTAGTCTACTACAAAAGAAACAGAACAAACTCAAACATATCTAAAATGCTCCAAAAGGAGAAAAAAAAGATAGCAATATTACAAGAAAAAATAGAATATATTTTAAAGGTAGAAATTTTGCTCAAAATATATTACAGCTATAGCAGAAGTGATTCTTTGATCTGCTTGGTAGCTGGCATTCAGGGATCTGGGCTTTAATGCTCAGCCATTGCAGTGTGAGAGTTAATTGTCCTCTCTGCTTAAAGAACTCTTGAGGCTGTGCATCGATTTATCTCCACTCTCCTGGTCTCTCATCATCCCTATGTGCTCACGTCTGCTGCTTACTTGTGACATGCATGGCTTCTTGGATTTTACTTATATTTTTTATTGCTTTCTCTCACTGGATCATTTTTCTTCTCTTAATCCTACTCCCTTAGATTCTCTATATGTTTTTGTTATGGTTTGGATATAGAATGTCCTCCAAATGTTCATGCACTGAAGAATTTGTCCCCATTGCAGCAATATATTCAGAGGTGGAGCTTTGGGGAAGTGTTTGTATCATGAGAGTTCTGACCCTATCAGTGGATTAATCCATTGATAGCTGGATGGATAACTGAGAGGTGGGGGAAACTGAAGGCAGTGGAGATAGCTGGGGCAGGTAGATCACTGGCGGTGTGCTCTCTGAGACTATATGTTGTCCCTTGCCCCCTTCCCTCACCCCATTCTCTCTCTTTCTGCTTGCTAGCCGCCATGATCTGAGAAGCTACCCTCCACCATGTCCTTCTGCCATGATTTCCTGCCTTACCTCTACTCCACAGCAATGGAGCTGACTAATCATACACTTCTGAAACGATGAGCCTAAATATACCTTTCTTCTAAGTTTTTACTGTAAGGTATTCTTGTCATAGCAACAAAAAGCTGACTAACCCAGGTTTATATTTAAACTCACTAGAAGTGAGAATCTTATTACTTTATCACTACTCTCTTTATTGGGCAATGTTCAGAGGCTGCCAACCCACTGAAAATAACCTGCCTTCAGATCACATGCCTATTTCTGTTCAGATCAGCTCACTGCTGGAGTTAGTCACATGATATGAAGGACATTACATACAACATCCATCCCTATAGGAAATTAATGTTTTTGTAGAGTTTTAGGTGTGTTGATTTCTTTGAGGAGGGAAGTGTGGACTTGGGGAAGGAATTCTGAGACTTCTTAAAAGAGTCCTTTAACTGAGAAGTTCTTTACTTGGTCTAACAATGGAGATAGTTAAGTTATGAAATGAAAGAAGAAAATACAGAGAAATGGTGAGGGGGCGGTGAAAAGATCTTCCAAATCTGACCTTCTATGCTTACATCTGTGATATTACTTCAATCTCTATTTCTCCCAAACACATATGCACATAAAATCGATTTAAATTTAGTTCCCACTTACATTTGAACACCTTTAAGAAAATAAAAGTTTGAACTCCAAAAGATAAAATGTATATAGACAAAAGTACTATCAATGCATCACCTGGAATCCTCGGTTTAGTATTTTCTCCAAGTATTAGGCCCCTACTTTTACTACCTCTTCCTTTGTGTTTTCAACTGGGAACATCTTATTGTTTCTACCCATGACTTTTTGACCTTGTAATTCTGATTCTTGTTCAGCATCGATCTCCTGTTTTCTCTATACTTTCACAATTCAATTCTGTTGCTCCCTTTCAGGACTTATCTTGCCCCTGAAGCAACTGGTAGGCTGAAGATTCTACTATGTAAGCCTTCAGGTGAACACCATAAACAAGAATCAGCAAAATGGGACTTTCTTAAACTGAAAAGTTTTTTCTCAGCAAGAGAAACAATAAGAGAGGTAAATAGGGAGCCCACATCATGGGAACAAATTTTTACTCCTCACACTTCAGATAGAGCCCTAATATCCAGAGTATACAAAGAACTCAAAAAATTAGACAATAAGATAACAAACAACCCAATCAACAAATGGGCCAAGGACCTGAACAGACACTTCTCAGAGGAGGACATACAATCAATTAACAAGTACATGAAAAAATGCTCACCATCTCTAGCAGTCAGAGTAATGCAAATCAAAACTACCCTAAGATACCATCTCACCCCAGTAAGATTGGCAGCCATGACGAAGTCAAACAACAACGAGTGTTGGCGGGGATGTGGGGAAAAGGGTACACTTGTACACTGCTGGTGGGGCTGCAAAATGGTGAGGCCAATTTGGAAAGCAGTATGGAGATTCCTGGGAAAGCTGGGAATGGAACCACCATTTGACCCAGCTATTGCCCTTCTCGGACTATTCCCTGAAGACCTTAAAAGAGCACACTACAGGGATACTGCCACATCGATGTTGATAGCAGCACAATTCACAATTGCCAGACTGTGGAATCAACCCAGATGCCCTTCAATAGATGAATGGATAAAAAAAAATGTGGCATTTATACACCATGGAGTATTATGCAGCACTAAAAAATGACAAAATCACGGAATTTGCAGGGAAATGGATGGCACTAGAGCAGATTATTCTTAGTGAAGCTAGCCAATCCCTAAAAAACAAATACCAAATGTCTTCTTTGATATAATGAGAGCAACTAAGAACAGAACAGGGAGGAAGAGCAGGAAGAAAAGTTTAACATTAAACAGAGACATGAGGCGGGAGGGAAAGGGAAAAAAAAAGGGAAATCACATGGAAATGGAGGGAGACCCTCATTGTTTTACAAAATTATATATAAGAGGTTATGAGGGGAATGGGATAACAAACATGGAGGGAAATGAATTACAGTAGATGGGGTAGAGAGAGAAGATGGGAGGGGAGGGGAGGGGGTATAGTAGAGGATAGGAAAGGTAGCAGAATACAACAGTCACTAATATGGCAGTATGTAAAAATGTGATGTGTAACCGATGTGATTCTGCAATCCATATTTGGGGTAAAAATGGGAGTTCATAACCCACTTGATTCTAATGTATGAAATATGATTTGTCAAGAGCTTTGTAATGTTGTGAACATCCAATAAAAAAAAATAAAATAAAAAGTTAAAAAAAAAAAAGAATCAGCACACACTGTAAAAAAAAAAACTCTGTCATCCAATAATAAATAAATGTGCATATAATATTTCATTTACTTGAAATTCTATGAGTTACCTCATTTGCAATCAATGAATTGCAAAAAAGTGCTGAACAAATATTTTCTTAAACATAGCAATATTATGCTCAACGACAATGAGAGCCATAAGAACTACACATGGCTAAATGATTTGTTTTTGCCAAGAACAATGCTTATACTTTAAGATGAATGATCATATTCAATCTCCACAGTTATCTTCTCTTGGTGATTATAATCCTCATTTAAATGGCACCATAACTTAAGGCAAGCTAAATAACCTATTGAGTCTAATAGGTGGCAGAGTTGGGTTATTAACTCCATTTAGGTGTTTAATAATTGCTTCATTTAGCAGATGCTTAAGTGACTAGATGAATGCTTGAATTTGGCTGGAATAAAAGGCTTGAATAGGCAGGTACTAGCATGAAAACTGTGAAAGTACCCAGGGTCTTGAATATCTTCTTATAACTGAATCTTTTATAATCCATAGTACAAATACTTAGAAGATTTTGAGCAACAAAGTGATACTTTAAAAATCAGTTTACTGAACAATAAAAAAATATGTTTAATGTACTAAAAATAGATTTGAGGCAGTAAAGTCAACAATGAGCATTGTATAAAAATCCACATAACAGTAATTTTAACAACAGCCATGGAAATAAAATAGGATTAAGGGGAGAAATTTTGTATAGCATCATTCATTTCCAGAACTGGGAAACTGATGGACACATAACTAAGAGAGATGAAGGAGTTAATAGCATTACAACTGCCTTTTTCTGCAAAAAAAAAATATTTCAAGATATTCAATTGTTTTAGGGCCATAATTTTGAAGATTAATTGTATTTGTTTACATCTGCCTTACAATAAACAAATACAATTAATATTCAAACTCCAACTCTCTATTATACAAACTCCCTGTAAACTCTTGATTTGGCCAGGGTCCACTTTTTTTTAATATATTATATTTGGAGGATTTACAATGTCTTTGTAATTGTAGTGCCACATAGTCATGGTATTTTCACTACTCTGTACCCACAACCCAGTGAATTTCCCATGCCTACATTCAATAAATAATTCTGAAATGAATCAGTAAGGAAAACTCATTAGATCCTCAAAAAAGTAACTTTGAGTTTGGTAACAACTTAATTTACCTTTGAGGTTAAGGAAATAGCTTGGACAACTTCCTTATGGTCACAATGCAACATGGTAACTATTGAGACTTGAATCCATGTAATTTTCTCTGAATTGAAATTTAATTTAAGCATACCCACCTGTTTGATTGACATAACAAATACCCTCACCAACTGATGAGTAAAAATCAAATACATTTATATAAATTCAGGCAGGTAAAACTGGGACAAAAAAGAAAAAAAAAATAATGTAATACTCTGTTGATTGAATACAACTGGTATGCAACTCATGTAGGTGTATAATATGCTGCTTCATCTCATGCTATTTTGTTGGAATGAGAACAGTGGGAGACATGCTCCCCTCTGCTGTGACATACCATGGCAGATGTTCACCTGAGTGCTCTCCAGGTGAGAACCTTAACCACCTGCAGCCAGAGTAAGAGATTCAACCCCCAGCTGAGAATTACCACTGCTTCTTGCATGTGAAAGAACTGTTGCCTACATATCACATCTGAAGCAAATAAGCCAAACAGAAGCCAGTGTCTCATAGGTAACTGCCCAAATCAAAGAATCTTTTTTTTTTTTTTTGGATAACAGAATCTTAGAAGTAACAGATACATCCATAATTCATAACCTGTATTCAGATTCTATGTTTTTAACTACTGTGCTGTTTGAAATTGGTATTCCACCAAAAAAAAAAAATCTTGTTTCTTTAACCACAGAGATTTGGTAAGAAGGGAGTGAGATACAAGTCATATAGACACGGATTTATAGCTGATTTACTTCTGCTGTCAACAGCCCTGTGGTTTTGATTTTATCTCAATATTTCTGAGTCACCACATTCATAACCCTCAATTGAGGTAGGAAAACAACATTATTTCTACTCATTACATTCAAAAGCACTCTGATTCTGACTCAAGTATCACCTAATTATTTACTATATTTTATCAAATGTTTGCCATTATAAGCATGAGGAAGGGATGCTGGACACACACGGTTTAATTATCTTGTGGAACTGAGCAAATAGAATGAGTGTTGTAAAATGGTTAATTAAGGAATAAAGAGATGATGTCTTCAAGAACTGATGTTCTTGAAATGTTCCATTTTTCTCTCTTATCTTTACCAAGAAACACACACACACACACACACACACACACACACACACACACTCACTCCCCCAAACACACACATTCTCATCCTCCTGGCTAAAGCAGGTTCAGAAGAGGAACAATCTCTATGGGTGTGGTGACACATACCTATTATCCCAGTGGCTTGGGAGGCTGAGGAGGGAGGTTGGAGAGTTCATAGCCAGCCTCAGCAAAAGCGAAGTGCTAAGCAATTCAGTGAGACCCTGTCTCTAAATAAAATACAAAATAGGGCTGTGGATGTGGCTCAATGGTCAAGTGCCCCCAAGTAAAATCCCAGTACTCACCTCACAAAAAATAGAGGAACAATCTCTGAAAACAACATCACTAGCAAGCTGTCAAATTGCCTTATTACACTATGGTTCAAACACTTAGATATTTAATGCACAACTTGAAGGAACACTAAGACATCAAGACAAAGTAGCTATCCTCATGTTGCTTCCAGACCTGAAAGATATAAAAATATAGGAGCCATGCTGACAGAAAATATAAGGAATGCAGATTTAGAAATTATGCCATTTCTAGGATCTGTTTCATTATAATGCCAGGATAAAGGAGGTCCATCTTCTTGCCAATTATCATTGTCCTGTTGTAGTTAGTTGATACTCAATAGATTCTAATTTACGTGCAAATTAGTTAGCTTGGTCATATTTGCCAGAAGAAGAAATGGAGGAAATCAGAGAATTTTAGTTACTTGTGCAGCTTGTAACTGACTGAGCCAAACTGCAAAACCTGTGTCTATAACCACTAGAAACACTATCATAGACCCAGCTGTACCAAAAATTAGCATATTTCACAGAGCATGTCTGTCATTACTACTCTAAAACTGGTTCTCAAATACTTAAACGTGAAAGAAAAAAAAATGAAAGAAAAGAGACAAGCATGTCATCTGCTGAAATCTCCATTTAGCACACTCTTCTACCTGAGCTACTGATGCTTTTAAAAATGTTCTGCAATCAAGGCAATTAAGAAGTCAGCCCCACCTGCATGGCTGACCACCCTGGAGTGCCTCTATTGAGCTTATAATAAAATCAGAATCACTTAACTAAAGTCCAACATGCTTGGCCATTTTTAAATAGAGAAAAATAATTAGACCAGCCTTCCTAACAGCCTGTTAGATAAAAGATTTAAAATTATAGACCTTTATATTCTCTAGTGCATATCAATTTTTTTCTAATTTACCAAATGGTGAATTTTAAAGAAAAGGCAAAAATGAGAATTTTAATGAACTCAACAAGCACTGGCCTTCTGGAATGTTGCTTACTTGGAATATATCAGTTGATATTAAACTGAGACACTTTCTGAATTGTAATCCTTTGAACATGTATCAGTTTTGCACAAGAGGATAAAGGCTGTCTTAGGAACAATATACCTTGGAAATTTTTCTAATTGTTATTTTAACACACCTCAAAAGCTTAAGCAATGCATTTGGGTAAAATGATGGATCTTCTGTAAGAAAATCTAGCAGGGTTTAAAAGGCTTTATTGAAGGTCATTTAGTTCTAAGCATTGGGTATGGATCACACATTTTTAAAAGAAGATACTAATTTCAGGTTAAAAATAAGGCTTTGTCTTGCTGTCCTGAAACTATAATAAAGGACATTTGAAATAAAATATAGAAGAACCAGGGAGTAGAGTAGAGTCAAAATAATATAGTACAAACAAATATTCAGACTGGTATCCCCACATATTTTAAACTTATTAGTAGAATAGGCACCAAAGCTTTCTTCTCAGGATTTCCAATGGAATACTTTCTAAAATAGCATTGTAAATTGATAACATTCTTATAAGTAACAACAGTCCCTATGTTTCTTGAGCATTTATTATGTGTCAGGAACTGTGTTCAAATTCATGTTCACATTAAATCATATCCATAACTATGTTGAGTCGATACCCTGACTTTGTTGCTTTATAGTTTTAAGAAATGAAAGTTTTCAGAGTCTTGTATCTGTCAATGGTTAAGTCTGTAATTAAAATTAGTTCTGATTTACTCCCAAAGCCATGCTGTTATTCACAGTACTGCCTATTCCAGCCTTATTATTAGATTATGTTTAGGGTTTTCCTGCTGGAAGGAATTGATTCAGTGTTGAATTCCACCATCTGAGGGAGTTCAGCATGTTTTACTGACTTAATAAATCACCTTACCCATGGAGGAATCAGTGAGATAAAAAATCAACTCCAATTTTACAACCTATCTTTCGACCATTACAGAATCCTTAGGGTTCTGAGATAACTACCTGCTCCCCTGTCCTGCTGTTGTAATCAGCCAGTCAACACTTAGGTTTTCTTATGTAGGACAATATGAAGAATGGGACTGAAATGGCAGACCTGTGTGCAAAGTGTGCTGGCTTCAAAATTAGGTCACTTTGGTTCTAATTCCAGACTAATAAACATTTAACCTAGAATATGTCAACTCTTTTGCAGGCTTCCATTGGTATTCTGGAAAAGGCTTTTAAAGGTTCTTTAGTGCTGACTGTCTACATCTCTTCTCAACTCTGCCTTCAATGGGGTCATACTGGTGGTAGTTTAGGTTCTGCCATGACCTCAAAAAAGATCAGATGATATGCGGAGCCCACCCTTCCCCCACCAACAAGTTGATAAATGTTTACCAGCACATCTCCAGGCAATTTCCTTATTGGTTAAATAGCTTGCATTAGGTCAGGGCTGGCAATCAAGTCACACCTAAAGATACACTTCCTTGGTGGGCTAGTAGCCTACAGGTTCTACAAGGAAGAAATAAATTCAAATAATTTATAGATGTTTCCAAAAGAAGAGATCTCACTTCTCTTCTTCCTAGAACTGAAGTTTACTTCAGATGCCTTCATTGGTCTTATAATCATAAAGCAGTCATGCTGAAATATTATTAGAACCAGAGTTCTGTGGCAAAACCACTCCTGCATAGGTGCTACTGCTGCATAATACTCGGCATAACTTTCTGCCAATGCCTATTAATGCCAAGATTCCTATGCTGCTTCTTCATCGGGGAGAAAGAAGCTGACATGAACTTCTGTTTAGAGACCCAGCAAATTTGACAAAAGGTAAAGACAGACATTCACTGTCTCTCCTCTGTGTATAATACACAGCCATGGAAATCACAGCCTATTATTCTTTAAAGTGGGGAACTTCAATATCAGAGATGGTCCAAGTTTAGACTTTAACACTTACTACTACAGTTTGACCTTGGATAAGTTAGCTAGCATCCATGAAGCTCAATTTATTATTTATCCATAGTATGAAAGTGATAATATTGACTCCCCATGCATGTGGCTGATAATAAACAAAGATACTCCTCAATGTCTGTTACAGTAAAAATGTTATTATAACTGAGTATTATTAATTTGTTAGGAAATGTTTCTTTTTCAATAATTCATCATTGTTTTTCATAGTAAAGAATTTATGGAGGTGGAAATGGCTGAGGGATTTTACAATATTCATGTCTAATACTCCATATCAGGTTTTTAACTTGGTTTGTAAAATAAAATCTTTAGTAAAGATCTGTTGCCCACAACAATGTGCATTAATGCAATCTTGGGAAATAAAGGAAAATGGTTTTAGGGTTTTTTTGGGGGGTGGGAGTGGGGGCGATGACAGAAGGTAGGTAATAACCATGGGGAAGTAAGCCAATGAGTGTCAATATGAGAAGAAACTTCTAAATTGTACTCTCCACACTGAGAGAGGCTTAGCAATCTTGATTAATGGAAAGACCTCCCACAGTAAATGTCATGGATTTATGATCCGTTTTTAATTGAATATTAAAGCAAATGATGATTCTCAAAATTCATGCATACGATTACCCATGGTTAAAAAGAGGTCTACAAAAGCATATTAAAATCTTACAGTTAATACAATGAGACCTGTTAATGGAGAACAAATTTTTCTCCCCTGATCACAGATTTAAACAGTTGGAAACTCAAATAAGTAACTGGAGCAAAGACTGACTTCATGATTTTGCCTAAAATTCACCTGAATGTTTTCCTAATAACGCTGGACAGTTTGTTATTTTCTTTTTTCCCTAGGTCCAAAATGGGGCAACAGTTTTTGATTATTTTTCTGAGAAATGGCAAAAGGACATGATGCCCTAGATGACCAGAATGGGGCTGGGCAGGAGGTTGGTTGCTTTGTGATAAGACAAAGATAATTATAGAAGCTTAATGATTTGTTCAGGTTGTAAATGTGGGGGATGCACTTTGCTAACCTTGCTATTTTATTTTGAATTTGTGAATAATGAGTAATTTGTTTTAGGGCATTCACAGGGTTTAAATGTCACATCCAAGACCACAACCTCGTCATTTTTAAGTGCCCGGTTAGATAGAATAATTGTTTGAAGGCCAATGGGTACTTTCTTTAAATTAAAAGGTTTTTAGAATACGTTTGAACTTGATAATATTTCCATAATTGTTTGGTGGAAAATATTTTTAAAGAATTATTACTTTAATAAATGTTAAAGATGAAATTAAAATGTGTATCACCATGCAAAATGAACACTGTGGTAAACTTTGTCTTTAAATGTCACTTTTAATGGAGTCTTCTACTGAAAGAAGTATAGTTTTATGATCACATAAATACTCTGGTTATATAGTTATAGCATTTTATCCATATTTGTTTCATACCATTGCACTATTATATTTCTTACTTTATTTTTTTATTTTATTTAATTTATGTATTTACTCTTCACCCAGTGGATTTTCACAAAGAGATTGAAGTGACTTACAACAAAATAAAAGCAAAATCAGTTCTTTGAACTAGTAACAAATGGGCCAAAGTATGGAGTACTGGCAAACTGAGGAAAATAATGTTACCAGGTAACATTACTAGAGAAGGCTGCAGCTAAGAAATTACTGGAAAATTCATAGCAGCACAGGCAAAAGTAATATAATGGAGGATGAATTTCGTTCTTATATTTTAATATTAATAAAAGACCAGATTATCAAATATGATGTTTCCGTATGCTGAGCTCTAAGAATTTTCATTGCAGAGATTCTTATTTAAGTCATCGATCAGTTATGTTTATATCCTACCTAGAGTCCATTTCTAGGCTGCTGCCTCCATTCCTCAGCAGCTCTCATCTGTGTCTTTCTCTGGAGCATTTCTTTGCACAGAGAGGAAGCACTTAGAGAAGCACAGGAATTCATGCTCCCTTCTTTGCGGGAACGCTCAAAAAACTGACTGGCCCACGTACTATTTATCCCAGTCCTACCCATGCAATGGGCAACCTTGTAGAACTATTCGAATCCAGAGCCCCTAGGAGACCAGGCAGAGGTCAACCTGCCCAATCTGCTGTTTCACCTCACTTTGTCCCCTTGCCCAACCTATTTCATTGACTTCCTCCATGTATTTCCCCTGAGAATATTCCCTCAATAAATCATTTGCTCAAAAAAATC
Organism: Spermophilus citellus; assembly: GCF_964194105.1. Taxonomy (NCBI): domain Eukaryota; kingdom Metazoa; phylum Chordata; class Mammalia; order Rodentia; family Sciuridae; genus Spermophilus; species Spermophilus citellus. The sequence goes on along the minus strand of NC_138200.1, from coordinate 47,730,387 downwards.
TTCCTAAGACAAAGTAAAACACATTTTTGTAAGAAGAAATAAATCATTTTCAATAAGATGTTTTCTAAAAAAATTGAGAGAGGCTAGTTTTTTTAGACAGCGAGTTCTTGACTCTTCCCTTAAAACCTGAGGAAATAATATTAATTCATAAGTTTTTAAAAGCTTATACAAAGTATCCTTCATCATGTTTCTAATTCTCTCTTAGGTTTGCTTTATATGTCTTTTTTTTCCTGGCTTTGAACAACAGGAAAATTATTTTGAATTTGTCCAGGAGGATGAAATAATCTGGAAAAAAAAAAAAAACTTTTCTCTTTAACCAAAGAAAAAAAGGTCGAGGGTAAGGCAGTTTAACAGAGAGTTTGAGGCAGTTTTTGGATTCTGATCAAAAAAGTGCGTGAAAGGAGTCCTCTAGACCTGTGTTTAATCTTAGGAATCACCACCATGTAGCTCAAGATTTTCAACAACTAAATGATATCTCCTCTGTTTCATCATAAAATGACATGATAGTAATATCTACCCGATTGCCTTGTAGTAAAGACTAAAAATAACACATGAGAAGTCTCTCAGAGAGTAAATAATAAAATGACTGCTTAATGACTCAGTCATTTCCTCATACACCTCATTTTTAAGTTAACAGTTATGATATTAAAAAATACTGAACCATTACATAAAGTGTTTCTGAAAGGAAAGTCTATGAATAGGAAATAAGAGACAGAAAGACAAAAACAAAAAGAAGACATAGAAAGAAAGAGAAAGACTAAGGAAAAGGCAGAGGTGGCAAAATATTAGTCTATGATGAGTTCATAATGGCCTTTAATCATAATTGTCTAAGACTTAGGAAATAATAGCATTCATCAACCCAATAAAATATGTATTATTTAATAAAAATACTCCAGGAAAAAGGTCACAGTATTAGAGGGAGATGGGTGATGGTCGTGTTCCCTTCCAGTGAAACATAGCATTAGGGACTTGGAAGTTTAGTTCATGTGACTCCCTACAGTACATGTTTGTGATCTTGAAAGTTATCCCTGAAGTTAATGATTCAAACACATTTTTACTTGTTTTTAGTGAAATATTTAATGAGTTGTTTAACAAATGAAATTACTTCTACCAGTCAGGAGAGAGGAAGCTGAGTAGCTTGCATCTATAGGAAAGTCAGGACAGGAATGGCTTTGAGTTCAAGCCACAGCAATTGCCTAGACAATCGCTGTGAAAAAAAAAAAAAAGTACTCCCCAATCTCTTACAGAGAGCTCCGAAAGAATGAAGAGCCCACCCTTGCCTAAACAGCATCTCTGGAAATGTCTTTTTTTTATAAAGAGGACTCCAGGAAGGGATACTTGGAAATACATCTCGGTTTATATTTGGGTATTTTCAAGCCATGTTTAAGGATTCAAAAAGCTCTGTATTAAATAGAAGATTACTTTGTTTATTTGTTGAGTGGATAGGTTAGGGTAAAAATTGCATATCTGTCTTAGAATGATAGTGATATCAGGTTATCCTATTCTTCATTACATGCCCAAGTTTCTTGCTTACAAGTTCTCAATAGGAAGAAAAATTCAGCCTGGCTCATTTCAATAGAGAGTATGGAGCCTGCTTGGAAAATAGAACTTGCAGGGAAGGAAATAGTAAATCTGCCTCTGCTGATAGCCAGTCTGGTAGTTTCCTTTACTGAGACTTGAACATTTTTTAACTAACTCCTTAAGCTTTTTCAATTTCTTCCCTATTTCAAAAGGTCTATTTGCTAGCCTGGCATAATGAGGACACATAAGGTGTATAAATGTTGTCTTCAGAATCATGATGTTATGGAGATATCTATTGCATTGGACCAGTACTATTCAATGCTGAAAAAAATCACTGTGAGACCAGGGGAGTCAGAAAGACATAGGCAGTCGAGTGTCTCTAGTTGGAGCCAACAGTGTTGCTCAGTCAAGTGGCCAGGATTCCTCTCTCTAGTAGAAATTATGCTCTACCAAGGACTGAAGATCCAAGCACACCTGTGAACTGCCTTTCAAATCTCAGACTGAAGGGTGGTGGCAGAGTCTGAGTGCTCCTTGAATACCACCTTGGAGTGCTTTCCATGTTATCTAACGGGGATGTCAACATTACTTGAAAGTGTTCCATGTACAAAAGGCTGAACTCCAAACCATAGGGCTCTTTGCACTCAGTACTTTGAGTTCATATGTAAAACTACATCCTTGGGTGTCAGCCAGGCCTGATATCAACATCTCAATCTCTAAACCCAGGTATTACACAGAACAAAAATATCCCCTCCCTACCATCGTTCATGTGCACGCACACATGCACTTATATGCAATTATTTCTTACTCCCTGAAGATCAAACTCTGCAAGGACAGTCATCCTGTAATTCACTGTGTGCTTTATCATCTAAGAATGGAAAAGTTTTGACATTTTATCTCAAGTAAGGGAAGCCAACTAAATTTATGCTTAACTATTTTTTTTGAAAAGCTATTCAACTTTTTATTTGCAAAAAAACTAGAAAACAAGAACTCTATTTCAAGGTTATTTTCTGTCCTTGTTCATCTGTGAAGCCTTGCCAAATCCTCTAGCTAAGAAAGATAAAAAGCAATTCAATCTAGCATATCTTTTTTTTAGGACCCCCCACATTAGAGCCTAATTATATTTGAACGAGAGTTTTCCAAACTTATTTTGGTCCTTTTAATATCCCCTCCAACTAGGGTTCTGCAGAGCATAATCTTTTAAGTGCTTGACTGCAAGGTGCATTATGTGGTATTTGCATCTTATAAGACTATGTAAAGTAGAAAAAATGAGAGTGGATAACTAAAATTCCCCATGCCTCATTTCCCCCGTCTTCTAAATTGAATTAATAGAATCTGTCATATTTCTTTCTGTCTCACGACCTTGGGGAGGTTTAAGTAGAAATGACCTGTAAAAAGTTTTTATAATTTGTGTATTCAGTTATGTGTTTCAGGAAAATTAAGTTTAAAAAAAGTACATTGCCGTTTAGAGCTTTCTTTGAACGTTATTAAATCTTGAATGATTGTACATACAATTTTCTATCAGCATGATTTTTCCAGGGAAACTGAGGTAGAGAGTATCTACATGTTCAATTAATACTAGTAATCCATAAAGAATGAATTGATACATGCATTTGTATGACCTTCCAAGGTCATAGTAAACTCCCAAGAGTCATATAATTTAAAGTATATAATTCAAAGTATATTCAGAAACAAACAAAAAAACAAAACAAAAAAAAACAGAAACAGATTTGTTAAAGTGATATTTTAAAAATGTTATTACTTACCTAGTTTTACTCCCCTTTCATGAGGCAGAATTGTGACAGTAACAAGTGACTTGATTCAGATACTTGAGATACTTGTATATAACAGTATTTGGTGAATCTGAGTGTTGATACATTGGGGGCTTTTTCCATGTGCTATATATGCTAATGCTTGGTTCCTTCATCAAGGTCTAATGATATTATTTGGGGAGTAAATATTGGCACTTTCCTGGTTGGTGTTTAAAATCATCAAAAATTTCTCCCCATCAGAATTTAACCACACTTCTAAGACACATCCTGAGGGTTTAAATTTCTCAACAGTGAAGGCAATAGTAGGACCATTTTTCTTACTCGAGTAAGTTGTCTATTGTGTGGAATTCTGCATACATTTTATTAACACCCATAACATCTCCCTTTGCCTTGAGTTTCACCAAACTGATTTGGAGTTGTGTAGTGCTGCTGTCAAGGGTTAGAATGCAAGAGATTTTAAAATAAATATTTGCCTCGTCTGATATTATACCCATTTGCTTTCCTGAAGGAGATCAAAAAGAAAAAAAAAATGTAGGAAGAATGAGCTCTGAAGGGAAAAGTTTCAAGATTTAGAATGAAGGTCTTCCAAACTCTAGATTTGTCCCACCACAATGACTTAGTCTAGGCATTTAGTTTATAATAAGTCTCATTCTCTGTATTCCATCCTCTGAACTGAAGGCAACTCTAAACTCAAATCTTTTTTTAAAAATTTCAGAAATCATTTACAGCAATGACAACATGCTAGCTGCAACTGCTCCATCAATTGAGGAAGGATTCATTTTGGAAACACACATGTAATCCTGAGCCTGTGTTGTACATGCATCACCTCCAAGACATTCAACACTGATATTTGTTAATATTATTACTTTCCCCAGTCTCCTTATCTATAAAATGTGAGAAATAAAGAAACCCCATAGTTATCCTGCATTCAGATGATATAGTGACCATAAAAAAAACTAGCACAGTACCAAAAAGCATACAGGCATTATCCCCCTCATCATCCAATCACATGAAACATCACTTTCTGTGTAATTATGAGTCAACATTCCACAAAATTCAGATTTTTTGAGAAAGCCATACAGTACAACAAGTTGATCCAAAGTCTTTGCTTTCTCCTAAAAAATATGAAATTTTAGGGTTTGATTTTATTGTTAGTATTTTTCCTGAGACCCAATATGGTACTGATGAGGCCTCAAATTGAAATAGTTATTGTGATATCAAGATGTCAAAACAGTTGCCGTGTGCCAGAATAGAAGAGTGTTTTTCATGTTTATATTCTAAGAAAGGGATGAAAAAGCATCCCATTTTTCTCCTCTTTCTTGATGCTAAGGAATAGACCATTCAGTTCATAATAAGTGTCACCTTCTGTATTTTGGGATTTATGGCAAGTGTATCCCCAGTTATAAGGAAATCATTTTTATTTTCAGGTAAAGCTTTAAAAGGTGAAATAGATACACTCCTGCCATTCATCTGACTTGATACATTTCCGTTCTTAACGTTATGACCCTTCACTTGAAACTTCCCATTTTCTTAGAAATCACTCACATTTTGCTTCAAGAATGAAGCTTAGTGCCATGGAATTCTGTCTTGCTTAACAGAAAAGTCTGTCTCTCTCTCTCTGACTTTCTCAACCTCCCCTAGTTGTCTCTCCTTGCTGACCTGTGTGCATCTGACTCTGAGCCAGGTGCACACAGTGACACACACATTGGAGGGAAGCACTCAGGGGTCTGGGAGAGGGTAACTGTCCAGCCAGAGTGTTGAATTCAGAATTAGAGGAATATGTTTATGTCATCATTAATATGGGGATGATTCCTTTTTTTCCCCACGTCCTATCTCTGCACTCCATCAGTTTCAGGGAAAACATAGATGATCTAATCAGACTTGGTGATCTCATTTAGACATTTGTCAGCAAAATGTTTTTGAGACTTTATTTGGTTGTGGGGGCGGGGGAGACCACCTAGTTTTCTTAATTAAATAATAAATTAAGATCCTAAACAAGAGGTTTGGGCTCGAGTCAGGGCTTGAGGGAAGAGGGACAGATGGGCTTGCTGGGACTGCAGTAAGCCAACAAACTAAAGCAAATCAGACTAGAATGACAAAGAAAAGCAGGAGGAGCACACAGATCAGTCTATTTTGCAAAGCCTTCTTTCAATCAGGATCATTTTGTTCCATGATTAAGACATAGATCCAATGTGTTGATGTTCAGTGCTGATCAGAAATAATTCAAGTTCTGGGTAGAGTGAATTTCACAATACCTACAGTTATTTAATATTCCAGCAGTGAGATATCCGATCTTACCATCAAGAATGATTTTTTTTTCATCTGCAATCATCCTTCCAGTGCATACAATTATTAGAGCAGTTTTGGTGAGTCAAGAAATTATTTCCTTATGTCCACAGTAGGTTTTAGATTTTTTGATTTTTCTATGTTTTTCCAAGGCTTTACTATGGGAGAAAGAGTAACCGATAAGGTATTCAAACAATTGATTCTATTAAGCTTCTGTTATTGCCAACATATATTTGGTTTTAGTTTTTTTCTGTTATTGTTTTCCTTGGTTGCTATCATTTTCATTGCACAAGTCAATCTATGTATCTAAGGTGGAACATAAGTCATTTCTGTTACTATAAAAATAGAATAAATATTTCAGAAAACACACACTATGCATTCTATCAAATAAAATTCCTAGAACAATACAGATGATTTTCATGACTATCCTGTCTTACCACAATTTACTTAATTTTAGTCTCTATTTCTGTTTTTCCTTGTGTCACACTTCTACCTAGTATTTAAGGTCTATCTTAGTGCCTTTTGTTTTCTACCACCTCCAAGCTAAGGTTTCTATTACTACCCACAACTTATTCTTTGCTAATACCATGCAGACAGATAAGTCTGCATATCAGCAGTTCTAGCTCTGAAATAAGGCTTTCCATTTTGGTATAGTATCTGGTGTGAAGAGAGATCCTATCACACCTTTATGCTTTTCACTCATGACTTTCTGTTTATTCCCAGCATGAATTTGATTAAATAATGAATATTTCCATGGCCCACGATCATCTTCTTTCATTAGAGGTCGAACTTTAGACTTACTCCAGTAGACCCACCATTAAAAAATTCCAGAGTGAGCTCTATGAATATTTTCTATTCTCTGACTATGACTTTAGAGATTTACTTAGTCTCACCCTACACAGATGGGTTTTAATATAGAGGATCTGAGCTCTGAAAATAGGTAGAGACAAGAATATGAAAGCCTTACTATGATTTGCTAAAGAGACAACTCCTAAGAGTTCATATGATTTGAATGTCATATTAAACCAAACTACTACTGGGACCAAAAAAAAAATATTACTAAATACAAAGATGTTTTCAGTGGACATTTATGATACTTTATTCTCATAGTCCCTTTCTCAGTCTCTTAAAAGAAGATTTAATTTTAATAAAATTGCCATATCTTCTGGTCTATTTTCAAAAGTTCACAGGATATGGCTTAATCATGGCATAATTATCTAGACTTGTTTTTTAGCAAGTGGAATTCAACACAACTGCATTTACTTATCCCTTTATGACTTCTTTTCATCCATAAAAGAGTGTCCTGTTCTTTGACTCCTTAGTTCTGCAAGGTCTCCTTTGGACATGTTTCCAACCTACTGTCCTCACCCAAAATTAAATATGCCTGGATTTAATAAAGGTTGATTATATACTACTATAAAATGTATATAAATATGCATTCTTTAGGTTTAGCTCCCTAAAAAAAATGATGAATGTTTAAGGGCAAAGACCACAGGAGGTTTTTCTTTCTATTTTACAATATTATATACATGGCAAGCCTTCATCACGTTATTACCACAATGAATTTAAAGGAAAGCTTATTTTTACTTTAGGTCTCCAAATTAGATTTGCAATTGTCACCTAAACTATACTTCCTACTGAAAAACATTACATTTTCTTTTCTTTATTCAGAAAACAATTAGTCATTAAGAATATCAAACTCCCAAGGGCAGGGAAAAAGTATTTAAACCTCACCACATGTGGTTTGCAACAGGATTTTCTAACTGCAGAGACTAATCAAGCACACTGAATGCTCTAAATGTATTTTCTGTTAAACAGGGACTGCTGTAAGGCCAACTGCTTTGCACTCTTGTCTTTAGACTCATTAATTAACTAGCTGCTGTGCAAAATTCATTCTGAAGAAATAAGTTAACTCAAGATACTCCAAAAATGAATTGGCTTTTAGGACAAAAACCTGTCTCCTTAACACATATGCACATTGTGAAATGGTACAGTGAGAGCTGTCAAGTTGGTGGTTTATAAAATCAAGGGGACAGTTCTGATTGAGAATATGTGCTGGGTGGGAATCTAACTTCACCTTCATAGATTTTATCTTCTTGATTGAACTCACTTGTTGGTTCAATTAAAAAGTTCAAATTGTTTTGTTTACATAAGTTGATGTTTAACTCATTCAAAATGTTGGAAAGCACTAGACAATATGAGTTAGAGAAAGAAATTCCAAAGAGGAATTCCAATTGTGTCAGAGATTGCCTTTATATTTCTTTTTATGCAATATTTTAATCTTTTTTTAGTTTTCTATCTTTATCTAGTTTTCTATCTTCTATGAAAAATACAAAGATGGATCTGCTAGCAAGCTTTCCTTCTCAGATAGACACATACATATAGTAACCAATTCTTGAGTCAAATTTGAACAGAATAGAACATTCGGTAATCATCTTTTCCTTAGCCTCCTGAGGAACTGAAAACTGAGATCATAGTGCCTATTGATATGACTGGGGGACTTTGTTCCAGGAATCGATCTTACTGCTTGTGTGACCTGAAGTCATAGCAATAGCATCTGTTTTCATTCTTTCTCCAGCTCTGATTTTATTATAGTTCATAGTATTTCTTAATTCCAGAAGCATATCCTAAAGCACAGTTCTCCTGTGACAGATACTGGTAATTGTGATTCCAATAGCTCTTGTCAGAATCTTATTCAGCTCTGTGTGTGCGGGTATAAAAGTTAGTAAATTGTTCTGACTCCTCCTTGTCAAGCCATTCCTGGACTCTTGCTGTAAAATAATCTAACACTTGTATCCTGGAAGTTCTTGTTGGCATGCTCAGATGCTACTTGTAACATGCAATGTGCTGATGCTATAACTGGGAATTCAAACAGCTGTCAACACGCATAGCTGCATTTACTGGAATGCCAGTTTGTAGATTATATATTCATAAGAATAAATATCTCAGCCAGCCTTGAAATTACCTTATTTCCTTTTTTATTGTATCACCATGTTTAATATTGGAGCTAGTTAAATTTTTACTGTTCATGAGAAGAAAAAGTAAAATAACAACCCCAAATCTATCTGTAACCAGATAGGAAGCACTTTCCAGTATGATATATATTTCTCATTCTTTGTCCTAACACTGGCATTTATCTCGCCATCAGTATGTGCTGTTTGCTTAAGAAAAGTGTGAGCAGCCTTTCCATACATTAACTCATTCACAGGAACTATACAAAACATTATGCTGAATGTTTTGGCATGTATTATCTCATTTATCTGAAACCGTATAAAGCATTTTTGTATGAAACACTTCCCCAATGGTAGGAAATATTATCTAGCCTTACCCATTTATTTTAGATGTGTCTTAACCACTATAGCTCCTCATTTGAGATTGGAAAATGCTACTTAGAAGGATGGGAGTAACAATGGGTAGTTGAAATGACAGGAAGGTAGAAAGTATTTAGGACAGAATGAGAGTCAGAAAGCTTAAGAATGAGTGGGATAATAGAGGTATTTTGGGAGAAGGTGCTAGTTTTTTCTTAACACATATCCAAATACAGCTACCAAAACCTAAAAAGAATGTGCTTAGATTAGAAAGAATTCATGATAATTTACTCTTAATTATTGCTCAACTAGATCATCTAAAAATAATATATTCCACATAAATGTCACCATAACTCATGTTCACATATATAATACATGTGATATAAATGCATATTATATATACATAATTTGATTTTTATTCAAGATTTTTAAAAGTTTACTATAGAATTATTTCAATAACAGTTTTTCAGTATTTGAAGATATTTAATGGCTCATTTTTTTGCCCTCAATTATTTATTGGCTCCCACTGAAATTATTTAATCTTTAAAACCAGGCCTGCAGTATTCTTCAAGATCTCCCCCTTAGCTATTTACCCAGCCTCACCTCCTCTAAGACCTCACTTCAGGCATCAGTGTCTGGCAATACTAAATCATTTCCAGGTAACTGAAGACACCTGAGGTCCACTGCTACCTTTATTTATTCTTCCTTGTGCCTCAAATCATGTCTTTCTTGTTGTTCAATTGCAAAAGCTCATCCTAGCCTTCAAAACTCAATTCAAATGTTTGTTCTACTTAGAAACTTTCCTTAATATCTTGTTAAAGATTGGGGGTCATACCTGCTTGTATTGAGAATAGGTATATTTCAACTAATTACCTAGTATGCAGTGGTTTTCATTTCCACAAATATGTCTTCTATTAAAGACTAATTCTGAAGCATGGACAGTTCCTTCTTCTTACATTGCTAGCATCTTGATGTTGTCCCTGTTCTATCTAGATAATTCATGACTTATTTGTTGTGTAAATAAATGAATAATATATTCATAGATGGGTAGATTGATGGAGAGATGGATAGATGGGTACATTGTAGGTGGATGCATGGATGGGTCAGTAGATGGAAGGATAGAGATGGAGGGAAAGATGAATGGATGCTAGGGGGGTTGGATGGATGGATGCTGAGTGGATGGATAGATGGGTGAATAGACAGAGAAAGTTTTTTTGTATGTAATATTTCTAACAACAGAGTTTTGTAGAAACTGAGATCACTACATTTTTCATCAAAAACAGATCTATAGCATCTAAATTCTAATTTTTAATTATTTAAAACTATTATTTTTTATATAACTGCACTGAGAGTACATTCTCTCAACCAAACTACTTCTAAAACAGAATCCAAAAAACTGTTTTAAAAAAAATGGTGGCTTTTTGGCTTTTTGATTGGAATTAATTATCAACTCTAATATATAATCAATAAACAAAAAATATGATAAGAACATTTGTTTCAAATAATGGTCATATACACTATGATCAAGATTTTCTTTTCTTGTATTTCCTCCTGGTACTTTTTTCCTCTCTTTCAAAGAAAAAATATTTTTATTGCCTTTTTGGGAAAAAAATGCTAATTTTCCCCATGATTCTTAACTCATGTGCTTTGGAAAACATTTTCTCCCCTTCTCTTTAACATTCTAGTTATTTGCAATAATTACATACAGAAAAGTGATGTGAAGGTCATTCTCCAGCATCTGGAAATGAAGACAGATTTCTGTTAATTAGCATGACAGAGATGATGCACAGTCTATACTGTAAGCAGGTATTTGACAACAGTAGGATGAATAGGAGAGGCATAAACAAAACAAAAAACACAGGGTACAGGGCACTGGGAAGAGACCCTCAATCTGAATGAGTTACAAAGGGCAACTCTTCAACATCACTGTTGTGGACAAAGCAGAGGAGGCTTTAAAAAATATCTTCCCAAATGACTCTTCTTCTCCAAGAAAAAAATGAACAGCATCTACCTCTGTTGATAATTACTGATATACAGGAAGATGTGGGTCTGCTGCCAACTGTCACATTGGAATGTGGAACATCAGTCAATCCTTTTGCAAAAGATTCAAGATAACATTAATTCACCAGTCTTGCTTCCTCATTCACAACTTTGTTCAAGGCCCGAGGCAAGCCTGGATTTTCAGACAATAAGGGAGATGTCTGTCACTCCTGGGGTTCATTCTGCCTCTGGCCCACTAACTGTTGCTTAGTGATAGATCAGTGAAGGAAAACATTATGCAGCAATGAAAAATAGATCTTGAGTCACCGCTCCTCTGTTCTTATTCCTTTGTTCTACATCAGTGGCAAAACTCTGGGATTCATTTAGCTGTTATCATTGGTTACTGAAGGGCTACTGTCTTTCAGACAGCCATGATGGAGTCACCTTTGAAACAAGTGCAAATAAGGAGAAATCATTTCCCAATATAGCCTCTTAGGACAGCTTTTGATAAAATGGTGCTTTCTCAGAGAAGCTGCCCAGAATGTAGATTACATTCATCAATAACAAATGAGTAGTTTTGACTTTTCTTTCTTTCTTTTTTTTTTTTTTTATTTTCCCCTCTCTAGGAAATGAGTTTATCTTCTGGAATTTCTAAGAGGATTTGCTGAAGGAGATAAAGAAGTCTAAAATAAAATACCAATTTTTAAAGTTTTCAGGGTTTTTCTGTGCTATAATACCTAGTGTGTTTTATCACATCTTATTTTATTTTATTTTTCTTTTATTTATTTCTTAGGAAAGCCTCCTAGATAAATCTCATGCACTCTGACAAAAATGCAAGTTTTGACTACCGTCTTGTGATTCCCTCATGTAGATTGTTTGCACATTTAATAGGAATATTTCCCCTCTGCTTGTGCTATTTCTTCTAAAGTCAATGACTTTGGTATAGTCTTTCAGATCTCAATATAAGTAATTTCCATCTCAGCCTTGGAATAACGATCAATAGTTTGTGATTTCTTCCACATAATTTAATCCATTAGATTTATTGGCAATGTTAGTGCCAAACATCAGATCTTTAATGAAAATGAAGATTAATATTTGGCCAAGTAACCTCAAATCAACAAACGTCTGAAGCATTTGTGCTGCCTGCATTGAACATTGATTTCTTTCTCCCAAAAAGCAATCTCTCACAGTAGAGAACACTTTCCTGAAGCCTATTCCTTTCTACATGAGTAGGAGGGAAGCGCTTTGAAACACTCATCGGGGAACACGTTTTCTTTGAATCTCAGCTATGTCTTTGCCTAAAGATGCAAGCCCATGTCAAAAGCACACTTTACATTTCACATGCATAACCCATTTCCCTTCCAAAACATCTTGGTGAGTTACAGCAGACATTATTTTGTTTTGGTTTACTTTATTTGGGTGAAACTTAGTGCAGTTCAATCAATTTTTAATGTAATAAGGAGAGTTTTAGTAAAAGTGCACAGTAGTGTAACTAAAAAAATTTTAACATAGAAATCAATTCCATCACCCTACAGTATCCCATTCTGTGTCTTGTTTCAGACAATTGTTCCCCACATTGCCTGGATCCTGACAAAAACAGATTTTTTTTTTTTTTTTTTTTTTTTTTTTTTTTTTTTTTTTTTGGTATCGATATCATTTCACCTTCTGTTTTCTGGAGGGGGAAGGGTATTGAGGTTTGAACTCAGGGGCACTCTACCACCGAGCCATGACCCCAGACCTGGGCTTTTGTTTGTGTATTTTATTTAGAGATAGGGTCTCACTGGGTTGCTTTGTGCCTTGCTTTATTGCTGAGGCTGACTTTGACCTCTTGGTCCTCCTGCCTCAGCCTCCAGAGCAGCTGGGATTATAGGTGTGCACCATCACGATCAGCTCATTTCACCCTCTTCAGAGTTTCATACAGATACATTAATGCCACATGCAGTATTTGAGTCTGGCTTCTTAGTGTGATGCCTTCAAGACTCATCCATGTAGTTGAATGTAACAGGAGTTACTCTGTTTTATTTCTGAGTACCATTGCTTTGTATGAGTATATTGCAATACATTTCATCTACTTTTTCATTGATAAAATTTTGCTTTGTATCTAGATTTTAGCTAATATAAAGAAAGTTGTTTTGGATATTAGAATTCCAGTCTTTCATGGTTTTATTTCTGTTGGAAATAAGGTGTAGAATTGCTGATCACATATGAAGTCGATATTTAACTTTATAACAAAGAACCAAACTGTATTCTAGATACACATCTCTGTTTTTCATTCCCAACTGCAATGTGTGAAGTAGATGTTCAGTTGTTGCACAGCTTTGCCCAAACTTGATATTATAATCTTTAATTTTAGGTCTTCTAATGGGATGTATTGCCATCTAATTGGAGTCTTTATTTGTATATCACAAATGACTAATGATACTTTTCTGTTTTTGCAATGGGTGCAAGTGCCATTTGATAATTATTTTGTAAAATATCTTTTTGAATCTTTGCCCATGAATAAAATTTCAGATGTTCTAGTATTAAATTTTGAGTCTTTCTGAATTCGGAGTACAAGTTCATCATCAGAAAATAAGCCCCATAATCATTTTCTCCTCTTAGTGACTCATATTTATATTTTCCAAGCAGTGGCTTTTGAAGACCTAAACATTTCATTTTGGTGTTGTATCACATGTAATTTTTATACTTCTTTTTAAATTTTTTTCTTATTTTAAAATGGTTTCCTTAACTCAAGTCATTTAGTTTTCACACTAACAATGAAGTTTAGGATCCATTTTTGAGATATCAATTACATGGAGGAAGAGTTGAGGTTTGGTTTGTTTTCTTTGTATTTTCTATGCATTTCTTTGCATTTTCTTTCTTGTTTGTTTGTTTGCATATTAAGATCCAAATATTCCTACTGACTCAGAAGGCTAAGGCAGGAGAATCACAAGTTTGAGGCCAGCCTCATTAACTTAGCTAGGACCTTAGCAACTTTGCCAGATCCTGTCTTAAAATAATAATAATAATAATAATAATAATAATAATAATAATAATAAATAAATAAATAAAATGGGATTGGGATGTGGCTCAGTGGTAAAGCAGCCCTGGGTTCAAACCCTAGTACCAAAGAGAGGGAGGAATCAAAATGTTACAGCTTTGCTGTTGAAACAGTTATCCTTTTCTATTATATTACCTATTTGCAACTTTGTTGGGTCTCAATTAATTATTAGAGTATGGATCTATTTTTGAACTCTTTATTTTGTTACATTATTACAAGTCTATCTTAATATCAGTAGTACACTGTCATCTGTAACTTTATACTATGTCATGAAATCTGGTAACAAAATACCTGAAATAGAAGAATCAGCCTATTAACATTTATGCTAAAATATTCTTCTGGTATTTGGAATAAAATCCATGTGGTCATAACTTATCTTTTTTTTGTATATGACTGAATTTGGTTTGCTCCTATTTTGTAATTTTTTTTTTTTGTTTTATAAACATGAGGGACATTGGTCTAAAGTTTCCTTAATCTGATTTTGCCCAATTTTTTGCATAAGAGTAGTAGCAGAGTCACAAAAAGCATTAGAAATGTTTCCTCCTCTCCCATATTCCAGAAGAGTTCGTGCAGAATTTGAACTATTTATTCCCATGTGCATAGCAGGATTTATCATTGAATCTATGTTGGATGCATACTTTTTGGGGGGAGCAAGTTGGATATAGAGATTCAATTTATTTGACAGAAATAGAAATATTCATGTTACTTATTTCTTCTTGAGTGAGTTTTGATCATTTGTGTTTTCTAAATCAGTTTTCATTTTGTCTAAATGATTGAATATGTGTTATTATGTTTCTGTTTATAGAATCTCCAAATAGTCCTTTTAATATCTGTGATTCTGTGGTTTAATCCTGACACCAGTAACTTGTCTTCTTTCTTACTGACATGTTTATGGTACACAATATGGTCTCTCTGGTGAATGTTCTATGTGCAATTAGGAAAAAAATAAAGGTTTTTTGAATCAACATTATTTTTAAATGTCAATTAAGCCAATATTAATGATAGAGCTGAACAAGTCATTGAGATCTGTAATGATTTCCTTTCTAATTCATCAATTGTTAAGACAGCAGTGTGGACTCCTTAGTTTATACTCAAAGGATTTAAAAACAGCATACTACAGGGACAGAGCCACATCAATTTTTACAGCAGCACAATTCACAATAGGTAAATTGTGGATCCAATGTAGATACCTTTCAGTAGATGAATGGATGAAGAAAATGTGGTATGTATACACAATGGAATATTACTCAGCATTAAAAATGAATAAAATCATGGCATTTGCAGGTAAATGGATGGAGTGGGAGAATACAAGGCTAACTGAAGTAAAGTAATCTCCCCAAAACAAATGCTGAATGTCTTCTCTGAATAGGATGCTGATTCATAATGGGGATGGGGGCAGAGGTGGATTGGAGGAATAGATGAACTTTAGATATGGCAAAAGGGTGGGAGGGAAAGGGAGGGGGCATGGGGGTAGCAAAGATAGTGGAATGAGATGGACATCATTTTCCTAAGTACAGGTATGAAAACATGAATGATGTGACTCTACTTTGTGTTCAACCAGAGACATGAAAAATTGTGCTCTATAGGTATAATATAAATTGTAATGCATTCTGCTGTCGTGTATAACTAATTAGAATAAATAAAATTTAAAAATTAAAAAAAAGAAGAGAAGGATGTGGAAATATCCACTTAAAGTTTTTTTTTTTGTTTGTTTGTTTTGATGTTGTCGTTTTGTTTTTCTGTTTCTTTCCTCTGTTCTCTCATATTTCCTCTTCTTTCCTGTGAAGCTCTGTTATTAGGGGCAGGCATACTTGGATTTTTCCTGCCACCTCGATGAATTGGTTTTTCAAAGTCATTATGAAATATTCTTCTTTATCCTGGTTATATTCTTTGTCCTTAAATCTACACTTTCTGATATTAACATATCTATTGCAGCCTTTTCTTTTATTATTGATTTTTCATCATTTTCTTTAACATCTTTGTTTAACATGAATTTAAAGGAGGTATCTTTGTAGAAGTCATGTCGTTTGGTCTTTTTCTTGTCTTAATCAAATCTGAAGATCTCTTTCTTTTAATTGGACCGTATTTAACATTCTTACCAGCTGATTTTAAATCGACCATCTTACTACATTTTCTTTCTCTCTTTTCCATCTCCTCTATCAAACTTCTATTTTCTAGTACCCTCGCCTGTTCTAATCACCCAGGTTAGACACCAGACTATATGGAAGAGTCCCTATACCCCAGAGCTCACTAAATTATTTCCATTGACCAATCTTAAGCATACTTTATCCCTCCTTACTTGTTGTTTCCTGTAGAAAACAGAGTTAAGGCTCTGGTTTGTGCTTCTTCTCTCTTCCTTTGCTAACTTATTGAGACCAGTGCTCTCCCTTATGCGCCGGCACCTCTACCCTGTGCCAGCGTGGCATGCCCCCCCTCTTGGAACTTTTAAAAATTGTCATTTCGTTAACAATTATAGCTAAAATATTGACCTTGTTAAAGTTTTCTATTAACCCGCTGTATTTTAATACACGTGCTTTGGAGTTTCTAGATTTTCAGGAGGAAAGGTAATTGCTGCTCTCTGCTATAGCCAGAAGGAGAAAAAGACAGAACTTTATGTCCATTTTAAGGTTAAAAATGACCATCCTCAGAGATTTTGTCAACTGTCGAAGTCCTGGTGTCAACCATTGGCCTATGAATGCAATATATTTGTTCAGCATTCTCATTAAAAAGTCATTTATCCATCCTAGCTTAGGTTATGTTACTATATTAATTTTCTGAAGCTGTTGTAATAAGTTATTACAAACTTATGACTAAAAATAACACACAGGTTTTCTTAAAGTTCTGGATGCTAGAACTTGCAAATTAGTACCACTGGGCCCAAATCAAGGTACAGACCTTCCCACATGCCCTTCCCCTGGAGCTTCTAAAAGAAAAACCTGTCCCTTGCCTCATGCAGGTTCTGGTGGCTGCTAACTTTTCTTAGATCCTGGTTAAATCACCCCATTCTTCAAAATTAGCACTTTCCATCTCCGTCTACTCTGTTTTCTACAGCTTTCTCATCTATGGATGGATGAAATTTCCTTCTGCCTTTTTCTTATGAGGACACAGTTAGGCCTCACACTGATGATTCAGGATTATCTCCCCATTTCAAGTCCTTTAAATTAGTTATGCTTAAAAATATATATTTTTTTAATAGACTCCAGGCACTACCCCATGCCTATCTTCAGGGGGATACATTTTTCAGCAAAGCACAATTACCTGGTTTCTTTCTTATATTTTATTTAAATCAAAACTTTAAAAAGTAAATATCATTGACTAGAATGAACAAATGCTTCCCAAAATAACTTTTTTTCACTCAACATTGGAGCCATATACTGTACATGAAGTATATAGCCTTCAGTTTAACTATTCTTACCAAACCTCTAAAAAGTCATAACCAACTGTGCATTTTGATATTCACAGATTCTAGGAGCAGTGGTGCACACTTGTAATCCCAATGGCTCAGGAGACTGAGGTAGGAGGATCAAGAGTTCAAAGCCAGTGAGTATTAAGCAACTCAGTGAGACCCTGTCTCTAAATAAAATACACAATAGGACTGGGGATGTGGCTCAGTAGTTCAGAGTACCTAAATTCAATCTTTGGTACCAAAAAAAAAAAAAAAACAAATATGACAAAAGTAGGAGAACTAGTCAATCTATTCTCAAAATCACTGCACGATAAAAATACCACCACAAATTGTGTGAGTCTAGAGATAGAATTTTCTTTCTTTCCTTTTCTTTTTCTTTTGTTACTGGTGATTTAACCCAGGGGAACTTAACCACTGAGCTGTTATCCCCATCCCTTTTTATTTATTTAATTTTTTGAGAAAGAGTCTTGCTAAGTTACTTATGGCGTCACTAAATTCCTGCTGGTGATCCTCCAGCCTTGGCTCCCAAAGTCACTGGAGGCATGTGCCACCACATCTGGCAATACAGAATTTTCTAGTATTCTTTAGGTCCAGGTCCCTAATTTCTGCACAGTCATGTATTGGATGTATGATCTTGAACCAATTACTTAACATTTTTTTATCAATCTCTGATAAATTACAAACTTTATATATGTTAGAGAATTGTTTCTAAAAGAAATAGGGACCAGTGCATTATGTGACATGGAAGAGTTAATAAAGTTTTAGTATTTCTGTAACCTTCATCCTCAGAAATATTGTACAGTACCAAAAAAAAAAACCCAGCAGATATGCAATATATATTAAATACAGAAATTCCTAAATAATTATATAATATATAATTTTTACCTACTCCTCAGTGGAATAAAAAAAGAAAAAAAAGTGCATGTTTCTGTATGTGTTTCAAAATGGACAAATACAAGGACAAAGGTTCAGAAAAAAAGAAATCAGTGATAATCAGCACAAAGGCAAAGTGTCCATGAGGAAATCAAGAATGAGGTCATAGGGGAAGAAGACACAGATCCTAAATTAAAAAGTCAGGATCCCATGGTATAAATGGCATATGGGAATAAAATCCAGAAAGCAGACAAAAATTAGCTGAAACAATCAGGACAAAACAATTAAGGATGGGCATACATGAGTGATTTGGAAATGAGAGGTCTATTACGTTTAATCTGAAAGTACTGAGGACTCGGTTGTTCCTCTATTCTGCTGGGCTGCACGGAAAATACATGTTATCAAGATAGCCGATATTCTAGATGAACAACAACCACATAAATCTGGTTACTGCCAGAGAGATTAGAATTGTGAGGGATTTAGAGTGAAGTGAGTGTGTGGTATTCCTTTTAAAGTTCAACCAGACACAGGATAAAATGTATGACAGGACAACATTATAATAGAAAGAATTATTTCTGTCTTGAGAAGTTTCCTTTCTTTCTTTTTTTTTTCTTTCTATACAATCTCTTTTATAACCTGAAATAGATAACCCCTTGTAGAGGCATTTTGAGTGACAGGTTTTGTGGTGCTATTGTACAGAAGGGGGAACACTCCACTGCCTATTCAGGTAATGTTTGGCTGGCACATAATGGCCAGGCAGGTGAGTGAAGAGTGAAAGATCAATGAGATACCCTGTCATTGCAAAAACTAGGATACAGGGTAAATTTATTTTCTTCACCACATGGATTCCAAATTCAATTCTCAGTAGGACGTGTTTTAAAAAAATTCTGGTGCAATAATTTGCATTGTGTATGTGTTCTGAAGTGGAGAAACTTACCAAGAAAATGAACAGTTTCTAAATTTAACAAATGACTGGTTGTGAATGGGCTGTATTTCTAAAGATGAAAGTGTCAAAAAAATTTTAATACTCAATTATTGAAATAACAGACAATTTTTTTGTATTTTTTTAAAAAAGATTAATTCCTGGGAAGCATCAAAAACACACAGAAATGCATAAGTAGATATTTGTGGACATATATGTTTTAATGTGCATGTACACAAGGATAAACTTATTTTATTTAGTTACCTGTGGTTATATGACCTCAACTGGCTGAAGATTTTTCCTTGCTTTCATAAATTATTAAGTGAAGGGGGAAAAATATTTTCACCATGCTAATTAATATATTAGAGAAGTTGTTAAATCATCTAAATATTTACATTAAGGTTATTTTATCTTTTCATTAATTCAGTTGAAGACCATCAACATTCTGAAAGTAACTTTAGTAAATGTAAAAGTAACATCGAAATAATCATCATTGCCCTAGGCTTATCATTCCTGGTGAGGTACTCAGGTTTGCATGGAAAATGAGAAAACAAGATAGTTTTTAATACAGTCATATGGAACTGAGTCTTCGAAAATGGAAAGAATTTTTCCTAACACACTTCAATGGGATTTTTTTTTAGACCATGATTAAACCCAGGAGTTATTAACCAGTGAATCATATTCCCATATTTCCAACCCCTTTAATTTTTTTTTCAATTTTATTTTGGAACAGGTCTTCCCTACATTACATACAATCTTGTTAATTTCTAAGGATGGCTTTGAACATGCCATCTTGTGTCTCAGCCTCTCGGGCCAGTGGGATTACAGGCATGTACCACTGCTTTTGTCAAATTGGTGGAATTTATATAGTGTTTAACATGAAAGTAATTACAAGAAAAAAATCAGACAGTCGTTAATTGTGAGACATTCTACACTACAACCAGCCTAGGTATTTTAATTTGTCAATGCTCTGAGGGGGGGGGGGGAGATGGAGAATGGGCATTTTAGCTTAAAAGACTATCAAATAAAATGTCTGATTCTTGATCAGATCCTAGACTAAAGGAAAAAAAAATGTTTTTGGACAATAAAAGACATTTAAATATAAACAGAACATAAATAATAATTCTAAATCAGTGTCAGATTTTTTTTCATAGTTTCAGGTTTGATTTTTACTAAAATGAGGACTTAAGACCACAATATGTCAGTAGATAATTTATTTTGAAAGTGACCCCTGGAAGAGAAGTGGAATGGAGAGAGAGAAATGGAAGCATATTCCTCATATAAATGGCACAATTTCTTTGCCATTGACATCTGGGTGTGTATTCTCTAGGAATCCTCTAAGAAACTACTTTGAATGTGCCCCAACAAAGTTAGCTGAGAGACAGGGGGCTGGGATACTTACCTAATGACAGTGACTTCCTGCAGATGTTATTTTACTCTTGTTGCCAAGTGCATTTGCTCAGGTAAGTACTAAAAGGAGGAAAATGTTAAAATATATGGGAAAGTACATAAGTGACAAGCTTTCAGTATAAATAAGAATTATCTACCATAGCAGCAGCTGAAATCAAAACTGGGTTGAAAGGTGTAATAATGTTATTGTGGTAATGTAAGATAATGCCCTCAATTCTATGACATAAATGCTGAAGTGTTTAAGGGCAAGATGTCAAGATGTCTGTCACTCAATATCAAGTGGATCTTGTGTATATGTGTACATGGAAGTCTGTGTGTGGTGCGTGTGTGTGTGTGTGTGTGCGTGTGTGTGCACGTGCATAGAGGGGTGGTAATGGAGAGAGTTCAAGTCAATGCACTATGAAGTCTGTTGTATCATCCTTTGAACTTCAATGTCAGTTTAAATTTTTTCAGGAAAAAAAAATTAGAGAATAAAAGGGATAGAGTTTCAATAGAGGGATTTAGAAAAGAAAAGATTTTCATTGGTTTAAGGAAACTTAAGAATGGAAACAGTAGAAGAATTATTATCCTGTAAGGTAAAAACAGCAGTGGACACAGAAAGCCAGATGGTGGAGTGTTTGGAGTTATTAGTTTCAACTTATCAAACAATTTCAAGTTTATTCTGTTATTCATGGCAATTCTTGTGTTTTTCCATGAAATACAGAAAAAAGTGTATGTTTATGATATAGAATGCGCTCTCCTTCTCTCTCTCTCTCTCTCTCTCTCTCTCTCTCTCTCTCTCTCACACACACACACACACACACACACACACACACACATGCACCTAAATATCTTTTATACTGAAATTCACTGGAAGCTGCAAGAACATCAATGTTAAAAAAATTAAGGCTAAACTTGGGTAGCAATGCAAGTTAAAACCTAAAAACAATATGCATGAGGAGTTGACAGCTGTATAACTGGACAAAAAAGTAGAAAATGTAAAAAGGTCCAAAATAAACAAAGTTACCAATATTTTCTTATTTGTATAACCTCACTGTATAAGGTGATGAAAAAATGATAAATAAATGAATAAAATATACATTGGGTAATAATGAAGAGCTTGACTGCTTCAACAAAACTAGGATTGAAGAGAAAAAGAATTTCTGGGGAGAGGAGAAAGTAAGTGACGTGTTGAATTTCTGTGATTTTGAGATAACGTTCATTCCTTTCATTTTAATTGGACCAAGAGTTTCAACAGTGAGTTATCCAGAAATTTATTGGATGATAGGACAAATAAGATGACAGATTCAAGAGGTTTAAGATGCACACCTTTATGAACATAAGGCTGCAGAGTCTCTAGACTGAAGCTGTTTCCTATTGACCAAGGCAAAAGGGATGTAAGCTAATCACAGACGCAGAAGTATCCATGGAGCAAAGGGTGGATCTGGTTGTGGCTGGATGGTTTAGGTGAACTACAACTCTGCAAATGGGGTGGGGGTGTTGGGGGTGGCGGGTGTTTGGCAGTCAACACATGTTATGTGTGCATTTATCCTGGCATGCATCAGGGCCCACTTGGCTAGAGAGCAGAAACCATCATGAAGGTCTTGAGGGATAGGTGAGTGGAAGGGATTTTGAGATATGTAAGGCATTCCTGTCAAGGTTAACCTGAGAAGAAAGGAGTCCATTTAGAACTGAAAGTGTTCTCTCAAACACAAATGGATGGTTTCTTCTCATCAGAAACAGGGATGAGTTTCTCCTAATCCTGGTAACAAAATGTCAATAGGGAAAAAGTGGTGAAGGTAAAGGAGTTTAAACATGAGAACACCAGAGTCCAATAAGAAGGAGAATGTGTCTAGCAGAGGAAGTCGCCAAACACAGTATGTTTTCTCACTGCATCTTTTACCACATATGGTGGGCCGACTTCACCAGGTTGTGTGCTATCAAGAGCATTCTCCACTTCAAAAGGTCTCCTATGGTAGCCTACTATTTTCCCTATGGATAGTGATTAAGCAGGTGGGCACTGGAATAAGTCATATTCCACCTCAATGGGCCAGACATTACTAATCTACAAGGTTGGGGTGAGGGCAATGCTTATTCCAGAGAAATAAACTTGTGAGATAGGCATGGTTACTAAGGACATTTTACCTACAAGATCAAGGAAAAAAATCTATTTTTTTTCCAAAGTTATGAACATGAATTTAGCACAACTGGAATGTAAAACTAGACCTGCTTTATTTCAAATCTCCCTTTTTAAATGAATATATGGTATAAGATTCTCTTGCAAATAAAGACTATATTAATCAGAGGAGCATTGCTTAGGAAAGCAACAAAATAAGAGTCAAGGACATCAAGTTGACAGCACCTATTCAAATACTACACTGAGAAAAGAATGCCCTGGGCAGAGCAATGTGACTATTTTAGTTTTGTTTGAAGGCAATCATTTTTGGGGAGGCATGTAGGTTTTCTTTCTTTCAAGGCAATTTCTATGCAGAAGTAATTGAACTGGGTTTTCTTATCCAGGTGTCATAAAACATAAGAAGAACACATAATTCATTTACTCCCCTAACTTTTCATCTATGAAATCCCTTTCCAGTTATACTTTCGCTTCTTAAAATAAGTTACCATTGGAAGGCAGTATTGAGTTTTCTGGGCAATTTATTTATCTCTTCTGAGCATTCACATAAGTTGTAAAAACACTAAACCCATCTACTCTGATACACTGTGAAGGTAATTCTGAACTAGAAACCCTTTGGGTCAAGCTCTAAACAGGAGCCAAATCCAAAATTGTGCTCCCTTTTGAAAGACATCTATTCAGCCACCTACTGATCAGATAGATGCACTTTTTCTCATTTACTCTTATATAAGGTCTCATCCCATTTTGCAAATGACTATGTTATGGTTGAAATAGGGAAAGGAGCTTGCCTCGGGTCACACCGCTGTGCAGCTGTAAGGATCACACTGAATCCCAAAGTCCTCCTTCTACTTATCACAGGTGCACATCTAAGAAAACCCACATTCTCGAGGCAACTTTGGAGAGGAAATTTGTTACTTTTTCTTGGCTACAACACTGATAATGGCAGATGGTAAGGGCTGGAGACATAGTCTAACTATTTTGTGATAATTAGAAAATATTCATATGAAGACTAAATTCCAACTGTTTCTTTGGACTATTAAATCACTGACTTGGACATGGCAGGGGACAAGGCCCTTCACTGTTCACTGATGTGCTGTGTCCACATTGGTGTTGACAGATTCAATTAAATACATAACTACTAGCTGAGCCTGGTCAGGTGAGAGTTCGGGTCCCAGTGCCTCCATGGAATCTGCATTGATCTTATCCTTCTCCTAGGTCTCTTTCCTCTTTATATATTAATTTCTCTTGGGACCATCTTCCTCTGCCCCCCCTCTGTCTCCAGTCCACTCTTGGAGTCATGGTTCTTTACATTCTCTGTGCTTTAGAATCTTGTGGCTCTGTCGGCATGCTCTGTGTTTAAATGTAAATGAATGTTGTAGACAAGAGAACTAATTTATCAGCATCAGATACATTCTAGCACATCCTGTTTTACCATTGTGAAATCATAAAATGTGCATGGATTCTCATTTTTTTCATTAATTAAAGCTACTTTTCATGAGATGACTTCTTCCTATGTTTCTTAAATATTGCATTGCTTCGTATGATGATATGATGAAGGAAATTTGACTTAAAACCAAATGGGACACTTTTTGTCATACCGCTCTTTCCAAGCATACTCTACTATAACCATGGATGTACTTAACTCTTCTTTGAATAGTTCTAATGGCGGATCTCTTCTTACCATATTAAGCAGTTGATTTCTTCTTGAGTGAGAGCTTTTCTTGGTGAATGCTGGAAATTACCTTTTTGTGATTAACAACTATTGAGCCTAATGATGATTAGGAGCTTCAGGACATCAGGCTTAATCTTTCTACCAACTAAATAGCCTTCACTTAGTACTCACTTGTATTGAGAGAGTTTGAAAAACTTCACCTTTCTTCATATGATTGCTGTTGAATTCAACTAAACCAGATGTCTTGGTAAATCAAGTTGTCTTTAGTTTTTGTCAATTCCTTTCCTTCTTTTCTTCCTTTATCTTTTCCCCCCCTAGTGTCCTTGTCTTCTCTCACATGCAAAATGCGGATATATACTCACTATGCTAGCTTTGTGTTTCTGTGACAAATTAGATGAGCAGAAGGACTTAAAGGAGGAAAGATTTATTTTTGTTCACAATTTTAGAGGTTTAAGTTTGTGGTTGGTTGGCTTCATTTTTTCTGGGCCTATGGTGAGACAGAGCATCATGGTGGAAGGTTGTGGTGGAATAAAGCAGCTCACCTCATGTTTTGCAGGAAGGAGAGAGAGAGAGAGAGAGAGAGAGAGAGAGAGAGAGAGAGAGTGTTAGAGTTGAGGGATGGGGAGCAAATATAGTCTCCCCGTGACCTTGTGGTAAGAGCCCTCCCAGAACAAAGGGAAAGGCACATGACATACTCAGTACCTATGTGTGCATGCACAATTCTGTTGCAACTGTGTAGTACAGAATACCCAATCAGGATGTATGTTACCATGTAAGGGAAACAAAACAACTAACATGGAAAGGGTAGACTAACAGACGATGTATAAGGCAATGCCCCATCACCAGGCTCAGACTTTGAATGTGCATCTGCTGGGCCAGTGCCAGCACTAACAAACATGGCTTCCTGATCGAAAGCCTCTGTGCCCCATCTCTCTATGATAGAATACTGTGCCAACCTACTTCCTGCAACTAGACCTGGCTTCCTACAGTTTCCACCACTTCCTATTAGTTCATTTGTATTATGAATCCATTATTGGATTAATTCGCCCATGAGATTAGAGGGTTCATGATCCAATTATTTCCCCCAAACTTCCCCTCTGAACATTGCTGCATTGGGGGCCAAGCCTTCAGCACATGAGCCTTTGGGGGAACATTCCAAATCATAATAGTCCCTTAAGATAAATTTGGTGAATTAGGCCACAATTTCTTTTTGTCATAATGTATATAGAGTTCAAGATAATTTTGTATGCTTTTCATTTGTTGGTTTTATGATCATAACCACCTGCCCCGAGTTAATGACACCTGCCAGCTTGATTTCTTGTCCTAATGACTCTCTGAGGAAGGGTTGATGCTAGGTTGTTAATAATATATTTGCATTAAGTGACTATGGTTGTTTTAAGTAGAAGAATTTGTTTCGCTTACCAGTATCACCTAGAGGACTCCTTAAAAAGCCAGATGGTTTTGCTCCACCCCAGGGATTTCTCAGGAAATTCAAGTGGGGTGAAGCCACAGGACTTCCATTTTTAACAAATCCCAAGTTGTTGATTCATTGATATAGCCAGAAGTTTTACCAGTCATAAATAAATAATTGTATTCTAGAAGGTGAATCAAGGGTCTAAGATGAAGTTTCAGGTATATTTTTGCCAAATCAGATGAAGGAGTGAAAAGATTGAAAGAAGAAGTGAATAGAAGAGATCAGAGGTATGGCCCATCAAGTGATACTCAGATGGGGGAGGAGTATAGGAAGAGCAAGGAAAACTAGAGATCAAAGTCTCAGGAATTGTGTTGTTAGAGCTTACTCTTATTTTTAGATTAATTATAAGAAACCTCCTGTGTTCCACGAATGTATTTAAGTCTTTTGATGAATATACAATGCAACCACACAAAAGAAATTAAATTCAACTATAAAATATATCCTAGCAGCAGAAGCCCAGAACCAAGGAATGAACTAGCTGGCATTGGTGCTGACCATGTGCATCTGGGAGGTCTCCTAGAGACTCACGCTCAGCATGCACAAGGACATCTCTCCTGTTTTGCAGTTTCCTAGGGTGCACTAAAGACATGTGTGGCGTCTCCTCTCTGTGCAGCCTGGCAGCCTGCAGCAGTCACTGAAAAGTAAGTATTCATGAGCTTCTCTGCATGTCTGTGGCAGAGGCAAGCAACAGAACTCACACAGGGTGCATTGGCCTCGCTTTCATAACTCCTGCGGAAAAGCCATCACAGGCTCTTCTGTTTTGTGACAGAAACCATTATCTTTGTGTCTTTCCCTCGGTGCCTGTGTCAGTGAGGGTTCTTCTCTGGGCCACCTCTCTTTCTTAAATTTCTTGGAGGTGCTGAAAAATGGAGAAAACAGGCTTGACTGGCTCTTGCAGGGTAGGGTAGGGAGGATTGCCTTCCAATTTATTTCCCAGGGACTGATTTCCACAAAGATTGTCAGACCTCTTGCTGCCTATTTTCAAGAACTTATTCGGTGTGAGAAGTCACAGAGTGTTGGAAATGCCAAGGAAATAGGTGAGACTACTCAGAAAGACATCAGGGAAGCCAGAGGGAGAGTGATCTTGAAAGCAACATCACATGCACAAGGACCAAAGTTTATATTAAACATTTCCCAAGTAATCTCTAAGCAGCTCATGGTTTCCTTCCCCTGGATAAAAATGAGAAAAGGAAGGAAGGGTGGGAGCTGAACTCACTATGGCAGTGTAGACACAGCAAGGATTCACCAAGATCAACCCTGAATGTGAACACTTAGCATTGCAGATGTGCCTAGGATAGGAAAAGTTGCAAGATGATTTTATACCTGAAGAGCTTCTTATGACTTTTATTGTTCATTGTCTGATATGGTGACTTCCTCTCTCTTCAGCAATAGCATTTCCTCCAATATCTCTTCTTCATGTGCCAAATGATGGCATCTCAGGAGTGAAATCCAGTGATAAGTAAACAGATATGTCTGTTCTTCCAATGATGTCATAATCCAGGAAGGGCAATATACAGAATTCAGGCCTTGGAAGACTGTCCTTTGTTCTGTATCTGTGTGAGGCAAGTGCTATCGAAATCCTGCTCTTTTCTCTGCAGGACACCCTAAACACATTTAACTTTGCAAGTGCGAATGATAGAATGACTACTGATTTTTCTAATTTTACCTTTGTAAAACCAGGAAAAAGTCACCAGTTGAGAAAAACTTTGAGGAATCATTAGCATGTCTAAAACACCCTGGTATCTTAGGGGGGAAAATAAAAGAGAGAGAGAGAGAGAGAGAGAACTACAACAGGACAGTGACATGTTGTAAAGTGTTTTAAACTGAGAGTCAATTGTTATCTTGAATCTTGAGTTAGCATGATTAATAAAAGGCTCATTATCGCGTTCTGAGCTAAAAAGTGTTCTCTGAAATCACTAACAGCACTGAAATTAACAGAGACAAATGCATATAATTTGGCAACAGCTTCAGGATTCGTGTTTAAACTACTTCTTCTGTAGTTCAACTGCCCAGCATGACTACAAATTTAGGTATTCCCACAACCCAGCTTTAGGTTCCATAATTCACTAAAATGACTCACAGAAAATGTCTCTGGAAAGTGGTCTATTTAACTTTTATCATTTTGTCATAAAGCTTACAAATGTATCTCAGACAGAAGAGACACATAGGACAGGGTTTTTGTCAATGTGGGATGTTCTAACAAAGTTCTACTGGGTGGTTTGAATTATAAGCAGTCTAACAGCAAGGTGTTGCCGCCTTCAATGTCTGCTAAGTACCCACTTACTGGTTGGCAGGAAGTTAATTTCTCCATGTGTCCTCACACAGTAGAAAAAGAGCAAGCCAGTTTTCTGATCTCTTCTCATAAGATCTTTAATCCCCAATTATATCTCAAAGGTCTCCCTTCCAAATAACATCACATCGGGATTAGTGTTTCAACATATGGATTTTGAGTAAACAAACATTGAGTTCATTGCATTCCACTCCTGATCCCCTCAATTTATATCCTTCCAACACACAGGTACATCCATTTACTCGCAATGGTTGTAAAGTCTTACCTCATTCAACCATCATTGAACCCTAAGATCCAAGGTGCCTGTGTAAGGTGCTTAGATGCTATTTAGCATCTAAGTCAGATAGGAATGAGACTCAAAGTATAGTTAATCCAGAGATAAATCCCCCCTCCTAGCTATAAACCTATAAGACCAAACAACTATGTGATTTCAAATATGATCATAGAATAGGCATGTGATAGACATTCCTATTCCACAAAGAATAACAAAGAAAGAGGAGTGATGGGTGCCAGCCAAATTCAAAAAATAGCAGGGTAAACTCCATGAGATTTTAAAGCTTAAGAATCATCTTCTTTGGCTTTCTGGAAGGCCACTGGGATGGGGATCCCAACTTCCATACCCAGTGGAGTAGGGGACCCACCTCCATAGCTCTGGTGGGTGGAGGTCATGTCTCTCTACTGTTCTTCAAGGCAGGAGGAGCCAAACTACCACAACTTCAAGCATCCCTATTCCCACAGCTTTGGGAAGAGGTCATCTACCTCCTAAAAACAAAGTAACTGCCTCTCTCACTTTTTTTCCAAAAAAGGGTTTGGCCTTGATGATATCAAACTCATCTTCCAGGTTATTCTTGTCTTGTCCTAAAGTATAGAAAATACAAAGAGCTGAAGAGCTCTATGGTTCTATTCTGTAAAATCCAAAGAGTCCAGCCAACTCTTTCCATTTCTTATTGTCTCTTTCTCTTTCAGTTCAAGTCATCATTTTTAATGCTGGGGTGGGTAAAGTTTATATTTCACATATGCACAAATCTTCTTACAAATCAGTTATTTGATGACATTTGTATTATTCTCTTCTGAACTAATTTTCTCACTTTTTTCAATATAGATAGGCTGACTTTTTTCCCAAATTTTAAGTAATAACTCAGGTTAGCTTCATAATTTCATGTTCAGATCATTTCTATCTCTTCTTGCAGTATATCAAAAGCAGTTAGGAGGAATCAAGCCACTACTTCAAATCTTGGCTTAGAAATATCTTCATGTAAATATCCATTTTTTATTGCTGGCAAGTTGTACTTTCCACAACACTAGAAGACAAAGACAATTTTGAGACTTTCTCTGCCATATTAAAACATGGATCTCCATTTTTTCCCATTGTCCAACAACATGGTTCTCATTTATGAAATATTTTCAGGATGCCTTTAGCTTGTATAGTTTTACTACTATTTTGTATGTGATTATTTATGTATTCTCTATAAAGACAAAAACTTTGTCTATAGCTCTCCTCTTTTCTTTCTTAGTCCTAGCAAAATTGTCTCTAAAATTTGCTGCATAACAATTTTGGCTTTTTCTAGGCATTTAGTTCAAAACACTTCAAGTGTCTACTTAATACTTAATTCCAAATATGTTTTCATAGTTTTAGGTATTCATTACAGTAGTACCTCAGTGCTCACTACCAATATCTGTCTTAGTCATTTCAAGGTGCTATAACAATGTACCACAGAGTAAGTGGCTTATACAACAAACACTTCTTTATCACAGTTCGGGTGGCTTGGAAGTTCACAGTCAAGGGGCTAGCAGAACTGATATTGGGGAAGGACTCATTCCTAGTTTGCAAAACTCAATTTTCATTGTATTTGTTTGTGACAGAAAGACAGCTAACTAGCTTTTTGGCTTCCTCTTTTACAGGGGGCTGACCCCATTCATGAAGATTCCACCTTTATAAACTAATTACATCCCAAAGTTCCCACCTTTGAATATGTCATATTGGGATTAGAGTTTCAACACATGAATTTTAGGTGACACTACAAGAATGATATGTTTCTATCCACAAAAGATGTCTGACACCAAATTATGAAGGACTTTCCCCCATATGAATCAAAGTATCCAATGGCAACTGTGTCCTACTATTCAATTCAACCCTGTCAATAACTTCCAGAAGTTAGCAGCAAGTTAGGGCCCAGCCTACAAAACTTTCCCTATCCCCCACTTCAGAAACCAATCACAAGTCATGAGTTCAACTGTGTAGAAATTGTGGGTTCCAATATTTCCCTCCTTTCAAGGTCAATAAGGTGTTAGAATTTGAGAACACGCACTTAATTAATCAATTTATTATAAAGAATACAGATAAAGTAGTCTAAAAAATTCTTAGCACAAGAGTTTTGGATCCCATAGAGTTGGGGTGCCCTATTTTCCTATAGTATGGCTGCATCCATCAGCCCAGAGCCGCAATGAAACTTCATTTAGAGTTTTACAAAGATTCCAATATGTAGGTATGGTTGATTAAATCACTGGCTGTTAATACATAATATCTAGTTTTTCTCTCCTCTCTAGATTTGAGAGGGGTGAAAGAGCAGAAAAATCCCAAACTTCTAGTACATGATTGCTTCATCTTGCAAACCAACTCTGATCTGAAGCTATCTATGGGTCCACCAAGATCTACCACCTCAGCCTACACACAGATAGAGCTGGAAGAGGCATACAGTAAAAGACAGCCTTCTCATTCCTATCATTCAGGAATTTCAAGGGTTTCTATAAGGTCTTTGCTTAGCATCTGGATGGCCATCTTAAGTGACAGCCGCCATTTTAAGAAAAAATTCTCTTTCCCATCCAAGGGTGTTTCTGAGAAAGGTTCACAACTCCCTCATACAAATCCCACCCTTAACTTCCCACATTAGGACCCGCCTGGCTCTAATCCTTGAGCCTGCCCCATAAAAGTCCCAAACACCAAGCCTGTTTTGCCTCTCTCTGTCTATGGAGAGATGTGCCTTTATTTGTCAGCTCTGACAAATAAACTCTCATGTGTATCTCTGCCTGGTCTCCGTCTTTCATTTCTCACTTGCCCATCTCCAGGTTCCTCACTTTCCTTTCAGTTTTAAAACTCCTGTGGCAGCAACCAGAAACAAAGACTAAATGTTACAACAAAAGATTCTTCTACTATCCTTGCCACACAGGAAATTACACAGGCTTTAGGAGCTCAATTTCAGGGATTGGGTATGAACATGACATATATATAAATATATATGACATATATATATATATATATATATATAAATAAATATATATATATAAATATATATATATATATATATATATATATATATATATATATATATATATATATATATAATACTATCACGGGAAGACACAAACATTCAGTCCATTGCAGGTGACAAGGTCTAGAAGAATCCTGGGTATAGGTGCTTCTGCTCCTGAAGAATCAGGGTGAGCCCCTACATTGCACATCATTATGGTCATCACCCTGGAAGCTCTCTGAGTCTCATTCAGAGCCTTTAGTTGAGGTTTCATTACATTGGCATACTTGATTAAATTGTCGATCACAAATTAGAATATTTGTAGTAGAGGGTAATAACATATTACGGTAAGAATATTTTTTTTTTCAAATTTAGAAATTCCAGTATTAAAATCAAGATTGGGGGTGTCTTCATGTTTCTATGATATATATTATAAAGGAAAACTTGGTTCTGTCTATTCATTCCCTTAGCATTGAATCCAGTCTTTCTTTCTTATGAATTCTCAAACTTTACCATCTATAACTATGACTAAGACTTTATCAGCAGTAGCATCAACATTATTTTAGAGGTGAGAAGACAAGTTTAAGAAATTAGTGGCTCTTTCTAACTTACCATAACTGGAGACTGTTGGAATTTAAGCTCTGAAACAAGAAAGCTATTGATTTTTTCCACTAATCACACTGACTTTCAACATGGGGTTTGTCTAGGACTTATTTATTCAAGACTCCAGTCTTTGGTAAACCAGCAGAAGAGGGGAGAACAAATGTTAATATCTATTGCAACGACTTGCCTCATAATGATCAAAGAATGATTGAACCTCAAAAGAAATGCAAAAGGCAACAAGTATTAAAATAAATGTGAGGTCTTCACATAAATTATTTCTTCTGATAAATAAAAACCAAGTTAAAACAAACCTAATGTCATATCTCCCACTTTGTGGTTAGTTTTTTAGAAATTCTTTATAATTATGTATTTTTGGTGTCTCCAGTGCTTAAGGAGTTGAAACCAGTAATTGAAAGGGAGTAAATATTGAACCAGAAATTCTTCATGTGAAAAAAAAAAAGTATATTGTTGTATGGATACATTATCTGGAGAAAATTTTTATGCAATATATTATTTCCCTGTTATTTAAATACAGACTTTAAGAATCCATATTGAAGTTCCATTAACCTGCCAATTAATATAATAATTAACTCATTACCTTAATGGTACTATACTATGATTATCTGTTAGCTATGATTGCATTTTAATTCTTCCAAAATTAAAGTAAAATTGTTTTATCTGTGTTCTCTAGAGGTAATTTTCTTATTATGTCCTTTTCCCCCTGCAGGTTATAAGTACAACACAGAGAATCCCTATGACTAATTATCTAATCCCCATCATACCTAGGATAGACTGTTTTTGAGAGCAAGGTTACCTCTAATAAGAAAGTGCAAGAGAATGTGCAGGAAGCAACCTCAAAGGGGTTTTCCATCTGATTGTATCTCTTTCCTGACCTGGGATGGAACTCCACACCCTCTCTTGAGAGGTCTCAGCTTCCCAGGTAATATTGCCATGCAGTTTAATCAGCAGTGTCATGAAAAAAAAACTGTGATGGGTTAATAGGTTTCTGTTAGCTTTCTGGAACCAACTCTTACCTGTTTTTCTGATGCCCTAAGCATACTTATTTGACTGGTTTAGTAATCCAACATTAGTTTTTAGACAGGAAGAAATATATTCTCAATGATTGATCAGCACATCTTAAATAGAACATTCACATAGATTTTTTAGGGACAAGATCAAATAGTAATCAATTCTGTGTGAACTCTGATATATTTTAAGAAAGAGTGAAGGGCTGGGGATGTAGCTCAGAGAGCACATGCTTAGCATGAAAAGGTCATGGGTTCAAGCCCCAGCAGCAATAACAAAGGAAATAGTGGAGACATTTCGAGCAACTGTTTATTCCATGTAAATGCTTAGCGTTAAATGATTTATTTTAACTAATACTATGATATCACAATAACCTTATGGGTTAGGTATAATTATGTATTTCAATATTATAGATGAAGCTTGGAAAGTGATATGATTTTCCCCAAATCATAGAGCTATTTGGTGATTGACAACTTGGCAATTAATCAACAATTTAGGTTTTATACTTTATATATCTCTATATCTATCTATCTATCTATCTATCTATCTACCTACCTACCTATCTCTCCTATAATGTTCACAACAAGGAGAATTCAGACCTGTATAAATTCAGTCTATTTTTTTTTTCAAAATTTAATTTTCTTTCTTTTTTCCTTCAACTTGCAAGTGAAGGAACACACACACACACACACACACACACACACACACACACACACTTCAATGCCTTATATAAAATATCAAGAACCATAGAGAGACCATTTTTTTACTGTAGTCAGGATGGTGACAGTGGCATTAGAAGAATAGATTTATTATTTGACAACTGAATCATAAATACACATTTGGTCCAAGGGGCATTAGAGCTGCAAGAAATTGCTAAACTAACTCCTTCATTTTGTTTTCTATAAACCTAGAGATAAAAAATGCTGCAAAATTAAGCCTTTACAGATTCTTTAGCTTTGTTCTCATTGATAAAAACAAGAGGATTCTTAGCTAATCTACGTGGCTGGATACCAGTGGATGTATCATCTTATTTGGTCATGAACAACAGAGTACATGGTTGAAAATCTAAGGAGATGCACCTAAAGTAAGATGATTGTCAGAGCAAAACAGAAAGGTTTTTATAAGCTAATCAAGAATATGTTGGTGCATCTGAATCTCCTCTTCATCCAGGGCTATCTTGATTTCAGATTTCTGTCTTGGTGCAGAATATGGAATATAAACATGACTTCTGTGCATTTTTCCTCTATTTTCTTCCAGGTGCTTTCTTCAATTCATATGAAAACAAGAGAACAGATGATATAAAGTATATTTTGACCATTTTTAGCAGTAGAGGAAAACCATGTCTCTGTTGGACTGATTGGTTACTTTTTCTTGGGACGCAATGATAACATTCTTAGTAATGTCAGTGCTCAGGCATCAGCAGTTGTGATATGGATATGTCTCAGTTGCAATATTACCTTAAAATTGCAATGGAAACATAGCTTCTCTGTTTAGTGGGCAAGAGTGAAATTAATTAGTTAATAATTAATTACAGATAATCAGAACACAAATAGGAAACAGATTAGCCAGAAATAAAATATTATTTATGTACAGAGAAAGTGCAGAGCTGAGACACGTATGTGTATTTAACTTTACAACTCATGCAATGCTAACTAGAAAGTAAGAACTAGAAAAATTATGAAACAGCTCTGTCTCAGTTTTCTCAGATCTGTACTGTCAAATACATAAGACTCTGGTAAGGATTTCAAAATGCCAGCTTCTGTGTATATGTGTTTTACATTCTATTGCTCTAAAAATAGTAGCTGGTATTGCTACTACTAGAATAACATGTCTTACAGTCTTGGGAAAAACTACAGAAAAGTTAGATTCCGCCAGGCTAGAAATGGCCTCAGAATACCAATCTGTGAATATAATTGAGTTGTTATTATCTGTCCCATTTAGATAAGACATACCTTTATATACATTGCTCTGTTTCTATTAATACACAGGTTTGGTCTTTGGGTCTTCTCTGGGTGGTACATCTTTACTGCGTTTCTTTTCTGCTTAATCATGTCTGTGTCCTGGGTCCTCTTATGGGATTGAACATTTCCGTTGACTCCAGAAAGATATCTCATTGTCAGTTAGAAACAATTATGGTCTAAGAGCAGTTAAGTGTAGGTGTTTTAATGAAGTGAAACTGTTTCTCCTATGCATTAAGTGCCAGTGAAATGGCTGTTGGCTAACCTCCAGTTAATGAAGTAGTTCCACATTATCACCTGTGTGCTAATAAAATAGGCATGCCAGGGAACAACAGATAGGCAGTGAAACAGTATGAAAGGCTGCCGATGAGTTCTGTTCAGTGGAAAATTTCTTGGAATTCAGTTTCCTATTGAGCAACAGCTCATAATGCTCAAGTACCCCAACAACTTGCATAGATTTTTTTTCCTGGTAACTTGTATAAGATAGTGCTTTTAGAAACTTATTGTTCGAAAACCATAGGTCAATAGGACATTTAGATCATTGTTCACAGGGTTATTTGGAGGAAAAATTAAGACATCAAGAAGCAGTTAAATCAACGGAAAACCAAATTTCTTCAGCTGCCTTTGGGTACAAACATAGATCATTGTGCCAACTATCCCCAAAATGGTTATATTATGAATTTATCAGTGACTCTGGGTATGTGGGTGAGCTTACAGTGATTTCTCTGAGAGTACTCTTCACACTTGAAAAGTCTAAATATGTCAGAGAGGCAATACAGACATATCATAAAATGTTATTATCTCTCAGGTGAAATGACCTCTTCAAGAGAGAAAAACTACTCAGCTGCAATGATTCATCTGTGAGCACTTTTCTTTCATATGAAGCAATAAGAGACAAAACATATAAAATGTTTACTTTTTAGGACACTCTGTATATGAGTGTGTGTGTGCCTGTATGTAAATTGCAGTTGCAGAATTTATTCAGCTTAAGCTGAAGATCAAAATAAACCCTATTTTCTGTGTAACTTTTAATCAACTGCTTTTTCTAAACCAGAGAAGTCAAATCTCCTCTCTTCTATGGTGTGCTCTCCAAATCTGCTATCTGAAATTTAAAATTATTTTCCAAGATTTTCGGAATGTTAAATGAAGAGGTCTGTCAGTCTGTTAACTGTCAGCACTCATGGAAGATTGACTTAGTTTTAAAAATATTTTTGCCTCATTATCAAGAATACAAGCAACCATAAGTGTTGGCAAGGGTGTTGGCGTAAAGGCACACTCATACATTTCTGGTGGGACTGCAAATTGGTGCAACCAATCTGGAAAGCAGTGTGGAGATTCCTTAGAAAACTTGCAATGCAACCACCATTTGCCTAGCTATCCCACTCCTCCGTCTATACCCAAAGGACTTAAAAACAGCATACTACAGTGATGCAGCCACATCAATGTGTATAGCAGCACAATTCACAATTGCTAAACTGTGGAACCAACCTAGATGCTCTTCAATAGATGAATGGATAAAGAAACAGTGGTATATATACACAATGGAATATTACTCAGCATTAAAAAAGAATAAAATTTTGTCATTTGCAGGTAAATGAATGAGATTGTAAAATATCATGCTAAGTGAAGTAAGCCAATCCTAAAGAACCAGTGGCCAAATGTTTTCTCTAATAAGTGGATGCTAACCCATAATGGGGGCTGGGCATGGGATGAGGGGAGGAACTTTGGATGGGGCAAAGAGGAGGGGGGAAAAGGAAGGGGGAAGGAAAGATGGTGGAATGAGATGCACATCATTACCCTAGGTACATGTATGATTGCATGAACAGTCTAAGACTCTACTTCACACACAAAGAAGTGAAAAATTCTGCTCTATTTGTGTACAATTAATCAAAGAGCTTTCTACTGTCATGTATAACTGATTAGAACTAAATTTTTAAAAAGCAAAAAAAAGAGAGAGAATATTCTTGCCTCAACCCATGCCTCCTTTCAGAGGCAGCCTTTATCAAAAACCTGATGAACATGAGAGTATAAAATCCACCATCTCACCTCAACTCTGAGGAACCCCAGCCCAGAGTTCCCTCTGGTTTTGGTCTATCTTGAGGATGTACTGCAGTTGGGAAACTTCAGGCTGATCCTGCTTCTCCTGTCTCCTTTCCACAGTGTTCCTCCCCTGGTTACTCCTACATGAGTATCCTGAACGTTCACCTCTGAACTACAGGCTGTCTCTAGGAAACCCTATGTGCCACACCTCCTTTACACTTACA
The DNA here is from genome assembly GCF_964194105.1 of Spermophilus citellus. Classification (NCBI taxonomy): domain Eukaryota; kingdom Metazoa; phylum Chordata; class Mammalia; order Rodentia; family Sciuridae; genus Spermophilus; species Spermophilus citellus. Next base: position 47,693,224 of record NC_138200.1, on the reverse strand, counting down.
GAATTTTATGTGCACTTTTGTTTCTCTTTGATCACCTCTGTCCTGGGTCCTCTTAAGTGAATGAACATTTCTAGAGACTCAAACAAGATATCTCTGTGTCAGTTAGAACAACATTCATTTAAGTGCACTTGAGTGTAGGCTTTGTAAGACAGTGAAGTTGTCTCCCATGCATTCCACTGTGATTTGCTAACAGGTTGTGTTTTGCTGTGTGTTGGTTTGTTTGATTTTCCTTAAGGTCGTTTGAAGCATTATATTCCTTATATGCCAAGGCAGGCTTAGAGAGCTGATAAGCTTATATAGTGGCAGAATTAAAACTTAATGTTATTCAATGCAAAGTGAAATCACTCATCCCCTTATTTTGACCTCATGCCTATCCACTTCTCCCACTAAAGGAAAAAAAAAATTCTCCATTCACTGATGCAGTGAGTTCTTCTCTTGGTGAGATTTGAGAATTTGGGAAAGTTAGCAGCCTTGTTCAGTTGAAAATCCTGCCATTAGAAATAAAGCAACTAATTTTCAGGAAGATTAAAGAACTCCTTCAAGGTCACACCCTTGGTAATTGATGGAGCAGCTATTGAAACTCGAGTCTATTGACTACAGAGAATGAAAAGAGGGAGAAAAGGACTGAGAGGAAAAAGAAATAAATGAGGGGAGAAAATTAATGTACTTATTTATAAAATAAAAATGTTTGAAGATACATCAAATCAATCTCTAAATTTTTGTAGGAAAAAAGAATCTTAAGTCTTGTGTTGATTATAAGCTCCATGGGATCTTTGTTACATTGATTCTTTATCTTTCCCCCACTGAAAAACATCCATCTATCTGGAGAATATGTTACTTCCCAAATCTCAAGACATGAGTGTTGTGATCCCCATTGATTGATTAAAGACACCAGAATCCAATTTGCGAGCGAGCTCTTGCTTCCTCATTAAGCACACATCACCATTAAATGCTCACTGTCAAGATTTCTCATCAGGTTTGGGGGCTTTTCTGCACTGCTTCTGAGGCGTTCACAGTGCTGACGTTTACCAATACAGGCACTTTTGTGTCCACTGGTGTAGCTATGGCCTAAGCAGAGATGCATTTTCTAACATAATTAAGACAATTATCCGTGCAATCAATTCTAGGTAAAGTGAAGGTCATTCCCACTGTAGGCTTTTTACAGTGAAGTACAAACCTCCATCATCCCATTCTCCATCCCAAAGGAGGATGGGAAACCTGATGAAAAAAATTGTACAACAAATCTGACATATCATAATGGATGTAGCCCTGCCAGGGAGAATGAAAAGTGGTCATTCCTTAAAGAGGTTTAGTTTGTAAATACTGCTCTCTTTCTCTGCACGATTTCCCATTCATAGAATTTTTTTTTTTTTGCACATAGGCTTAAATCTTTCATACCTGTCCATATGACTGAAATGACAATTGCAATTTCTGTTTTACTTATATTAGCCAGAAAAAATAAGAATTTATTTCAACACTTTTACCATAAGATTTAGGAAATGTGTTGTTTGCTTTCACCATGTATTTTCCGCAAGCCAAAATAATTCACCTTAAAGAGAAATACTACATCTGATATGTGAGTTTTCATATTAACACAAAAGTAACTCAAAGCTGGTACTTGAGAACATGGACAATTATTAAGTGCTCCATAATATTCTTTCAAAAATACCAGTAGTCTAAAATATCAAGAACGGTAAACCTGTATTATTATTTGAATGCATTGTCAGCAAAGAAATTAATTGTGGACATACTTATGAACAGCTTATTGAGCAGACCCATGTCTTAAATATCAAGTTTATATAAGGCATAAGACTCATAAATTCCTCTTCTTATTAAGCAAGATTTAATTATGTTTATAACCTAAAAGACCCTAGGCTAAGCCTTAATAATAAAACATGAAATGGTGAGACAGAAACTCATCCCCTACATACACTCAGTCACATAACCATATATCAATCCAATATTAATCCATTTATTTTAAAATAATTTGAGTGCCTACTACTATATAAGGTAAGCACTCTGGGTAAGCAAGACATAATTTGTGCAAATGGAGTTTTCATGCCATCAGAGGGAAGTATAAAATGGATAAAAAATAAGTATATAAAGTAAGGCCATTTCACATAATAAATGATAATATTTAGGTTTGATAATAGTATAATTATAATTAACAGTAACTAAATAAAAACAGAAATACATGTGAATATTAAAATGAATTATTATTATAAATCAGGTAAAACAAATCTTTGTGGAAGTATAAAAGTGGAAGCAATATTGTAAGAAGAAAATAAACAATGAGTTTAAAGCTACTAAATACAGAAAAAAAAAAGGCAGTTGGATAGAAATGTGAGTAGCTCGTTAAGATTCTTCCTTGTCTAACTCCTTCAGGAAAGTAGCTTCAGTGTAGAAAAGCATAAAATTGTTACAAATAATCTTACATTAATTTTGTGATCACAAATGCCAGAAACAATCAATATTGTTCAATGTCTGTCTGCACATTCCTATTATTATTTTTTCACTCCATTCCCCTTATTTCTTCACCCATTTCAATTTGTCCTCAAATCTCTGACACCAATCTTCACATCTTCAGTCTCAGATAAGCATTTAAATCATAATCTGTTGTGAAGAGAGAAACAGAGATTTCCTCCTGTTTGCATCCCATAAAATACTGAGATGTTTCTATCTATACCTGGATTTGTTGAGCTCATTTCTTGTTTGTTTGAAAGGATGGTCTCTACTGAAAGTTATATGATGGTGGATTGGAGGACGGGTGTTCCTCAGTTGTTTCTCAGCTTGAGATTCAATCAGCAAGAGCATTGCTTCTTAGCAAGGTGGGTTACTGAGGAAATTCACTGAAAGTCAGCAGTAAAATAATCACAGAGACACAGAAATTCCGAAGCTTTGAACACAAAACAAGAAATAGTATGTTACAGAGTCTAGCCTGGCTAGACGTGGCGTGTCAGCATCATTTGCCCATGGCAGAGGGGGCAGACAGCGCAAGTAGAAAGAAGAAAGCAGGGCAAATAGCATTTGGCTTGGAGGAACCTGTGGAATAGAGAGAGAGGCTGATCTTAAGTGACCCGTGGACGGTGGGGTGAGTTGATGTTTGAGAAGTGATCAGCATCTCTTGGCCACTAAGCAGCCATCGTGATGAACCATCTGTAAGTGGCAACATGGCAGTTTGCAGGTGCTGGAGATGGAGAGCTCATAGAGGGAGTAAAAGGTGAGTGATCCACCCGAGATGCAGATTCCACCAAGAGATTTTATTGGGGGGCTGCCCGAAGGGGAAGGAAAGGAGAGGCAGAGAGCAGAGAGAGGAGAGGAGGAGGGCAGAGAGAAAGAGAAAGGAGAGATAAAAGAGGAAGAGGGCAGAGAGTGTGAGTTTCCAAGCTTCGGCTTAAGAAGGGTTGTGTAGGTGACTTGGCAGGTGCTGATTGACAGAGTGACTCAGGAACAGGGAGTGGACACTGTGTCCAGAGGGGATCGGTCAAGAAAACTTTTGAATTTGGCGCTCTTCAGCTTGGTGCCCTTCGGAGAGGAGGGGGAGGGGTAAAGGATTCCATGATGTTCTTGCAAGACAGAAACTTAACTTTAGCAGGGAGTCTCCCACACATCCAACAGGGAGTGCCAACCTGATCTAGGAGTCACCTGTTTTGGAGTCCAGGGTATGTCTGTGAAGCTAGAATTAGACAGGCAGTCAGTATAGATAGGTAAATTGAGTCAGGTCGAATCAAAGAGGCCAATTTTGAGTGAGTCGTCTGCGAAGTTGGAGACTATCCTGTGAGGGATTGAAATTCTTCAGAGTCCTCTCTCCACTCTTACCAAGAACCTGTTCTTGCTCCAACCTGTTGCTAAGGTAATCTGTCCCAGGAATTGTCCGGCCCTTCAGGGAACTATAAGGTTGTTAATTCACGTGTCCTAGGCTGCTCCATTCTGCCCTTCCCCCTTCAACCCACCTATTTCCCACCATTTGGCCATCCCACCTCCTGGGCCTCGTCACCATGCAGGAAGGAGAGAGATAAAGGGAAGAGAGCAGGAGAACAAAGGAAGCCTAAGACCTATAAAAAGGCAGAACACCTCACTTCTTGGGATAGCAGGATACCAGCTCTAGCACCCTTCTCCCTCCCAGGAGAAGCCTGTTACCCCTTTTTAAGTAAGCCCTGCTTTATATGCTTGCCTTGGCGTGCTTCTCTAATGTTCAAACTTCAACATGTGAGAGAGCAGAACTCATCAATGCTAAGGGAGGTATCACCTGGACCATCCCACTGAAAAGGATGCTAAGAGGATTGTGGTTCAGGCTGGGTATCCAGAGGGGAGAGAGGCTCAAGGTCCCTTTGTTCTGAAAGCATCTCTTCATGGCTTTATGAAAAGCCAATTTTGTATTCATTTCAGTGGTCAAATTACAGTGTAAATCTCATGGAGGGCTTTTTATTTATTTACTTACTTATATTTAAATATTTATTTTTTAGTTGTACTTGGACACAATACCTTTATTTTATTTACTTATTTTTATGTGGTGCTGAGGATCAAACCCAGGGCCTTGCACATGCTAGGTGAGAGTTATACCACTGAGTCACAAACCCAGCCCCTCATGGAAGGCTTTTTGAACACATAATTTGTTATGTAAGTTTTAATATCTAACAATATTATTTATCAAAACCTACAACCTAAAAACTCCTGTGAGCTTTGTTGTTATATGCTGCATTTTGAATAATTTGTAACTTTCCCCATTTTAAAATATATACATATATTTAATTAAGATCAAAGGTGGTGGTCAGTTAATCATGTCTTCTTCTTTATGTTAATCTCTAATTGTATTCTCATAATGTACTACCTCTGACTCCTTAATAACTTGGAGAATTTCCAAACAATGTTCAGTAGTGGATTCAGTCAATTTTTAAGAGTTTTAAATAAAGGCATTGTTTAGTACTGCTTTTCCTCTTTAGAGAGTAGTTGTGATTTATATATTTTTACGTATGACTAGATTTGCTATGTGATAAGCCATTTTAACCACAATGAAATATGACCTTATATTGAGTTGAGTGGAGTTTTTCAAAAAGACAGACAATAACCAGTGTTGGCAAAAATGTGGAAAGAAAGGAGCCTTTATATATTATTGGTAGGAATGTCCACTATTATAGTCATTATGAAAAACAATATGGATGTTCCCCAAAAGTTAAAATAGAATTGCCATATGATCCAGTAATCTCACTTCCAGGTATATGTCCAAGAAATGAATGTTATTTTGTCAAAGATATATCTGCAGCATTATTCACAATAGTCAATACATGGAAACAACTATAGATGGGTACATCATACTTCTTTATCTTTTGATGATCTGTAATTAAGTGAAATATGGCAGGCATAGAAAGGCAATTATTGCCTGATGATACTGGAAAATCTAATAAGATGTTGAACTCATAGCAGCAGGAAGTACAATGGTAGTTGCTAGGAACTGGGGTGCATGAGAGCAGAGAATAGAAAGGTGTTGGTCAACAAGCACAAAATTTCAGTAAGAGATGGTGAGTAAATTCTAATTTTTTTTTAATTTGGAAACTTGAATCAAATGTATGAAAGATGATATGTCATGAGCTTTGTAATGTTTTGAACAACCAATAAAAAAAAGAAGATTGGCACATGACCAATCATATTGAAATGTAATGCATGAATAAAAGAAATGTAATTCAAAGATCTATGCAGTTAGGGACAATTAATTGTGACTATCAATTTTTTTTTAGAAGTTGGTGTATTTAAGGTCTTTCTAGATATCTAGATTTGGTGTATTTGAAGGCAAATCTCTGAGGCTACACAATTCACTTGCTACTTGTTGGGCCCTCTGAAAACAGTGTCAAAGAGGGTTGGGCTTGTGGTTTTACCACCAGAGAGTTTAGATACTGTGTATATTGAAGAAAAAAAACAAATTACTTTCCTCTTCTTTTGGCTTCAGCATCAAGGACCTGTCAATTAAAGTGACAAATGACAGATTCAAAAGGGAAATATTTTATTTGATCTTAATATTTTATTTCATTTTTTTATATGCATGAAGGACTTCATAGAAAAAGAAAATGACGATCCCGGGGGGGGGGGGAACCTTGGGGAACTTACATTCCATTCTAACAAAGGGCAATAAATTGCAGAGAAAGGAAAAGACAAAAGAAAAGGGATTTTGGTTTCTAGAGATGATAAATTATGGGAAGGTAGATGTGTGGGGAAAGCTAACGGAATAAAGGGTGCTCAGTGAGGTTTGGCTTATTGAGACTCATCTTGGAGTGGACTGTACCTCTACTGAAATATGTTGTTTCCTTTTTCCGGGACAGGGAGGGATAACTTTCTGGGTGAAATTTATGCCCAGTTTGAAGGTGGATAAGAGAAAGGGAAAGAGCTTTACCTATGTCTGATTTTTTTTCCTAAGTTGACTTCAGCTTAAAAGAATCTTTATGCCAAAACGGCATATTTTGGAGTGATCCTCTTCACGGATGCTGTTTATGGTGCATGAACAGCAGATCCAAACTACACCACCAGAGTCTTTGGATTCCAAATTCAATACTCTTTCCATTTTGTCACTCCTGAATATGTCTTCAAAGTTGGTTCATAAATTAATTCTCTTCCTCTGGTGTCTAAGTTCAACTGACCTTAAGCCTCTTATTAATTCCCATGACTTAACCAATGGTGAGGCGACTAGACTCCAGAATCTTAGTTGAGAATTGCTTGCCTAGATTCCTACTTCTACTACCCTATCATCCCTTTGCCTATTTCCTTCCTGAAAACTCAGGAAAAGCAGAAAGATATTATTAAAATTTATTAAGAAATCAAATATTTTATGATGCACCTTTTTGATTCTAAAAAAATTAAAGAACAACCAATCTCTCCTTATTCATCTGAGGACGGTTAGAAATGTCAAATCACCAATTAGAAAGGAGTGTGTTTGAGAGCTCACATTTAATTGCATTATTGTAAGTCACTTGTAATAGTAAAAAATAACAAATGGGTTTAGTTACTACTTTTGTACCAAACAAATCCCATTACTTATAACTACTAAAAGATTAATTATCAACTGAGAGTTATATGAACCATATTTATTTTAGTAATATATCTGTGTTACAAGCTTACCAAACATTCCTTTGCTCACTAATTTATTTGCATAAACTCTAGATTATTGTCTAAGAAAAAAAAATTAAGACTTATAAGCATCTGAAAAAAGTAGGGATAAAAAGCTCTTTGTTCTTTGTTTCTTCTCCTGAGTTGAAGTGAATAAAAATCAAATTTATGGAGCACAGTTAGCTACCAGTGCAGTTAGCAATGTCTAATTAGAAATATGAATGTGATTAATTAGTTGATTGAAATGTTCTTATACACTGCTTCTCCAATATTCTTTTCTTCAATAGCCATTCATCTTTATTTGACTGCTGAACCATATTATATTTATAATTTAAATATATGTGTTACATATAAAATGAGAAATTCAATTGTTCTCTTTTATTTTATTTTTATTCTAATTTGTTGTATATGACAGCAGAATGCATTACAGTTCATGTTACACATATAGAGTACAGGTTTTCATATCTCTGGTTGTATACGATGTCTATTCACACAATTCATGTCTTCATACTTGTACTTAGGGTAACAATGTCCTCTCATTGCACCATCTTTCCTACACCCATGACCCCTCCTTTCCCCTCCCACCTCTTTGCCTTATCTAGAATTCCTGTAATCCTCCCTTGCACCTGCTCCCAACTCCACTATGAATCAGCCTCCTTATATCATTTGGCATTTGGTTTTTTGGGATTGGCTAACTTCACTTAGCATTATCTTCTCCAACTCCATCCATATACCTGCAAATGTCATGATTTTATTCCCTTTTATTGATGAGTAATATTCTATTCATCTACTGAAGGTCATCTAGATTGGTTCTACAGTTTAGCTAGTATGAATTGTGCTGCAGTAAACATTGATGTGGCTTGTCCCTGTAGTATGATGTTTTTAAGTCCTTTGGGTATAGACCCAGGAGTGGGATAGCTGGGTCAAAAGGTGGTTCCAATCCCAGATTTCCAAGGAATCTCCATACTGCTTTCCATATTGGCTGCGCCATTTTGTAGTCCTACCAGTAATGTAGGAGTGTGCCTTTTCCCACCATCCTCGCCAGCACTTATTGTTGTTTGTATTCTTAAGAGCTGCCATTCTGACTGGAGTGACATGATACTTAGAGTAGTTTTGATTTGCATTTCTCTAATTGCTAGAGATGATAAGCATTTTTTATATATTTGTTGATTGATTGTCTATCCTCTTCTGAGAAGTGTCTGTTCAGTTCCTTAGCCCATTTATTGATTGGGATATTTGTTTTTGTTTGTTTATGTACCCTAGAGATTAGTTCTTTACATACCCTAGAGATTAGTGCTTTCTCTGTTGTGCAAGTGGTAAAAATTTGCTCCTAAGCTATAAGTTCTCTATTCACTGCACTGATTGTTTCTTTTGCTGAGAATCTTTTTAGTTTGAATCCATCCCATTTATTAATTTTTGATTTTAGTTGTTGTGCTATAGGAGTCTTATTAAGGAAATTAAGGCCTAATCTGACATGAGGGAGGTTTGGGCCTCCTTTTTCTTCTACTAGACGCATGGTCTCTGGTCTAATTCCTAGGTCCTGAATCCACTTTGAGTTGAGTTTTTTGCCTGGTGAGAGATAGGGGTTTAATTTCATTTTGTGGCATATGGATTTCCAGTTTTCCCAGCACCATTATTGAAGAGGCTATCCTTTCTTCCGTGTATGTTATTGGCACCTTTTTCTAATATAAGATAGCTGTAATTATGTAGGTTAGTCTTTGTGTCCTCTATTCTGTACCATCGATGAACCAGTCTATTTTGGTGCCAATACTATGCTGTTTTTGTTACTATTGCTATATTGCTCTGTAGTATAGTTTAAGGTCTGGCATAATGATGCCATCTGCTTCACTCTTCTTGCTAAGGATTGCTTTAGCTATTCTGGTTCTCTTATTTTTCTAGATGAGTTTCATGACTGCTTTTTCAATTTCTATAAGGAATGTCATATTATAAAATTATAAAATGTTTATAATTTAAATATATGTATTATGTATAAAATGAGAAGTTCAATTGTTCTTGAAAGGCCATATTTCCTTGAGGAACATAGCAGCACTTGATGCTGTTGAAAAATCTAGAATGGCTACTTGCTGCTATAAATTACTGATTATTTATATTAACCATAGTTGTAGGACTTTGTTTTAATCTTGTTCTATCAACTTTACCCTTTTATATTCTTCTATCCACATCTGGAATTTACAGTACAAACTGAGTTCCATTTGTCATCCAGAATACTATACACGTGAATGAATTAAGAATTTGGTTCAGCAAAATATTTCAGGAAATATGTAACTTGGGAACACAGTCTGACTTATGCCATGATGCTCTGGAAAGAATCTAACAGTAAAAAGTTCATTTGTTTCTATTAAACAGAGGGATGAATCAATCCATCCATTCTTCCATATTGAACATGTATCCATGGCTGGGCAGTTCCATTTATTGAATAGTTCTAAGCATTGGCTTGGGAGTGTGAATCAAGGAGTATTTGAACAACAACAACAACAACAAAATACATTTTAGAGATGGGATAAGGCAAAGAAAACCAGTCCTAGACTTAAGAGGTGAGAAAAGTATGGGAAGATAAATTGATGGGAATAAAATATCTGTGTATATTCCTCTTGTGGGATTCAACAAAGAGCCAGGGCAGGGGCCAGGGGTCATTCTACAGTAAGAAGTGTTTACTTTGTGCTATCACAGACTTGGTGGACTTTGTGCTATCACAGACTTGGTGGATTCTAATCCAAAGGCTGAGCTCTGAATGCAGCAGGGCTTTACCTAAAAAGCCCCTGCTAGTCCCCACTCTCCCCCACCATTACATATTAGCACCTTTATCTCTCTTAAATGAAAAAATACATTTTGCATAGGTATTATAAAGTCAACAAGCATAAGAAAGTTTAATCAAGCTGTGCAGGGCGCACCTGAGTGTCAGTGGAAATGCGCTTGTATGCTGATTGTGCCACATTGCCTTTCTTTTTTCTGGAAAACACATGGTTACTGAAGGCGCCATGTTGTACAACAGATACTGGCCTCACTGCATTTAGTTGTCTTTGTTTGAAAAAAGGCTTCTGCCACATCTGGTGTTGCCATCTTTGAACTAAAAAGCAAGTATTGCAAAATAGATTTGTATCCAATCTTTAAGTGAGAAAAGGGGAGGGGAGGAGAGAAGAAAATTTTTTGTCATTATGCATCTCTGTCCTGCTTTTTTGCAAATAGATGACAGAGTTTCCCTACATTTTCCTTGTGTTCAGCTCAACAATATTTCCTCATAGGAGAAATATGTTGGCCTCTTTCAGTGTACATTAAGCCTTCTGGGCTGTCTATCAATACTTATTAAATAAAAGTTGATAAGGAGATATTGTCACTAACTTTCATAAAATGTATGTGTTTCTACTAATATGCAGATGAATTACTGACACACACTATAACAGGATCCTATAGTTAATAAATGCACAGGAAAATTTGTGTGTATGTGTGTGAAGTTTGTATATTTAAGGCACAGACAGATTTTTCAAGAGCTCAAATAAAATTTCTTTTCAAAATTTTACCAGTTTTATAATGTTCCACAGGCATGTCCCCATACACAAGTTTTATGGATCATTTAAATATCAAAACCTTCCTAATGAAAGAAAGGATTTCAGGGGTAGTTGAATAGATATTAAGAGTCTGAGGTCGATCAGTAGAGAGTTATTCCAGGTACTCAACTTCTTAGGATGCCACTAAACTTCTATTTTATTCCATCATTTAAATATCAACTATCCAAATTCTTTTGTAAAATAATTGGCTTGCTGGATAACTTTATAGCCCTGCAAAATAACTTAATTGTCATAATGCCTCTAGTTTCTTTGTGATACCAAAGGTTTAATTTGCTTCTCTTGTAGCTTAATTTCTGCTTGAACTTTTAAGGTACTGATAGTCAATGGAGAAAAAGCAGGCTACATGTTAAAATGTCATCAAAGCAGGATTCTATTTTAAAACAAAGACATATATTCTAATTCCAATGACAACGATAAAGCACTCCAGGGCATGCTTTAATGGGCCATTAGTTTTCTTCTCCAGTGGTTGAAATTCTTTGGCCTATAGCCCTCTGCTCCCCTGAGTCTCTGGGCCTCTATTAGGCCCATTAAAAACTCCCTGGAATGCATTTTTTGTCTAAAGTGATTATTATAAAAATGTCCAACTTACCCATTTATTCCCCTATTTGCAATGGCATTCACATTTCACTTGCCTAAATGTTGACATGGGGGTCTTCACAAAATATAGTGCAGACAATCAATTAGAAGGCAAAAAAGAAATGTTCGGGCCTATGTCAGTGGAAGCAGGAGAAAACAGAGAAATGTCTGCCTGGTCTAAGTGAAAGTAATTTCCACACTTGCTGAGTGGCTGAAACAGTTTTGGCAAATCTCCACAAATCACCAGTTTGATAGACTGTTCTGAGCTTAGTTTGAAAAACTCTTTCCCAGCCCTCTGTTCTGTGGCAGACTGCAACATGTGTCTGTGAGCTTCTTTACTACTTGCACACAAATCCACATTTTATTTTATGACATTAGTCAGAAAATAGATTCCAGTAATGAGGGAAACTGAATAGATTCTGGCCCCAAAGACAGAAGAGTACTGAAGTCTCACATTATTTAACTGTCCACCAATCTTTCTTTGCAAGAAGCATCATTCCCCAAAGTGGCTCAGTGGAGATGTCAATATGGTCCTGTTTCTCTTTTCAATGACAAGAATTCAACCCACAATGCTCCATGAGGGATTAAGGTAAGTGCTTTCCCTGCATACAGATATCTGCATTAGGGTTATTCAGAGAGAAAAGATGTCCTTCCCTGTCGTTTGACCTCTAGGTACTGGAAGAAAGAAAAGATTTCTCTTCTTTTCAATTACAAGTCAAGAAATATAGCCTTACTCTTTTCTGGGACCATTGTTCTTACCTTCCTTCTCTGTTCACTGGGGACATTGATATTGACATTGTTGTTAGGTTAGTAAGAAAGACAGATGAGAGAAAATAATCTGTGTATTCACTGATGATAGATGGATGGATAGATGGATAGACAGACAGATAGACAGATAGATAGATAGATAGATAGATAGATAGATAGATAGATAGGAGAGTGATTAGAGGCCGTGGGAGAGAGAAAGAAGAGAGTGATATAGGGAAGCAAAGTGACCTAATAAAGTGTCAAGCCCTATACTCATTTATACCTGAAGGGAGACCTTCCTTTGAATGCTTCAGTCATATGAACTGATCAATTACTATTTCTATTGAAGGTAGTTTGGGGTTTTTTTTCCCTCATTGTTTGAATCAAGTCAATATTGGCTATTATATTGATGTAGCATACATCCTAATTCCTCTGGTCTTGGGTTCACTAATATGTCATCTTTAAACATGGTGACCTCCCCTCATGAGATATCACATCCAGTTTAGGACACATTTTCTTCCTTGCTTGTCTTTTTATTCCCAGATGCTGATGCTGTCAATGTTCCAACTGTAGCCAATAATGGGTTCCCTCTAAGTTGAACAATGTTTAAGTCCTGGACAGTAAGACCTTTCATTATCATAGAAACTAGAATGTGAGTCACACAGAGCCTCATAGTGACACAGAATCTGTGTATCGACTGCAGTAGAGGAGTAGAATGTGATGATTCTTCACTGGGTTTTATTTTATGACATTAGTCAGAAAATAGATTCCAGTAATGAGGGAAACTGACTAGATTCTGGGTTCATTGTAAGAACTTAAAGAAATCTACAATGAATTTCCACAGGAAAATGAAGCAGAGATTTAGTCAAGGAATGGGATAACAAAACAGGTGTTAGGAAGGATTTTCTGGAGTTCCTAAATAGATTATATTCCTGCTGTAGTTTGCAAAATTTTCTGATCAATTTAAAAAAAAAAACTATGTTTTTCTTATTTAAAGAAGTTTAAAGTCTTTGTCCTTGTTTTTAAGAAATGGAAGAAGAAGCAGAGATGTTCAGGAAGAGAAGGTTTACTCATATTTCAAGGGGAGAAAATTTTTTTTGGTGATTCTGTCAACATTCAATTTTTTTTCATTTGATTCCTCATACGTCTGTCATTGCCTGATATTTGGTTCTTGGTACTCCCGTGGTATCCAGATTTCCTCCTTACACTTTCCCTTAATTCATGTAGAAGTTCTATATGATACTATCTATGACTACTAGTGTCCCTTACCCCCCCTTATATCTAATCAGGATGCTTCTATATTATTATACTGGAATTATATTTTGTTATTTTATTATATTATAAATGTTTTATAATGAAAGGATCACTGAATTAGTACATGTTTTTATAGTAATTAGCAAATTATGGGCAAAAAATACTTTCCAAAAAAGATCCCATTTTTAGGACCATTCCTATAATTGTTTGGGATAAAATTAAAAATCAATGTCTTCATAAATTAGAAATACGCTAATATAGATCACATTTTTCTCCAGGCACTTTGCTTATACAATGGCTAATTTTCCTGAAAGATTGTGCTTCTATGAAGGCATGGACCATAGGAATCTATTTTCTTTCTACCAATATTTAACATACTTCTTGTGATGTATTTTCATCATATGGTTTTCAGTAGATAAATGATTGAGGAAAAACAGTGAATGAATGAATTATATGCATATTTTCCTATTAATATGTCTTATACAATAAATGCCTATTAATAATGGCTATTCAGAGGAACAAAATGACCTGTGGAATTTAAATATCCCCACCTGAGTTTTCCCAAAATTACATCATCTGATAACAAATTTCTATAATTACTTGGTCTGTGAATTTAAATTTTGACTCAAAAGAAGCAGACCAAAATAGAGAGGAGAACTTTCTCTGTATTGATTTTTCATATATGAATAAAGAATAATAAAATATCTTTTTTGAAGTAAAGTTATTTTAAATATTCCTTCATTTTTAGTTCACACCTATGAAACTGCCATATAGACAAGCTCAGAAGTTTTTAAAAGTGCAATTTCCCATATTGACCACAAACATTTATTTATGATTTTAATTGTGGTTAAAACATATAAATTTACCAAAGTAAGAATTTTAAGTACATTTCAGTAGAACTAACTCTATTTATTTGTTGAGTGATAGATCTCTAGCATTTTTACATATTGCAAATTTGAAGTTCTATGTTCATGGAAAAACAATTCCTCACATCCCCTGCAGACCCTGGGAATCACAACTCTATTTTACTTCTGTGATTTAACTACTTTAACTATAACATTATATTGAAATCATAGAGTATTTATCTTTTGTGACAGGTATCTTTTGTGTGTCACTTAGTATAATGTCCTTAAGGTTCATCATATCATAGCATGTGACAGGATTTCCTTTTTGTAAAGGCTAATGTTCCATCATGTGTATACACCCATGTTCTTTATTTTTTAACTTTTTAGTAGTTTTTTTGTTTGTTTTTGTTTTTTTAAGTATGGGGGATTGAACCCAGGATGCTTAAACACTGAGCCATATCCCCAGCCCATTTAATTTTTTTTAATTTTTATTTTTATAGACAAGGACTCACTAATTCCTGAGGCTAGCTCTGAGCTCATGATCCTATTGCCTCAGCCTTCCTAGTCTCTAGGATTATAATCATATCCCCAGCCCTCTTTTCTTTTTTCTTTTCTTTACTTTTCTCTTTTTTTCTTTTCCTTCCTTTCCTTTCCTTTTTTTTCTTTTTTTTTTTTTAATTTGTTGTTTTTGTTTGAGACAGTGTCTTGCTAAATTGCTCAGGGCCTTACTAAATTAATGAGGCTGGCTTTGAACTTGTGATCCTTCTGCCTCAGCCTCGCAAGCCACTGGAATGACCCGTGTGTATCACCAAACCTGGACCTTCATTCTATTTTTAAATTGGATTATTTTGTACAAATTGTTGAGTTGTAGGGGTTATTTATCTCTTCTTTATAGCAACACCTTACTAAATACAAATTTGCAAATATTTTCTCCTATTTCACATGCTGACTTTTCATTCTGTTGGTTGTGGTTTTTGGTGTTTGAAAGTTTTTAAGTTTGATAGTTCAATTTGTCTATTTGTTCATTGTTGCCTATGCTTTTGGTATTATGCCCAAGAAATAATTGTCAAATCCAATGACCAGAAGATTTTCCTCTATGATTTCTTCTTGTAGTTTTGTACTTTTATAAGTCCTATGTGTATGTCTTTAGTACCTTACATATGGTGTAAGGTAAGTGCTCAACATTTTTTGATATCTGTTGAAGAGGTTGTCCTTTCCTCACTATGTGGCTTTACTCTCACATTGAAGATTACTTTGATACATGTAAGGTGATTTATTATTGAACTTGATATTTTGTTTACTTGTCTATATGTCTACTTTTCTGTAAACACCCAAACTGTTTTGATTACTGTAAGTTTGTGTTATGTTTTTAAGTCTAGATATATTTGGCTTTCAAAATTGTACTTTTTCAAGGTTGCTATAGCTATTCAAGGTACCTTAAGATTCTATGTGAATGTTAGCATGTTTTTTTTTTCTTGCTCTTTCCGTAACCACACAAATGACTAAAATTTTGAAGAGAATTGCATTGAATGTATAAATTCAGGTATTAAGAACATTTAATGCTATTAATCCTTCCAATACATAAGCATGGGTATGTTTTGTTTGTTGTGGTGCTTGGATTGAACCCAGGACCTTATGCACGCTAGGCAATTGCTTCAACATTGAACTACATTCCCAGCAATATGGTTGTCTTTCCATTTACTTGTGCCCTCTTTTTCTGTTAGCAGTTCATTATTTCCTTATTGATTTTTGTTGGTCCTCTCTATAACTGAAAATGGGGAATTGATGTCTCTTACTGTTATTATGTTGCTGTCTATTTCTCCCATCAGACCAGCATGTTCACTTAAATATTTGGGTTCTCTACTGTGATGTATTTCTTTTTATAATTATATGTTATTACTTATCTCCTATGACACTTTTTGTCCTAAACTATAGTCTGTCTGGTGTAAGTATAGAATCCCCTGCTTTCCTTATATTCCTATGTACAGGGAATATCTTTTCCATCTTCTAGTTTAATCCTATGTATGATCTTTGATTTAAATTATTCTCTTACATATAGCATAATGCTGGATTATTTTCAAAATATAATACATTTTGCCAATTGGTCTTTGGATTGGGTAGTGTAATACATTTATTTACATTTACCACAATTACTGATAGGCAAGTACTTATTTTCACCATTTTGTTTTCTATATATTTTGTAGATATTTTATCACTGTTTTCCTGACTTGCTGCCTTTCAGTTTTATTGAGTTATTGTAGTGGCATGATTGATTCCTTTTGTATGTCTGTTTGTATTTCCTTCATGTGTGTGCATGTATCACGGGAATTACATGAAACATTTTGAAGCTATAGCAATCTATCTTAGACTGATAACAATTTAACATCAATTGCATACAAAATCTCTACTTCCTTACATTTCTACATCTCTCTCTTTTATCAATGTCGTAAATTATAACATTTTACATTTTATATACCTTAATATAAATTTGTCTTTTAAATACTATACAACAACTAAAAGTGGTTTATGTGTCAACACTGCAATACCACAGAATATATAGATACGAATGCTCATCTATATTTTTAACTATACCACAGAACCCTATATTTTCATATGTTTTTGTGTTGCTATTCCACATAATTTTATTCAGACTTGAAGAAATCTAGATTTTATATATCTGAGAAACTCTTGATATTTCCATCCTTTGAAGGACAATTTTGTAACTGTCACTGCTGTTCTTCATTGTCAGGTTTTCTCTTTCAAAACTATGAATGTGTCATACCCCTCCAATCTGGCCTGTAAAATATCTGCAAAAAAAATCCAGTGATAATCTTCTATAACACCCTTATATATGATTAGTCATTTCTCTTTTTCATTTGCAAGACTGTTCTTGGCTTTGACTTTTGACCACCGTATTGTAATTTGTTATCATGTATGTTTCTTTGAATTTTACCTGAATAGAGTTCATTTAGTTGCATTTTTTGTCCTTTCTCCAATCTTTGGTTACAATATTATATCAAATTACTTTATTTACCTTTTTCTCTATTTTTTTTTCATTCTTAAACTTCTTTTGGGTGGAGAGAGGTACTGGGGATTGAATTCAGGGCACTCAACCACTGAGCCACATACCCAGCCCTAGTTTTGTATTTTATTTAGAGACGGAGTCTCATTGAGTTGCTTAGCACCTTGCTCTTGTTGAGGCTGGCTTTGAACTCATAATCTTCCTGCCTCAACCTCTGGAGCCACTGGGATTATAGACATGCACCATTCCATTCTTAATTTTTTATACATGTACTTTTATACACACATGCATGTGTGCACACACACGGTGTTCAATAGGTTTATCATTTTCTCCTCTTTTTTCTTTTTTATGTTCTTCTTTTTCTTTTCCACTCTGCTTCAATAATTTGAAATGACTCATCTTCAAGTGTGATAACTCTTTCCTCTGATTCCCAAGGACTGATATTTAATTACTCTAGTGAAATTTTCAATTCAGTTAGTGTATTATTCTGCTCCAGAGTTTCTCCTGGTTTCTGTTTTCTGTTGTCTGTTCTTGTTGATAGTCACATTTTGCCCATGCATAGCTTATCTGGTTTTATTTAGTTGTCAGTGCTCTTTTAGCTCAGTGAACATTTTAAAAACAGTTATTTTGAATTCTTTGTGAAGTAGTTTATGGACCTGAAATTCTGTAGGATCTGGTTCTGGAGATTTATTTTGGTCTTACAATTGGAATGTTTCCCTATTTCTTATTTATATACTTATTCTTTGTTAAAATTTGCACATTTGAAAAAGAAACATTCTACATCCTAACCTATTAACTTTATAAAGAAAAATAATTTCACCAATGAATCCTGTCATCAACAGATGATAGAAGTTTCTCAAATTTTATCTAAGGATGTGTCTTCCCTGGACTTGTGCATTATATTTCCCAGTTAAAGAGGGTTGATCTTATTTTATTTTCCAGTGGTATATACTCTTTATATACTCTTTTTTGCTCTCCCTGAAGTCTTTTTATAGTAATTAAGTCTCTCTGGTTGTCTCAATAAGCCATCATCCCCAATTTTGTTCTTAGTAGAGACCCCATACATCCAAATTATGATAATTAATGTTACCATTTTTTTAAAGAGAGAGTGAGAGAGGAGAGAGAGAAAGAGAGAGAATTTTTTATTTAATATTTATTTTTTAGTTATCAGCAGACACAACATCTTTGTTTGTATGTGGTGCTGAGGATCGAACCCGGTCCGCACGCACGCCAGGCGAGCGCGCTACCGCTTGAGCCACATCCCCAGCCCAATGTTACCATTTTTTTAGTAAAACAAAACAGAAAATAGTCCCTTGGGCAGCCTCCTGAAAATCCAGAATGTTAGATGCATGCTTTACTACATTTCCCCCCTAAGGGAGAATCTGTGTGTTGACATTTTTTTCCCACTTGTGAATGAAACAGACTATAGTAAGTTATTATAACACACTATTTTACCACTTTGTTGAAGTTTTTCTTGTCTTTGTGCCCACCTCAGGTACTGAACCTCTTTATTTTTGGAGTTCTTAGAAATGAATTTAAGTTTCTATGTTGTTGTTAAGTCAATATTTCTACAGAGAAAAGTGGTCTAGGACTATCATTTTACCATCTCTGTCACGCCACTCCTGACCACAATGTGCTCTATCTACTGCCTGCATCCGTCTCCCAGGTGATGCTAATGATGCAGGGGGCATAAAGTGCACACGTTTGCAAATATTTTTCTATACCAAAGGTCCTCAAAATGCATGGCATATTAGAATCACTGGAGATTCACACAAATAGACTGCATTCCCAACATTCTGATGTAAATGGTCTGAGATGTAAGTCAATTGCAAGAGTTTAAAATATTTCCCCAAATAATTATCATATGCAACTAGGGCCAGGGAACCACTGCACTCATGCTACCTATTGATTAACTCTGGGAGTCCATTAGAACAGCTCATCTTTTACATTAGTTAACTATTACTGAGATAAAGCTTAGACATCAATGAGAACTCCATTTAGTGGCAGAGGGTCCTTCCACTTCCACTTCTATGTTATTAACATGGGTTGAAACATTTAAAGATAACACATGTACTTGGAAAGGTCTATAAACCTAATACTACCAATAAAGCACTTGTGACCTAAACTCATCAAAAGGTAAAGGAATTCAGCCTAAATTGTTAAATAGAAACATTTTTTTTTCCTGAATGAGTTGAGAAAAGTGACAATTTAAACTCTTGACACACACACATTTATGTTTAATTAGTTAGCACAATTAAGACCCAGGGTGGGAAGACGTGCTCCTACATTTTATACTTCTCTAGAATATTCCCTGGTAGTGTTTAAGTGTTACTCCAGCACACATACTAATAGCCAATTCAGAGTTCACACAAAGTTTTTCTCTCTTTCCTTTTTATTTTTTTATAACCACTTTCAACTGAGACTTCTGCCAAAGATTTAAAGAACACATAATTTTAAATTTTGGTTTTCAAAATAAAACCTATAGTAATGAAGAACACAATGTAATTTGTGTGTGTGTGTGTGTGTGTGTGTGTGTGTATGTGTGAAAATAAAGAGATCTTTGAACTTAGAAAATTTTAACAATATTGAAAAGAAAGGGATTATAGAACACTACTCCTACAAAATTAACTTATTTATTGCAATTTCTACTCTGTCTGCTAACATTCCAACAAATGCATTGTCATATATTGTTTGTCTTCCACAATGACAAGGGCCACATGGAAGAGAAAGCAGGATATCTTATCAGTAATCCTTGGCTTCCTTTGTGAGCTTGAACTCCCCGAAATCACAAATTTCCCTCTTACACTCACCATGTTTTTAAGTTTGCTGGCTTTATATTTGTTAAAGACGGCTTCGAGAAACAGGAGATTTACAACTTATTTTTAATAGCCACTTAGAATATAATAATTATATCACTTCCATAATGTTTTAAGAATTCACTCTTTTCCTACAATTTTCTCAAATGGAATTAGGTTTCTAGCATTCCAGATGGAGTCATAGAATGCTTGCATGTTTTCTCAGACCTGATTTTGAATCTTTCTTTTACCTCTACTTTTTCATCTTTTTTCTTTTACCTCTACTTTTTTTTTCACATTTGGATCATGGCTTTAGCCTTTCCTAAGTAATCAAGCAGATACCAAGGGTAATTTGGCATAGGATTGATGGATGTAAGAGAAAATAATTGATTTAATTATTTCTCACACCATATTGAAGCAAGAATTAAAAACAGGCAATTAGTGTAGTTAGGGCACCAGGTTGTACTGGGAAGATGGAAGATGATTTGGGTCTGGGAAGTTGGAGACTGCCTCTGGGGGATCTAAACACTAAACCTCCAGAGCCCTTTCTCCACCCTCAACTGTTCCTCCAAAATGTTGTTCGTGAAGCACCTGCTGAGCACACAGGGAGCTGTTAATTTCTGACTCCTGGGCTGCTGCTCTCTTTCTGCTGAGGATCACTCCACATTTGGCCCTTCCAGCCTGTCTGCTTCTCACCTTTTGGGCATCGCACAGGCATCCCCCATCCACTAATCAGGTCACTAATCACAGTGTACTGCAGGATGGGGAAAACATGGACCAAGATGAGGGGAAAAGAGAGCAGGAAAACAAAGAAAATGCATAAAAGGGGCAGGACATTTCTACTTCTTTGGATACCAGAATTCCACCTATGGCCCCCTCTTCTCATAGGAGAAATCTGTGTTCCTATTATTTGAATAAAACTTGATTTCTACACTTGCCTGGATGTTTTTCCAGTGTTTACTCTTCACATCTGAAAAACGGAACTTGAGTCAGCAATAACTAGTGGTTATTCATATGACAATTCCTCT
The DNA here is from genome assembly GCF_964194105.1 of Spermophilus citellus. Taxonomy (NCBI): domain Eukaryota; kingdom Metazoa; phylum Chordata; class Mammalia; order Rodentia; family Sciuridae; genus Spermophilus; species Spermophilus citellus. The sequence goes on along the minus strand of NC_138200.1, from coordinate 47,672,275 downwards.
GTGTGTTCACTGCTGGTGGAAGTATTATTGTTCTGGGTCTGTGTAATGCTTTTTTTCCATTCTGGAGTATAAACTCTTCGAAAGATTTTATTATACTAAATGTATCTAGAGGTCTGAAGCAGTCTAGACTATAGAGAGACTCAATAACCATTTCTGAAAATAATGAACTAATAAGGATCTTGTTCAGTAAATCCCCAACCTGTAGTGTGATATTGCAGATGACTCAGCATTTAGCTTGTTCAACAAATAACCTTTTTAAAAGAATTCTGAGATTATTTACACATTCAGGTTCAAATTAAATGACATTCTCTTAGAATGTGAAGTTGAAAACATGGTGTGATGCATTGTTAAGATCTGAATATCACTAAGGCCCAATCTCTCCTCCACGGATAGAACAAATTACCAAAAACTTTCCACCAAACTGTATGTACAATTATTTGGAGGAAGGGGAATAAAACAATTAAAAGCTACCAAATTAATATTTTTATATCACATGTAATTTGCTTTCATATACAGTTTTAAACAGTTTACATAATCTTACACTATATTTGTCTCATATATCAGGTTTTCTCAACCTCATCACTATTGATATTATAATCTATATAATTTTGTGTTGTGTAGTTTTGAAGATACTTAACACCATTCTTATCCCCTTCCTTCTAAATGTGTACTTCCTTTCTCTAGTTGTGAAAATAAAGTTTCCAGACATTGACATTTGTCCCCAGGAGAAGAAATTTCCCTGAGCCCAGCTGGAGGATACATGTGTGAATATAGATCTTAATGTAGTTACATGTATATCTTTAAAGATGTTTACAGATATCAATCATGACTTCTCCCTTTAATTTCAAACCGCTCTTACTCCACATTTGGATTCCATAACTCTCTGGACTTTGAAATTACAGTTGTCTTCCTTTATACAACCTGCTCAACCAAAATCAAACCTCAAAACTTCAGGCCCCAAACCCAGGATCCAGTAACCCCACTTTTTTTAGAAAATTTTCTTGGAATTTTTTTTTTTTTTTTTAGAAAAACATAGCATAAATCAACAGTGGTATTGAATTAAATTCAATGAGGATAAATAGTCTTCCTTTCCACTTAATTTTAAGATTAAATAACAGTTTATGTAAAGTTGTGTTTACCTTACTATTTAGAAATATTATCATTCAAGCATGGGTTTCTATACCTTTAATAGGATGTTTGTTTCCGTATAACTCATCCAAGAATTCATTATAACCTTAAAGGATTTCTGAGTAAATTTTTAAGACTTAATCTTATTTTCTTATACACTGTATAACACTATTACTCACACAGTTTTTCCAGAATCCCTGCCTGGATATTTGGTTGGAAATATTGTTTATTCACTAGATTAGAGATTCTCATTGCTTCTCTTCCCCCTTCTGCAACTCCTTGAAAAAACAAAAAGTGAGGAGTAAAATAGAGACTTTGAATGCAAACTTATTTTAACTGTCTTCATCTCTTCATTCTTTTAAAATTTTTTATGATTTTTTATTCCTGATTTTTTCTAAGGTTTCTGCATTTTACCTATCACAAGAGGCCTGGCCTCAAGCTGACTGAGAAATCTGGAAATCTTCATTTGCAATGAACCTGGACATCTGCAAAACAAGGAAAGTAACAAATCCAAACCCAGATTGCAGCCAAAATCAAAGGCAAAGCCAAATCCAAGACCCAGTGGACAAACTAAGACTTTCTTTATCTCTCTGACACTCTATCAGTATTCTTGCTTTTACCATCAAGTTGTTATAATTTTTATGCTTATCAAAAGGTATCTTTTAAAGGATTAAAAACAGTACAAATCACAACAGATTATACCACTCTCTATTACTAGAAATTCAATTCATATCAGAATGACAGTTGAAAGAAAGCAATCTTTCATATTAACGTGCAAAAACTCATCTAAAAATGACCTTCTTGAATAATTGATGGGGATTTTTGTCTTTGTTCCAACTTTATAATATGTGCACACCACTCTGTAGCTAGCTAAGTCCAATTGACTCTATAAAGCCTAATTTGCAACTATTTCGGTCAGCTTTTCTGTAAGTAGTGACATTTGACATCTGTAAGTTAGTGACATTTCTGACTTCACTGAAGTCAGAAAAGATGCAGTGGTTTTGCTTACTTTTAACTTAAGCCCATTGGTCAAAATATCCAATATGCTGTGTAACTAAGGAAGAAAGTCAACATATACTGTTCAACTCTCCTGTTCTCACAAGGGCAGAAGAAAAGTAATCAAAGGCAAACAAAGATTAAAGGTCAATTTCTTTATTCCTTCGTGTTTGAAAATAGTGTGCATCTTCAAATATTTTAGTGATAAAACTATCATGAAGACTGAGTACAATCACTAGCACACTCCATGACTTGTACTTTCTTACGATCTATATGAAACCAAGAAATAGCAAAATAAATTATTCTTACTCATCTAGGCGAATCTGGAAGCTGGGCCTGCAAACTATAGCTACTCCTAGGCAATTAACTTATTGTGTTAATTGTATTTCTAATAAAAATACACAAATACAGCAGAAGATAATAAACCCATCCCTAATTAACTTACCCAGTCTTAATAATATCCCAGGGAGGTTTTTTTCTACAAAAATAGATATAAATATAGTGGTAGATAATGGTAATCTATTGCTGTGCTATTCCTTACACCATGGGATGTGTTAAACATTGCAATATTGCTTTCTGAGTTGTCAGAATACCTTACCCCTTCACTAAGTTGTCCTATGAGCTTAGATTTTTCTGTGACTTCCCCCATCCCACTTAGGTAAACCATTAGAGTTGATGGCCCTACAGAAAGTGTATAGCTCACATATCTGTAAACATTGCTATTATTATACTTTTAAAAAGATATATATATATAATTTTTAACCATGGAGAAGAATATATAAAGGATCATATTAGGCATTGGGGTTGTAGCTCAGTAGTACAGCATTGGCCTAGCATGTATGAGATACTGAATTCGATTCTCAGTACCACATATAAATAAATAATTTAAATAAATCAGTAATAAAAAAAGATTGAAAATAAGAATCATTTAATTATTTTATTTTCTTATTTAAATTTTTTTATATGTGATAGCAGAATGCATTAACAATTCATATTACACATATAGAGAAAAATTTTTCATATTTCTGGTATATACAAAGTATATTCACACCATTCATGTCTAAATTTTTTGTTTTAAATTCTATTTTATTAATTATAAATGTAACTTATTGCTTTTTAATGTGTATTAGTTTTTCAGTTTTACTCCTCTGTGCATTAATCTGCTGTTTTTCTAATATGACACTTGTTCTTCCCTATATAATCTTAGGAATGTTCACAGAGTATCAACATTAAGTATTTTTCAGTTACATGTGTTGCAAGGATCTTATGCCAGTCTAAGCCTCGGATTTTGCCTTTTAGTTTGCACATATTTCATTTGGACATAAAATTTGTTAACATTTAATGTTATATTATCTTTTTTCTGTACAATTAAATTCTAAGAATTTGTTCTTTGTTTTAAGGTAATGGCTTTTTTGTTTCTTTGTTTACAGATGTGTTTCTTAAAGTTTAAAGTTTACTTGTGTCATGCAGGTCTGTGATCTAACTAGAATTGTGTATAACATAAACAGCACATTTTTCTTTATTTCATGTAAGATGATTTATTTGAATATCATAATGATTTATTTGAAGTCCATACACTAAAGAATCTCTTTCGATCATTGATTTATGATATCTGTATTCCAAACCTAAATTTTTATATAATTTTTACTTTAGTTTGTGTGTTGTTTGTTCTTATCCCTACTTCTAGCCACCCCAACTAACTTCTCTTAAGTATTATAGTTTAAAAACGTTCATATTATCCAGTAGAATGATTTCAGGTTTGTTTGTTCGTTTGCATTTCCTTCTTGTTATTTGTTGCATTATGGTCATCCATTTAGATTTTAGGGTAAAACTCCTTCCGTTGCATTAAAATGTGATTTTGATCAAAATCACACTGAACATGCAGGATAATTTAGAAACTATTCCTATTGTAACAAGTGAGTGAATTGAGAATTCATTACCTATTAGTTAAGTGGAGACAACGTCTTTTACTATTTTCTCAACAGGACTATTCTTAGTTATGAAACAGTCTACTTAAAATATATTTTAAAAACACTGGCCTCTGGGGAAACCATGAGGGGGACTGGATTTCCAGTAGCATTTGATGAAGTATTAGAACAATTTTGATAAACCTTTGAAAGGACAATTGATAAAAAAAATGTTCATTGATAGCACAGAATCTCTTTTCCAACAGATGTGCGGGAAAATGAAACAGGTTGCTGCTTCTCCCCTGAGAGTCTGGCTGAGTCCCAGCATTAGCTCTGTGCAATTCTATGCATGTGACCCCTGAATAGAAAAAAGAGTAAACAGATAGCCACCCAATAGGAACAGATTTGATAAAACTTTGTCTTAGTATATGGTATTATTCTAGTTATTTAAAGGAAGGAAAGAAAAAGAAGAAAGGGAGAGAGGGATAAAGGAAAGAAGGAAGAAATTTCTCTCCTGTTCTCTGGAATGTGGTGAGAAGTTCAAAGTGAGCAGCTCCCACAATTAGAAATAGAAAAAATCTTTGGGAAATGACCAAGTGACAACAAGAACTCATGACAAGGGAGCTTAGAACACACATCTGTAGGAAGTTGTGTTGTTGTTGTTGTTATTTTAAGGCAGGGAAGGTGCTTACTATAACACAACTATTAGTGGCCACTTTTCTAGTTACTTTGCTGAGTAAGAAGCCTTGTCAACTGCCTGGACATTCAGCCCTGATGGTCAGCACTTCTGGGTTGCTTTTGTCCTCTGACTAATATCCTCTTTTGTCTTACATGATCTATCCCTGAGGATGCCTGGATTCTGAACTCTGACATCCAATACACTCTTCAGCAGGGAAAAATACTATGGAAGGATCAATGTTTTCAGAGTACTATCTCTATTTTCTTACTGTGAAGCTTGAGGAGGAGAGAAACTGTAAAAGAAGCTGAGTAGTTGGATAGTGAACAGAAATCACCACACTTTCAAGATGGCTGTAGTATGAAGTCAAAATAATCCTTCTTAAATCTTGACTGGTTCCAATGTAACCCAGGGAATTGAATAGTGCCGTTCTCCCAAGTATGTTTTGAAAGAGACTGAAGCTTCAATCAGTTAGATATATCTCTCTCTCTCCTTTAGCAAGTAGAAAGTGTGGGCAAGAAAAGTCATTCAAAATTAAATAAGTTTCCCTGACATGTAATTCTGGTGGACACTGGAGATACATTATAGAACCCAGTTCTCTGGATCTGGTGAAAAATCTTGCCTCTTTAACTACTAGAGAAACTCCCATTCAGCTTGATCAATTAGTTCCTGATTAGATCAAATCTCAACCTATGAGGACATTACCCATGAAATATTTTAAAAAGTGATAATTCCAACTCCTAATATAACTTAATGACATAATGCATAAAAACTGATAAGATATCAAATATAAAAAAGGACATAATCTATGAAGCTTTGCCAGGGAGACACATACATGAATCACCAAGATTCTCAGATTTTTTAGAGATTTTATATATTGTACGTCCTACCAGTCCCCAAAAGCAAACTTCATAGCAACAGACCAGATTGGTACAATATTTCACCTATTATATCTGTTTAACCTAGATAAATATGGATTTAACAAAAATGAATACACAGAGACTCTTCTAGAAAAGTAGCTGTGCTTTTCTATCATTTTCCTTTAGTTTTTTGGTCACAAAGCAGAGGCTGAAATGGAACTGGGGTTTTGATGCAGAATGTAGAATGGGTAACATTTAAATGGCAAAATTGCCCATCTAGAGGATAGCAGAACAACCTTATGATTTCCATAGCACTTCAGACATTGATACAAGTCCATTAAACAAATCTAACATGAGATAGATGTAATAAAGTTCTACCATACCTTTTTTTTTTGGCTTGCATTGGGTAGGTGGGTGGGAAAAGAGAAGGAAAAAATAAATTGGTGAAAAATAACAAATACTAACAAATTTACTTATTAGTAACAGAGCTGAGAATTTAGGAAGAATTTCAAGAAAGCACAATAAATAAATGTAGTACTTACTAATCAAGAAGTGCTTCAAGAAATTATTATTCATTGGATCCTCTCTCAACAGCAATGTCAGAGAGTTTCTGAAAGGAAGCATTGTATACGTTTGATTCAAGTAATGATATGCACAATATGAGTAATCATTCTCTAGCCACAGAGTAAATGATAATCCCAGAATGAGGGCCCAGAACAGTTGAAACGTAGCATATTATTTCAAAAACTGCTACATGATTCCACATAAAATATGCATTATGTGAGACTCAACATTTTTTGGAAACCAACTCAACAATATTAGGTTATTAGAATAGTTTACTAATATCACTTTGTGTTTCATAACTGGAATGCATACTCCCAAAGAGGAAGATCTGCTTACTTAACGTAAGTAGAGGTTAGCATCTTAGACTCACATGGTAAAATGTTTTTTGAATGAAGTGAAATTAAGTGTTAATGCTTTCTTCAGCAGCAGTGTTGAAGCTCATAGTATAGCATAACATTAGGATTGTAGATCAAAGAACAGACCATTTTTGGTAACCAGATGCTTCTTCCAATTCACTTTGACCTTAGGTAAATATCACTTACCATGTCAACTATGTGAAATGGGAACAACTGTAATGAAATACTTGATCTGATTTATGAAGTGTTTCTAAGATCAGATGAAATTCTATTGATAAATTATTTCTATTGGTTTTAATATTTTGAAATAATTTAACTAAGGCTATCATATTTTATTTGTATAAAGAATTACTGTCATTGCATATTGCTTCCATGGGTGATGATGTGTTCTGACATTTGCTTTCAACTAAACCTCACCTTCTGAATGATCTCGTAGCATCTGTTCTCAAAAGTAGTGCAAAATTGAAAAGGCATTAACAGTGAGTTATTTAAAGTTATCGCCATATTTTATTCATTTTTATTTCACCAGAACAGGTGATCCTTGGGTGATTCTAAAGTGTATAGGTAATTATAATGGTGATTATGCATTATCATACATATGCACACACACACACAATCTCACACATTTAGAAAATCATTACTATGTGTTGTCTCATCGTGGACAAGATCAAAACATTAACACAATAATAAGACAGTAACAGGAGATTTCCTATTATGGAATACATGGAGACTCTCAATTTTAATTATTTTTCTTGTGTTTTATTTTCTCAAGTTTCCCCTGTCTTATGTGGAGCTGAAGCCAGTTTCATTCACAAGTTGTTTTATTTTAAAGCTTTTCATTTTACCACTTGAAAGCAATATTATATTTTCCTTTTATTTGAGAGTAAAATGTACATTTTCCTGAGGAGCAAAATGTGTCTGAAGCTTCTCAAATAATTTACTCATGGTTGAGAATAAGCAGGAGTGATTAGAGCTTCAAATCAGAAAACTTCACAGAACCAGAAGCTATCAAAATGTGCAGCTTTAATGAACGATTTTTCACTCCTTGCTGTATAGCAATCACCACTGATAACACTCTTTAGTTTTTTCCAAAGCATATATAATTGAGCAAATCATCTAAACTCCCACAAGCAGGCAATTATTCAGCCACATTGATGCAGAATCACTAGGTCCGGCGCTTCATTAGAATATACCATAATCCCTTGTTCTTGTCTTAACCTTCTCTATGAAAAATCTAAATCATCCAAAACTGACACAGTGTCCTGTTGGTTATGCAAATAATGGCCATGCAGGAGACGGAGTTTCAGCCACTCTTCTATCCCCAGTCCCATGTGTAGGGCTCATATCCAAATCTTTAAATAGAGCCCACAAGTTCTAATAATTATTCCACTAACATATATAAGCTTCCTTTGTGCTCCTTTTTGAAAATGTGCTTATCTTTCTCTCTTACCAAAGAGAGAAAAATAGAGAGAAAGAAAGACATTGACAGAAAGATTGAATACCATTGCCAATACCAGAGGGATAATTAATTAAAAGCAAAAAAAAAAAAAATGGCGGGAGGGCACTTGGGTACCAAGGAGATGATAAGTAAAACCTAAAGCTACCAGGGGAGGATGTCACCTTCCCTTCTATCCTCCTTGTTCCCATAGCCTACTTGTCCTTCTCTTGAACCTTTCTCTGTATGATAGGGGAAAGAATACAACTTTTGAGTTCTAAATGCCATATTTGACATTGATTTGAGGAAAACTTAGGTATATTATTTTGCATCTCTGAGCTCAAGGAAGATGGTATAGCTCTATCTGGGACAGAGAGTACAAAAGCACGCATGTAGATATAGTCACACAGAACATGTAAACTGGTGAAAGATTTTCCTCCTTCAAATTGCACTGAATATTCTTGAACACCTTCAGTTTCTAAGGGAATGTGATTTGAGAACCCTGGACAGAAAATGTATGATGCAAATTTGACTTGCTGTGGAACCTGGAATAATATCCTTCTGACAAAGCATATGTATTTGATCCTGAGTCATGATTTCAAACGGTTGTCCCCCAATATATCAGATTGTGATATTACAAACTCATTTAAAGATTTATAATAGGAATTAAAAACTACTACTTCACATTTTACTCAGTTTCACATGGCCTCAGAGGCAAGATTAGAGGGCCATGTGATAAACTAGGTGTCCCCTTTCTTAATAATATCAATAAGATCAAAGATTGCACATTATAATGTATGTCCTATGTGACCTACAGTTATTGAAACATGTTATATGTTTCATTCAATCCACACAATGCATCTGTGACCACATTGTTATTTTTATTTCTCACTTTACAAAATGGGAGATTGAATCTTAGAGACATGGAATGACATGGTCAGTGTGCCCTTACTAAATGACTGAATAAAGAGTCCAACTCAAGCATTCTGTATCACCTTAACCAATGTTTTAAGCGGGTTAATCTACTGGCTGCTTCCTTTTCTCAGATGATCAACTCTGATCTTGTTCATTACTCTACTTAGAAAATCTTCTGCCCTGAAACAAATCACTATCTTTCAAAAGACAGGAAGCGAACTTTTGACTTAGGTCCAGTAGACCTATGATTCTGGCAAAAACCTGACTTTTAAAAATTCATTTATTTATTTATTTTTTTACCTTTAAGTACAAAGGGGAATCCCTAAGGAGCTTTAGAACTGGTTTCTGAGCCCCACCTGCAGGGTTCTGATTTAATGGATCCAGCTTGGGAATGAGAAATGTCAGTATTCTGGGGAGATTATAATAAGCCAGCAGGTTTGGGAAATAACTGTTTTGCAGGACTGGGCCTCACTCACCATCCTTGCTGACTGCAGCCACATGCAATCTTATGATGTCAGTCCTGAATTGGAAATATATAGCATTTATGTTGTAACAAACTATGGTTTGGAACAGATGAGAAAGTGATATAATGCTGATGATAATCGTGATAAGAATCATTTATTCAATATTAGGTAGTGTTTGTCCTTTATACATATTAATACATTTGCATTACCCCTTCTGTCTATTCAGAATCAAAGGTACAGAGGACTGAACCCAGTGCTTCACACATGCTAGGCAAGCACTCTATCACTGAGCTACAACTCCTGCCCCTAAACCTTTCCTCTTTATAAACTGATTACCTCAGGAGCTCAACCGCAACCACTGGCACTTCCAGCGAGCACTCAACCGGAACTCCTCGGTCATTTTTTATTTTCCTGCTCTTGAGGCAGATTTCCGGTCACGTGGGCAGAGCCAAAAGAGTTCCCCAATGAGCAGCTCAGTGGTCTGAAAGGGCGGGGAAACAGCCCAATGAGCGGTCACTGTAGAGGAGCCAATCAGCTGGAAGTTTGCTGGAGCCTCGCTGTGGCTCTCAACACTTCAGGTATGTGTTATAATGACAGAAAGGTGACGAACAGAACATTTGAGATACAACACAAGACTAGAGCCAACCCTTGAGTCTCCAGAGTAGTAAAAGCAGGACTGAGTCCTGGAAAAGTAGCAGTAGGATTTTGACTTGAGAAAGTGCATTAGTGTGCTTCTCAGTTACTATTCTATTATAGGGTTCCAGAAAATCATCTATAGTTTTTTTTTTTTTTTTTCCAAAGACAGACAGCCATTAAAGATAAGAAATTTGAAAATTGACAGTTGCTATTCAAAAAGTATTTTGGAACTCAACACATTGCCTTTTTATAGCACTTTCATATTTATTATTTTATTATAAATTTTCCAAATACTTCATGTAAACTGAACAGAGGTTTTTTTTTAGTTTTAAAAATTATAGATAAAAGAAACAAGTCATAGACGAAAGGCAAGTCCTGTGTACACTATGACTGAAATGAGCTTTCCAGCCTTTCTGAAGGATTGTCCTTGGCAGTGTTCCACCATCTTGCATTGATGAACTCAGGACTCACATGATTCTCAGGGATGGATGATGGCATCCACAGCAGGGGCCACCATGGTAGCCAGCATATGTTCAGGAGAATGTTCCAGGTCTCTGTACCATTTTCAGTGTCCAAAATTATTTTAGGACAGAGCTTCTCAGGATCCAAATGTAAGATATGAAAGAACAAGTTAAAAGTTGGGTTTATATTGGGGTTACATGTGAGTCAGTATATAATGCTCACATTTAAGAGCTTTTGAGTCTTCCCAAACAAATCTTGTAGAGAATATGTCAGAGAAAAGAAGAAGACAAAGAAATACATACAATCTGAGCAAAGTTCAAGTACAATTATGAGCACTCATAGGCTGACCCAGGCCCAGCCCCCAGGATGTTTATTATTCTTTGGGGATTTTCGTTTCTGTCATGAAACCAACCCTGACTCCCACTTACTGTGCTGTGGCCTACGTGTGGGCAGAGTGCCAATTATGCATCCACAACACTGCTTGCTACTAGATGCCAATGAGAAACTGACACTAAGTCAAGTGCAATGGACTGCAAAACTTAACTAGAGCATCTTTACTTCTCTCTTTCCACTCCCTTACCAGGGCTAAGCAGATAAAATGGTCACCACATTCCAAATGACTTCAGTCCAAATGAGTTGGTATATTCTGTTCAGATTTCCCCAATGGTCTTCATTAAATTCTTGATGTGTGCCATCAAAAAAAAAATAGAAAAACAAATTGTCAGTAAAGATGTGTTTCAGATTTTGCATTATATACCTTTTTAAATACAGCATTAACTCCGCTATTCATAGTGTTAAATATTGATGCTGAATTAGTAGATATAAAATACACAGTAATGATTTTAAGGCTCACATATTTTTTTTTAGATTTTATTAGCAAAGAGGATTTCACTTTTTTGAGTTTAAAAATAAATTATGAAAAGTTTTAAACAACCAAGTCTTTTCATTCAAGTACCTGGCCAAAGTATACCTTTAAAAGGAAAATGGGTGCTACTTCTTTATGTTGTGAGGTCATCAAATTTCACATAATTGCATTAGCTTGTATTGTCCTATAGCCAAAAAAAAAAAAAAAAAAAGTAACTCAGAAACTCAAGACCAGAGAGGGTCAGTGACTTATCCAATGTGGCACCACTAGTAAGTGGAAAATCCAAAGCTACAACTCATGTCTCCTTATTCAGAGTCCAATGAATGGGAAAAACATCATTGTCTCAGGAAAGGAGTATTTTCTTGAGGAACACCTTCTGTATTCTAGGCTCTATGCTGGGCATTCTCCATGTGTCATGTTACTAGATAATTGCTGGAAATATAAGAGACAGCTTTTTAAGTTTTTTTTTTTTCCTTTTCTTTTTCTTTTTTAATTTGTGGCCACTTTGCAAACAGAAATCTAAGCCTCAGAAAATGCTCAAAGTGCTGGGGGATGGATATGAAACTGGGTTCTTTTCACTCCAAATTACATTCACTTATGCAAAACACATTTATCAAATGTCTCCTGTACTCTCTGGAAAATAGAAAATAAAAATAAAGCAGTTCCCTGAAGATGTCCAATAATATCCAAACAGGATACAATTCAAAAACATACAAAGAGGCATGGATAAGTACAGTATTACTTTTTATTTCCTTCTTGACAGAGTCAGTCCTTAAATAAACATTAATTTAAATCTATTTGGCTAGAAATCTTCCCAGTTCTGTCACATGGTAGCAAGCTACTTCAGTTCTCTGTCTCTTCCATTGCCATTAAAATAGACTATTGGGCTAAGGAAGTGGCTTTCTAAGTGAAATAGAAAACGATTTAGTGTTCCTGAAAACTACTTTAGCAGCCCATGTAAGGGAAGGGAGTGGGCCAGTAATTTGGTCTTTGGGTCCATCTCTGTAGTTTTAGGCACATTATCTACTTTATATAGTGAAGTTCAGTCTAATATATATCTATACAACCTATTATTTCAAATCGGTGTAAAAGACACATGAATAAATGATCCTAACAGTAGATCTAGCTTGAACATATTATATTTCCAATTGCATTAGATACATAAACACTTTTCCTGGAGTCTGAATTTATGTGGAACAAAAAAATAGAAGCTAAAACTTCATTGTTCTGCTTTGGTAGCCTATTCTTGCCATCCAGCATCTTGAAAGGGAAAACCTGAAACGTCTGTACTCTCTGTGGCATAAATAAGCCTGGATGCTGCTTTCCTGTTTTTCCTGGATACTCTTTGTATCCATTCTCCTGTGTTTGAACTGGAAAAGGAGTCATAAGTTGAGATCTAGTGCTGGTGAGATCTTCCAGTCGAAGAGTGGGGATCTTCAGTCTCTTTGAGGCAGGACAGGACAGTCTCCTCAGAACATTCATGAAGATAGAGACACACGTTTCCATATCACTCATGGTTCTCTGTTTTGGTAACAAAAGTGACCTTTCAGTGTCTTCTCAGCCATCATGTATGTCTATCATACTGAATGTTTATAATCTTTGAAATAGAGACATGCTTAACTTGACTAATCCCTATGCTCTTAGGATACACCATATAAATGTTTTTCTATAGGAAAAACATGTTAAGACAACATTAGCTTTCATATATATCTTTTTCTGCACATTCATCATCTGCCTTGGGATTATAGAATACTAGGGAGGAAAAAAAACTTCCTTAGTGTCAGCTTATAATTTATATTGAATCATGATTTCATCTTTCTTAGCTGTGAATATTTGTGTAAATCATCTAATCTCTCAGAGCTTCAGTTTCTTCTCTGACCCAGGGATCTCATATCTTCTGCCAGTGTCCCTGAAACTGTGGAAGGTTCAGTGGCTAACGGGTTAGAAAGATAAAAATCTCAGACATGTCACTTTCCTTATGACACTGTGATCTGACTATACTATTAGAAAACAATGTTTAAGTGTCCATCAAGTAGAAAATGGATAAACAAATGTGGTGTATCCATACAAAATCATGTTATTTGACCGTGGAAGGAAATGGAGCACTCTTCTCTGGTACAACGTGGGTGAAGCCTTGAATACATTGTTAAATGAAAGCAACCAGAAACATATTGCATGATTCCACTTATATGAAATGTCTTGAATAAGCAAACACATAGAGACTGAGAGTAAATTAGTGGTTGTCAGGATTTAGAGAGAGTGGGGAATTGGTTCTGTCTGTTAATAGCTACTGGGTTTCTTTTTTGGGTGATGGAACTGTTCTGGAATTAGATAGGAGTGGCATTTGTTCAACATAGTAAATATACAAAAAAAATTCATTGAATTTTACACTTTGAAATGGTGAATTCTGAGAACTATTTCTCAGGAAAATTTTCTTTTTTCTTTTTGCAGTACTGGGGATTGAGCACAGAGATGCTGTACCACTGAGCAACATCCTCAGCCATTATTTTATTATTTTGTTTTGTTTTGTTTTATTTTATTTTATTTTGAGACAGGTTCTCACTATATTGCCCAAACTGGTTCTGAACTTGTGATCTTCCTGCCCCAGGCTCCCAAGTAGCTGAGATTATAGGATTATATGTGCCACTACACAGCTTTAGTAAAATATGTTGAAAAAGATAGGTGGGTGGGGCAGAGGAAATAAAGGGAGACTTTGGGTGTTGTGGAAAAAATTATGGATTCAGAGACAGCAGGCAGAGTTTCAGCCCTGTCTTTTTATCATTAGCCCCAACTGTATCACCTCTCTGATACAATTGAGGGTTCATTGTGCAACATGCATAGAATCCAATATTCTGTCATGGGATGTCTGCACTGTCTATTAAAGAGACCAGGAACTACAAGCTCAGATCTTCACCTCTGATGAATAGCAGGTTAGTTAGGAGAGAGGAGAGAAGTAGCTTGTTGATTCTATGATGATAAGCAGTAGGTTTACAGCTCTTTGTACAGATGTAGATGGTCATCATGCATCTTCTATGGGTCATGAGTTTTTCTTTGAGGAAGTAATGATGATTCATACTGGGGATTTTTGAGCTTTGGATGTTAAAATATCATTAATGGACTGTCTTATTGAAAAGGGGTTTTCAATCAATCCTTCATTGGATTCTGGAGGCTTACCCATCAAAAAAAAAAAAAAAAAAACAAAATTAAACTTTGTTATTTATATAATTTGTGTAGGGTTGGGTCAAAGTCTTAGCTTATTTCATCACCATGCATCATTCTTTGTATTCACAAGAATACCTGTGGATTATCAGCATAATATTTATCCACAGACCTACTGGTATATTAAAGGAAACGTTGAGTAAGAATGCATTAGTGTAACTATAAGAATGAATAATAATTAATAACTATAAAATGAGAATACCAACAACTTTTTTTCAGGAAGCAAAAAAGTTAATGCAAAAAATTAAAAACCAGATGGAATAGGTCTACAATATATCACTACAGGCTTAAAAGATACATACCCAAGGGTAATGTGAGTCTACTTTGCAGAAATATTTGATCCATCTATCTATGTATCTATGCATATATATATGTGTGTGTGTGTGTGTGTGTGTGTGTATATATATATATATATATATATATATATATATATATATATTAGTTTCTACAAGTATTTGGAAGTGTCCTTTCTGTTGTGCAGTTCTATAGTAAGAATAATATACCGTCAACCAAATTTATATACAAATAACTTTTTAGTGTGCTTTAGTAGGGAGGCATTGGATAATTTGCTGAGAATACATTTCCAGTAAGTTCTCTGGCTCTTGATCATTCTCATTTTAAGAAGTGGTATATCATGATGTCATCAAGACAGTAAGATTAGAAAGATTTTCTAAAGTACTTTTAATTATTTTTCCCTAAAACAATGAAACTCTTTCATTGATAAGACTGAACTATGCTGATAGGATATATTTCAAGAAGGTCAAATATTACTGGGGATAAATGACAGGAAGCCATAGATTAGTGGGTGTTATATGGTGAGATTTTTAAATACAGAATACCTAAATATATTAAAATGCTGATGCTTTATACCATCTCATCTTTAACTGAAGAGAAGCCATCTTTATCCACCTTCCTTCCAATGAAACACATTTTTACATAGCTGTGGAAATCCTAACTGGGCTTTAGTCAATCAATACTTTTATAATATACTTATATTATCTGAGAATCTCAGAACTGGGAGTTCTTCTTTGGAAAATTTGGAAATAAGATTTTTGGGCTCCATTCCTCTTTCACTAGAGGACACTAGAGAGAAGAGCAAGGCAGGGGTGGCAGAGACAGAGAGGAAAGAACCAGGCCTGCTTTGTTAAGGAAGGATGAGATAAAGGACTATAAAAGGTGCAGAGAGCAAGAGAGATCAGCATGTGAAAAGGAGGCTATGGGGAAAGAATCAAGATTTTAGAAAGGTAAAGCATATCTTTCTATTTTCCTCTGGCTATTCTCATTCAAATCCCATTGTCATCCTTCTTTTTATTCATCTTCTGTCCTTTACCTCCCAAGTATTTTCTTCTCTCAATTCTCCTAGGTAACCATGGGCTGCCCTTGTTTCTCCACACTTTTGTTTTCACCATCCAGTCTCTTCTCTTTATTCTATGGCGATTGTTTCAAGCCAAT
This sequence comes from Spermophilus citellus, assembly GCF_964194105.1. Lineage (NCBI taxonomy): Eukaryota > Metazoa > Chordata > Mammalia > Rodentia > Sciuridae > Spermophilus > Spermophilus citellus. The sequence continues at coordinate 47,656,340 of NC_138200.1, read as the reverse complement.
TTTCCAAATTGGATCCAGGGACCCAATTTCTCAACACCTCACTGGGGAATGTCCAGGCAGGCACCCAAGCTGGCAACAGCTAGCACTGAGGGGCTTGGGCAGGGGCTCCTTGCCTGCTCAGTGCATTTGGGATGCAAGAAGCCCTAGGGGCTTCAGGAAGGGTCCTTGGAGAGAGCTGCACTGGGCTAGCTGTAAATGCTACCTAAGCACTGGTGTTTTCATCCTTCATACATGTTTTTTGTCCTTCTGACTACAGACCCTGACACTCTTCCAAATAGACTGAGTTGAATGAAGGCAATGTCAGAGGGAGGAGCAGCTACTTTGGGTAAAGACATTGTAGCCCTGATGCTGTGGCTGCAACTGTGAGCACACACTTGTTTTTATAGATGATCTTCCAAAGCCCAGTGCATATTAGAAAACCCTGAGATGTGAGACTATATATTCTAAAGTTCTTCAAGGTGCTATTTAAAATTTCACTAGATTCATATTTATTTTTAATAATTTTTATATAGCAAGTAGAAAATATTTTTTGCAAGCACAGATAAAGTAACAGACTCAGTAGTTTAAATAACAGCAATTTATTTTCTCTAAATGAACATGTAGTCTAAAAGAATAAAGTTGATTCCTTCTGAGGTCATGAGGGAAGAATGTGTCTCAGGTCCTTCTTTTTGCTGAGAAATCTCCCTGTGAATTGTTCCCTCTGTATGCGTTTATGTCAGATTTCCTTTCCTTAAAAGGACAGTAGTCATATTGGATTAGAGGTCTCCCTAATATTCTTATGTTTACCTAGTAATCTCTATAAAGACCCTACCTCCTAGTTAGGTCATATTCTGAGGTACTGGGGGTGAGGATTTCAATGTACCAACTTGGTGGTGAACCCAATAATAATAGCTAGTAATATAAAATTTTATAAGAAATACATTTAAATAAACATTTTGCTTAAAAATCATTAGGCAAGGATTAAATATATAATTACATTTACTATATGCATATGTATATATATACACACACTTGAAATATTTTTATTCCTGTCAGAAAGCACTAAATAAGGATTAGCTTGCCTCTCAAATATTTCAAATATCTCTTCAGTAATGTGGCAGGGTACAACTAATAAAAACTGGGGTATCTGTTATATTAGTGAAATCCAATATTTCAATTCAACCCAGTACCTAAAACATTGCCTGGCATACAATAGATATGTGTTGACTAAAGAGATCTCCATATCAAGTGTTCATTTTTTAAAATCTCTTTCACTGGAATAGACAATAATATATATATAGCATATCACATAAATAACATTCATTGATAAAATACTACATATTATATATAATTTTATCATATTTTATTCACAAATGTGTTTTAAGAAGTGATTCTTATTATTCTACAAGTGTCAGTGAGTTTGTGAAAAATCCAGAATCTTTCATAATCTATTTCTAAATTATCTAAATAATCAGCATTTCAATGAAGGGGAGAGTTTAATAATGCAGTTGGTAAATGAATCTATGATAAACACCAAGATTTTCAAATACCAAAAGAGACTACTGTGTGACTCCACTCATTGGAACTTCATGTAAGGGCAAAACTGGATGACCAGTATACTAATGCTTACTGATTACTGCTGTAGTTTGGGTTTTTAGTGTAGCCCAAGACCCATGTGGTAAAGATTCAGTCCCAAGATGATGTTATTGGGAGGTGGTAGAACCTCTGATAGGTGGGATCTTGTAAAACAACCTTAAATAACCTTAGGTTGCTGGGGTGTGCCATCAAAGGGGACTGTGGAAATCCAGTCCTTTCTTCTTTCTCTTTGTTCTCTGATTCCTGATTTAAATTAGGCAAGTGAGGGATTTTGCCTTGCCACATGCCCCGCAATGCTGTGTCTTTCCCTAGGCTTAAGCAATAAGGGTAGCAGAACATGGACTGGAACCTCCAAATATGGGAGCCAAAGTAAACCCTTCCCTCTGTAAATTTGTCATCGGAGGTATTTGTTATAATATTCAAAAAAGCTATCACAATTACAAAGGGGCATGGAGAATTTTTTCAAATAACAAAACTGTTCAATATTTTGGCAGCAATAGTGTTTAAAAAGCTGTATGAATTTGTCAAAATTTACCAACAGGAAAGTAAATAGCACGAGTTTTTAACTCAAATACCTGACTTGAAACTATTCAAGAATAGAAAATATCTAGAAAGTAAAATATGAACTCTTCACATGTCCAAAAACATAAGCAGGGATTTCACCAAGGGATAAATTAAAAGAACATAAGGTTGTTCAACCATATTGGTACTCAAATAAACTCAAAATTTAAAATGATAGTCTGATTTAGTTTACCCTAAGATCTGCTGTATGTCTCTGAAAAATATATTGTTTTTATGAATACATAAAACAAAGTTATGCATTGATTATTTGATTCAAACATTGTTACCAGAGGCTTGAAAGAACTTAAGCTTATACTTTCCTTAGGAATAATGACTCAATATTCACAAAAGCAATGTTCTTGAAAAATTTTTGAGAACATAACTACTGCAAATAGCATGGATTGACCGTTTTCTTCCTATATCACCTCAATTTCCTCACCGATGACCATGATAATGTCCTTATGAGAATACATAATACATTAAAAGCATAAGATTTAATTATAAATCATACCTCTGAAGATGAAGGAGCAGGTGGTGATGACCACAAGTGGCAGTGGATTTTTTTAAGCAATTGTGTTATTGTAGTCATAATTTTCAATAATTATCATATAAGGGAAACAGGGAGAATAGAGAGAAGCTGAACATGCCCTCTTTAAAGATGGAGGAAAGAACCTGAGTGAATCATGTGACTTGGGGTAAAAGCTCATTAGAGTTTTTGATATAGTGGTTAAAAAATGACTAGACTTTAAAAAAAATTCTTAGGTGAGAAGAAGAAAAGACGGAGGAGAAAGAAGATGAAGGAGAGAGAAAGGGGGAAGAAAGGGGAAGATCACCATCTGGGCTGTGCACTTGTGCAACTGAAAGTACACATTTATAGGAGGTGAGATTATTTAATCAGTCTTAAAATCATGGCATCAGTCTGCTTTGGCAGGGTGGAAATAGCACTTGGATTTTTAAGCAAAATAAATAAATAATACATGAACACAGAGAAAGAAAAATTAATAATCTAGTACAAAGAAGACCTTTTAAGTATCTTGTACTTATAAAACCAGTCAATTTTAAGGTTAAATCTTTTCCCAAGATCTGTGATAGGTGCTATTATACTCCAAGATAAAAATCATGAATCTGAATTTTTTATAACCTCATAAAGCCTCTTTTAAAGAGCAAAGTTTTAAAAATCACGAAAAATGTGGAGATAGATGCAGAAGGTATGATACAATTATTTTAGTATGAGAATTGTGATTTGACAAGGTTTCAAAATGATTTGAATGAAGCTTTGTGATAGGAGTATGATAAGAATGATCCGAAATAGCCTACCAAAAAAAAATGGCTGTGGTGTTCATTAAAAGGAACAGTGAGGATAAAAAAAAAAAAAAAAAAGGAGAAAATGCTTGGGTTGACTGTTGGAGAATTAATACTCGAATTGATGGGAAAATACTAAACAACACTCAGATTGATGAGGAAATACCAAGAAATGCCCATGGAGATAGAACATGTCCTGCTGAGATCTAGGAAATAAAGGAATTTGTCATATTGATGGTAATGGAGCACTGACCCACTGGAACATGGGGTGGAACCTGGAGGCCTATGAAAAATGATCCTAGAGAGAGAGTAATGAGATCACAAAAAGTGCTATAAGTTTGAGAATTCAACAACGAACGAAATAAGAACTTATTTTCATTTATTGATCTCCTGGGTTTTAAATGCTTAGAACATATTCAATAGAATTAAATAGTATTCTAGTTCATACTGCAAGGGCCACTACCACCTTTGTCCTCATAGAAAGACACTACTGTTCAAGGTACCAAGTAAGATGCAGATTGTTATAATGCTAGAAATGAAACAATGTTAAAGAAGATATAAAGAAACCCAAGTCACATCAAGAGTACATGCTACCCCAGAGGTCTATGGAATAAGGTTTAATATGATTCAGACCCAGAATAGGAACATCACACTTGGTATAACCAAGGTATTGCCTAACAATGTTCAAGAGATGGAAGGAAATAGACCACACAGAATATACTCTGACTTCCCCTCTTCGAGCATCAGAAATAGAGAATAGAATAAAAGCACCTAATAGCATCAGAAAAGTATTTGCCTTAGCAAAGGCACATGAGGAAAACATTTTTCCCACTTCAACACAATATCTGTGTTGCTGGGTAAGATACTCTTGGGAGATGTCAATTCCTAGTCTTTCCTATGGGAAAACTTTCAGAAAAAACAAATTACTATTTGTTTTAAGAAAACTTATCCCGTTTTTCTCTTCATAACTCTGAAGGGCAATACCTAACAGTAAAAATACATATTCTTCATTGAATGTGAGAGTAAACTAGTACTTATAGCATCAACAAGTTTTATGTTATTAATGTAGGGAAGCACTACTTGATCTTTTTTTTTTTTTTTTTTTTTTAATTGTGAACTTGGTCTTACAGTCAGTTACTCTGGTCTAAAGACCAGGTTTCTGATTCTGTTTTCTTCTTATAACTTGTATGCATTAGGTTTTTTTTTTTGTTGTTGTTGTTGTTGTTGTTTGTTTGTTTTATTTTGTCTTGCTTTGTCCTTGAGTGCATTCCTTTCTCTCAGTATCTGACAACATGACAAGAGAAATTTTTGCTGGGCACAGTGGCACACTCCTATATCCCAGCCATGGGGAAGGCTGAGACAGGAAGGACGAAAGTTCTAAGCCAGCCTCAGCAATATAGTGAGGCCCTAAACAGCTCAGCAAGACTTTGTCTCAAAATTATATATATGTATATATATATATATATATATATATATATATATATATATATAAATTTTATATATACATAAATTTTTGGATATTATTTTGGTAAGTGAAATAAGCCAAGGAACCAAAGCCTGAATGTTTTCTCTGATATGCTATGCTCAGCCACAATAAGGGGGTGAGGGAGAATAGAGGTATTTTGAACTCCTGCTCCCTCTCTCTCAATTGCATTCCCCCATCTCCAACAGTGGAAGAAGTATGGGGGTCTAGTCAGAAATAAAACTTTAAAGAGGCACCTCAGTGATGCAACCTTCTATGGGTTTGAGAGATCAATAAAAGAGGAATTAAGAAATAGTTCTCAATTGCCCAATTCAAATCATTGGCATTAAATGCTAGAATATGTCTATAGTTTTTTAGATAATGTTCAAGGGATCATTTCTGACAGAATAAATTTGCTATTAAGCATGTATTTGTATATGCATGTTTATGGGAATATGTATAATATATACACATATGCACACACAGGAATGAAGAGCCTGGAGATTATTATGCTAAGTGAAATCACACATGCATAGAAAGACAAATGCTGCATTTATATGTAGAATTTTAAAAGGTTAAACTTATATAAGCAGAGTGGGTAGAGAAAATGATAGTTATTAGAGGTGGAGGTGTAGTGAAGGAAAAAATAGGGAGTTATCAATCAAATGGTACAAAGTTTCAGAAAGGAGAAGTAAATTTTGAAACCTATTGTACAGCATGGTTATTATATTCAACAATAATGTGTTATATATTTCAAAATAGCTAAGAGTAAATTTCAAATGTCTCATCATTAAAAATGAGAGGTAAATGAGGTGATGGTTATGTTAATTGGCTTGATTCAACCATCTACATTGTATAACACAAATGTAAAGCATCACATTGCATTCCAAATATATACAATTGTAATTTGTCATTTTAAATGATATTAATTAAACAGAAATGTGAATTTCTAGGAGGGTCAGACTATATAATTTGAGGAAATTGGTAATCAAATAAAGTTTTGCTAATTATGCCATCTGATATAAACTTTTAGTAAAAATAAAGCCAAAGCATTTGGGGTTGTAAGAAGCATGTGTTTGGGTTGTATGGTCAAGATCACAATTTTTAATTACTGGTAAGAGTTCCAGTTTTGCCACTATCTTACAAAATTTATATCACATCTTCGTATTTCCTCATCAGAAAATGAAACTGAAAAGTAAATCAGGTGTTCTCACAAAAGTTACAAGAATTGTGTGACCCAATTAACATTTATTTTTCATGAGTTGTCAGCTTAAACATCCTTAACTCAAACAAGTTTCTTTGAGCAAGTAAACTTTAGGTAAGGTATTCTGTTTTGTATTTGTTTCTTTATGAATATTTCTTCCATGAAATTTCACATGGTATTGTCTCCTTTTCTGATTAAACAATGAAGCAATAGCAATGATGGCTCATGTCTGTTTTCATAAAGGATCCTGAACACCGTCTCAGACACTGGCACTTAAATCACTGTTGCTGACCAGCTGTCCTCTGAGATCATTTAGTAGGCATGCCACATTTTCAGAAGCAGAAGATAACTATGGGCAGAGTTGCCCTAACATCCAGGATAAATCAGCCTAAAATAGGAAGCTAATTGATTTTTTTTTTCCAGTGGGAAGAGCAATAAAGAATTGTCTTGTGGAAAATTCTAAGTGACACCAAGTGATTGTGAAATAAATTCAAGTGAGGAATTATGTAAAAACTATGAAAAAAAAAACAAAAAGATCTTCAACTACCTTCTAAAATAGCCTTGGAAAATTACAGATAACAAGTCGAAAAGTAGTACTATAGAAGGAAAAATTTGTGTGCCTACAAAGATAAAAACATTGCAAATCACACTATTGATTGGTCTCTATGAGGAATATGGGTAACACTCCAAAGTAATAAGATTAAAAAATTTAAAAAGAAATGTGATATATATTTTTTCAGGTAGACTTTATGATATATGGCACAGAGATAGTCATATATGTCTAAATATATCAGAGAATGGTACTTAGTGACATTTTCATGTTGGAAGCAATTAATCACTACTCCCCTGCAATACAAAAAGCACTGTGTGATTGGCAATAGAAATGTTTTAAAGACTTGAGAGATTGATTTATGGTGAGATATTATAGCAATTAAATATATGGTAGAAGAAAGCTAAGATGCATACCTGTCTAATGTCTGAAGGTCACAAATTGTAAGAACTAAGAATCATTTAAATGATCAGGGTTTGAGGAAGAGTAATGGAATTAAATTGAGAAGTCAGAGATAACTTTTTTTTTTTTTTTGGTACCAGGGATTAAACCTGGGGGTGCTTAAACACTGAGCAACATACCCAGATTTTTTTTTGTTTTTATTTTTTTTAACTTATAATTTATTTAGGGACAGGGTCTTGCTGAGGTGCTTAGGACCTCACTAAATTGCAGAGGCTGGCTTTGAACTCACATTCCTCCTGACTCAGGCTCCCGAACCTCTGTGATTACAGGCCTGCACACTATGCCTGGCTTAGAGATACTTTTGCATGGGAACTTATTCTAGCATCTGTCTTCCTGGTTGTATTAGTCTCCTAGGATGGCTATAATAATGTAGAGCCCACTCTCCACACCTGTGTTTTCTGCATCTGTGGATTCTATTAACCACAGATCAAAAATATTCTTAAAAATATATACTGAACATGTATAAATTTTGTATTATCATTATCCCTTAAACAATAGAATATAAAAACTATTTACATAGTATCTACATTATAATCTAGAGATTATTTAAATGGGATTTATAAGGGAAGATGTGCACAGTTCTATGCAAATACTATGCCATTTTATATAAGGGCCTTAAGCGTCTGTGAATTTTGGTATCTGCAGGAGGTCCCAGAACCAAGCCCCTATGGATACTGAGGGATAACTATACAACAAACTGGGTAGTTTAGGTACCATACATTTATTATCTCTCAATTATGGTGACTGGAAATCCAAATTCAAGGTGTCAGTACAGTCAGATGCTTCTAGGGTAAGTCTCTTGGGGGTATCTTTCCAATGTCTTTTCCTTAGTTCTGGTGTCACCAGAAAGGTCTGGAATTCCTTAGTGTACATCTGCATTACCTTTGTTTTCTCATGATATTTTTTTTCTCTCTGTGTGTAGACATTCACACTATCCTCTTATAAGGACACTGGTCAAATTAACGGCCTATCTTATTTAATTTCTGCTTCATCTCAATTAATTTCACCTATGATAACCATATTTTCAAATAAAGTCATATTCTCAGGTATGAGGGGTTAGCAACTCAATAATTGCGGGGGGTACAATCTACTCTATAAGAGTGGCATGTGGGTGCCCATTGTAGCCCCATGGTCACACCCATGTTGTTCCAAATGGATGAATGATGTCATGTAGGTTTTGTTATCTCAAATTGCATTATTTCATCTATTCCTTCATAAATTCATTATTTACATCTTGAGTTGTATTGATTATAGTCCTATAAACTGTTAGTTAAAAGTATCTCAGTAATGACACCATATTTTGAGAGTGTATCTCCTAGTTGTAGAGTTAAATAATAATCCAAAAAATAAACATGATGGCTTAATGATGACATGCAACTGTGAACAATGAACCAAGGTCCTGTATTGAGGATACACACTATTAGAGCAAATCTCAACTCTAAAGAAGGAGCATTTCAACTGACACCAGCATGATTATCATAAACCACGAAGAGGAAACACTTTTCAGGAGAAGGAAAACCAAATGCTAGGAGTTGTATATGTGCAAAAAAACAAAGCAAAACAAAATGAGTTAAAAATGATCCTCATCATGTTTCTTTAGATGGCTTCTCTGTATTTTATACATTTGTCCCAATGTCAGTATAAACCGTAGATTTTTTTTAAAGGAGATTTTTAGATGCTATTACAATAGCATAGATATGCTATTGGGATAGAAAATAAACATGGTTATTTATCTCAAGACCAGAGCTGGTTAAATACTACAAAACCAGATATGTGAGTCGAGAAACAATGAATATCAGAGCATGAAAACTGAATAGGTAGAAATATAGGGTCTCGAGGGATCATCATGATGGTGGTCTCTGAGTTAGCAGACCTGAGTTACCCAAAGGTGCCAGTGCAAGGCTTATGCTACTTCCACAATCCCCATTCCCTCTTCTCATCCCTCTCTCTCTCTCTTTGAGGTCCATTCTTTCTCTGTAAGAATAACAGCCAGGAATTATGAAGAATTGGTATAGGACATGGAGGGAAAGGAAATAAGAAACCTGAAAGACCTCATTAGTTATGACTTCACTGACCAAGGAAAATTGCAACATGTCATGGTGAATGGGAGAGGTCAAATTTTCTACCTTTCCTCTCACAGATGATAATTATATGTCACAATGCATACTGTAATGTGGAAGTGCCAAGCCAGATGACCCAGTAGATTTTTTCAATTTGTAATTTCTTTGCTGCAAAATTAAAGTATTAATCAAACTAAAAGCCTGCTAGCCTGGTTGAAAGTTGACTCTGCACAGAACTAATAGGGATGCCTTTCTCTTCTATTTATCCATGCCCTCTGCACAGTTCCTCAAAGAGGGCCTGTGAGAATGTCAGCTCAGCCAACCCCTTCCCTTCCCCCTCGGGTGATGATGGTGCATTTTACAGGGACATCATATCAATGTGCAGTACAGTGAGAATCTATATGAGAGGACAATTGAAGGTAAAGTTTTTAATCAAAACAAGCAAAACCTCAGAGGAAAAGAAAAGAGTTATCACTTCTTTAGAATTAAAAATTATCAGGTTTGGTACACTTGTGGGTGAATTTTAAAGCATTCTAAAATAACTGATCTGAATTACTATGAGATATCCGAGTAAGGTAGGAGTATTTAACATTTTTTTTAGAGATTATGGTTATACATGGTAGATTTGTTTTGACAAACCATATATGCATGGAATTTGATTCCAATCCCCATTCCCTCTTCTACTCCCTCTCTCTTATTTCTCTACTATGCAGGTCTTCCTTTTTCTTATTTATTTATTTATTTATTTATTGTACTTTCTGTATATACATAAAGGTAAAATTCCATGTGGCACTCTTATATATGAATAGAGTATGGCTTTATTAAATTTATTCCATATTCTATTGGTAACATTCTTATTAACAGGAACTTATTTTGTTGTTATTGTTATACATCAAAAGGAAGTGGCATTCAATACTTTTGTTTCCTCTATTTTCATTGGCTCTTCATATCAAGACGGAGTCTAATTCTTCTCTCTCTCTCTCCCTCCCTACCCTCTCCCTTCCCTCTCTGAATGTGGACCAGTTTTAATAAGGTATTTATCCAGTAGAAAGAAACAAACATGATGTTTTGTGAACTCAGAGATTAGGTCTTTAAAAACAAATGAGTACCTTCTGTCTGTGTCAAATATGTGATTTTCCCTCTACAAACCTAGCTGCCAAGCCATGAGAGGTCCAAGACACAAAGAGGCACTCAGTTTGCCAGAAGGAGCTGATCTGTAAGTTGATTAGCACCAAGCAACCCAGTATATAAGGAAAGATGTGTCTTGTATGCAAAACCAGGCAACCCTTTAGATGGTTGTGTCTAGAGGTCCCACTCAACTGCACTGACAAAGGAGACTCCAAATAAGCACTCCCAGTTGACCCCAAAGACTGCTCAGTACTCTTTGAAGAGATAAAAAGTACTATATTAAACTACTACATTTTGTGATTGTTTAATGTAAGCTATTCATAGCAAAACATTAAATAGAATTTATTGTGGCACAGGATCAAAAGCTTTCTATGAATTATCTAATTTAATCCTATTATAGTGCCATGATTATATATCATGGTTATCTTCATGGTACTGATAAAAAAAAAACAGGGATCACAAAAATTAATGCTTATCTAAAAGTGACATGGACAGTAACTGAGCCTGGGCAATGTTCTTGGAGGCCTTGAAATATCTTTTAATATTATAGAGGAGAGAGATTCTTTCTACGTTCACCCATAATCATCATCCATTTGTCTAGTTCTAAGTTGGAGACCAATGTTTCCTCATTATCAGGGAAACTTTCCAATTTCTCATCTTTACTGAGGAGTCTGTGTCTAGCACATTGTGAATTGTCCAATGTGGCAAGAAGGTAATGACGGAGACTTGCATCACTGAAAAATCCAGAGAGAAATGGATCTCAGTAGCCATATAATGAAGTTAGACTTGATTTCCTAAAATGATGAGTGTCAAGCTAAGTTAGAAAGAAAAGGAAGAGAGAGGGAGACACCCAGAAATCTTTAGAAATAGAATGTGAGAACATGAAACTTCAAAGTCTCCCACAGGTGAATATTAAGACTGCTTTTTGTCCTGGATGTAATGTGAAACTGCATTTTAACAGCCAGAAAAGATAATATCAACTCTACCCATCATTTTAGGAGAGTGGCATCTCTCCTTTTTAAAAGATACTGTCCTCTTCAATTTAAATAAACCCAGTTGATTCTCCATAAGGTATTTTCAGCACCTGCCATTCTTCTCCTGAGGCACATGCAACATAAATAAAATCTTTATTTGCATAAAGGTGATCAATTTCCTTTGTGTCAGGAGAAACTTCATGTTTCTGAATTTCCTATAATCTCCCAAAATAAGCTTAGGAAAGATTTTACTTCCTCCCAGTATATTTCATCAAGAAATTAAGAATTCCTTGTCCTATCAGACTACCCTATGAACAGATTTCCAAGCGTATCTTCCACCAAGAATTTCCCTCAAACTCTCCATAGCATTCTGTTGGGATAAACTTATCAGTGACTAGGAAAGTTTATAATGAAATAAGGAGATTTCTAAATAATAAGGAAAAGAGAGATGGAGGGCTGGACACTTCCCTTATCTTCAATCTTTAGGAGAGGATCTAAACAGCTGCAAAATAAAGGAATGTACTTATAAAACATCTGAGGAAATCATCCACCTGTGGGATGTACATGCATCCCATCCTGTATATTTCCCCTGCTTTTAGCCATAATGCAGCTTTGCATTGTACCCCAGCCTTCCACAACCAACATATGAGTAATAAAATGTCCCATGCCTCTCTGTTAAGTCCTCCAAGTTCTTTGGGATCAGTTAACAGTATGCTTGGTGTACTTGCAACCCTGCGGCTGAACAATTGCTGCAATCAGAAGGATCAGGGAAGCCTCTCCAGCAAGCAGCACAACTGAGTCCAATCTAGGGGAGACAGGCAGATTGTGGCAGAAAGCAGGAGTCCTTGAAACCTACTGCAAACTGGAAGGACTTCTCCTAGTCTCCCAGAGACAGTTGTGGTTAGACTTAATTGTACAGGAGTAGATAAAAGGAAAATAGGTAAAGAACCTAATGACTGTTATGGAAGCAATCACTGGCTGAAGGACAAGAGGCTTCAGTCATTACTTCTCAGTAAGGAAACAAAAGGGGAGGCAATCAGAAGGAATCCTACTCCAGAATGAGACACAAACAAGCCTCTTCCTTTAGAAGACAGAACAAAAGCAGATCCTAAGGCTCCTCCTCAGGAAGCTTTGAGCCTTTCGGTAAGGGAGTGACTAAGGTAGAGGTCAAGAATTGGAATCACTTCTTTGGACTGGAGATCGTATATAGAAGTAAAAATACTTTGGTCTTCAAAAACATTTCAGAGATGGGAGGGAAAGGGAGAGAAAAGGGAAATTGCATGGAAATGAAGGGAGACCCTCATTGCTATACAAAATTACATATAAGAGGTTGTGAGGGGAATGGGAAAATAAACAAGGAGAGAAATGAATTACAGTAGATGGGGTAGAGAGAGAAGATGGGAGGGGAGGGGAGGGGGGATAGTAGGGGATAGGAAAGGTAGCAGAATACAACAATTACTAATAGGGCATTATGTAAAATTGTGGATGTGTAACCGATGTGATTCTGCAATCTGCATTTGGGGTAAAATTGGGGGTTCATAACCCACTTCAATCTAATGTATGAAATATGATATGTCAAGAGCTTTGTAATGTTTTGAACAACCAATAAAAAAATAAATAAATTAAAAAATTAAACAATAAGAAAACAAATAACCCAATCAACAAATGGGCCAAGGACCTGAACAGACACTTCTCAGAGGAGGACATACAATCAATCAACAAGTACATGAAAAAATGCTCACCATCTCTAGCAGTCAGAGAAATGCAAATCAAAACCACCCTAAGATACCATCTCACTCCAGTAAGATTGGCAGCCACTATGAAGTCAAACAAAAACAAGTGCTGGCAAGGATGTGGGGAAAAGGGTACACTTGTACATTGCTGTTGGGACTGCAAATTGGTGCGGCCAATTTTGAAAGCAGTATGGAGATTCCTGGGAAAGCTGGGAATGGAACCACCATTTGACCCAGCTATCCACCTTCTCGGACTATTCCCTAAAGACCTTAAAAGAGCATACTATAGGGATACTGCTACATCGATGTTCATAGCAACACAATTCACAATAGCTAGACTGTGGAACCAACCTAGATGCCCTTCAATAGATGAATGGATAAAAAAAATGTGGCATTTATACACCATGGAGTATTACGCAGCACTAAAAAATGACAAAATCATGGCATTTGCAGGGAAATGGATGGCACTAGAGCAGATTATGCTAAGTGAAGCTAGCCAATCCCTAAAAAACAAATGCCAAATGTCATCATTGATATAAGGAGAGCAACTAAGAACAGAGCAGGGAGGAAGAGCATGAGAAGAAGATTAACATTAAACAGGGACAAGAGGTGGGAGGGAAAGGGAGAGAGAAGGGAAATTGCATGGAAATGGAAGGAGACCCTCATCGTTATACAAAATTACATATAAGAGGAAGTGAGGGGAAAGTGGGAAAAGAAACAAGGGAGAGAAATGAATTACAGTAGATGGGGTAGAGAGAGAAGATGGGAGGGGAGGGGAGGGGAGGGGGATAGTAGAGGATAAGAAAGGCAGCAGAATACAACAGACACTAGTATGGCAATATGTAAATCAATGGATGTGTAACCGATGTGATTCTGCAATCTGTATTTGGGGTAAAATTGGGAGTTCATAACCCACTTGAATCAAATGTATGAAATATGATATGTCAAGAGCTTTGTAATGTTTTGACAACTAACAATAATAAAAAAAGAAAGAAAAAAAAGTAAATTAAAAAAAACATTTTAGAGAATAACATCACTGGGGGATACAGGAACTGAACAAACACTGATATGTGATAATCCTGATAATTTCTCAGGCAGATTTTCTGAGACATCTGCCACCCATATCCTACCCGATGTTCACAACACTCATTCCTCAATATATAATAAGTGTTGATATCCTACACAACACCATAGGGCAGTTCAGTTTGTGCTGCTGGGAGATTAAGCATGTCTCAGCTGTAAACTAATATTAAGAGGCCTTGCTAAACACCCCCCTGTTGTTCTGCCTGAGTCCTGGTGAATTGTTGCCACTAAACAATATCACCACCCCCTGGTCTTCAAAAGATAACAGAGACTATATGTGAATTGGACAAAGTAAAAACAATTTGCCCAACCCACATTCCTTTTAACTCTATTGAGTTATCGAAGTTCTTTTTTTTTTTTTTTTTTTTTTTGATCCATAAGCAGCATGCTTGGGGTGTTTGTAGCCCTTGGGTTGAATCTGTGCAAGCAGGGAGTGAGAGACACAGGCATATAATACAAAAATAAAATAAACTGACAAAAGTAAATTCATTAGCTCTCTCTCTCTCTCTCTCTCTCTCTCTCTCTCTCTCTCTCTCTCACACACACACACACACACACACACACACACACACATACACACACACACTCATCCCCAAATTGCTTTCCCATCTTTGGAAAACTTTATACATCAGGTTTAGAGCAAAAGAGTGTATTGTCTAATGCTCAGAGTCATGAAGATCAGTGATCAGCAATCTTCAGCCTGCAATTATTCTTCGATCAGTTGTGCAAATTTTTTGTGAAGCTCTACATGAAATTATCTACCCTGACCCTCAAACCTTTGCAAATGCCTAGGAATGTTGCATATGAGGTTTTAGAAAACAAAATTATTTTAATCCTAATTTAGGGATATATGCATCAATTTACTACTATGTGAGAGTCAACACGTATATAGTTTTTTGTCTTCAAATGCTAAGAGGACAGTAAAAGCTGATTTCCCTTAAGGGTATATAAATTAAACAAACTCATAAGTAAACAAAGAAGGACACAGAAAAATGCATTGCTCTCCACATCCTAGAGACTCACAGTTAACATACCTAATCTTTTTCATTGTACTTTGGAAATTCCAATGAAGTTGTTTCCAAAATAGAATTTTCAAGTTATGAATTTATGATACACAATGTTTTGGATAAATATAGTTCCCACGGTGATGGCCTATGAAGAAACATTTTCTATTTACTTTCTTCTTTTTGTGAATGTTCATGGCCAATAATCTACACATGACCCAAATGCAAAAAACTTTAATAATAAATATCCTGAACAACAACTGAAAAAAGTATTTTACATTTCAATTCAGTGTTCTTCCTGTAGTAACCACTAATAAAAAATGATGCCTGAACACTTACTATATTTACACCGTAACAAGCAGCAATCTTGTTTCTAAATTTTAAAATTCTGTTATTTGTGTTACATTCAAAACCACATGTATTCCTTCTTTACAAATTTATAAAGGCCTCTTCCTAGCACGTCTTTAGCTATCTCTCCCCAATTCCTTATTAAAGTTACAAATTGAGAGTCCTTTTTCTGCTTCACAATTATAAAGATGAGCATGACCCTTTCGGGAATAAGTAGTCTCTTTGTTCATAGGAGCAATAATCTCTACCAAGTTTTCCTTTTATTGAATATTATTAAAAACCAGAATTAAAGAGTTGTAACTATATACTATGTTGTTATGTAAGTAAAATAACAGGGGTAGAGAAGAAGGAGAGGTAGGGAATCAATTTGTCATTTCATGTACAATATTATATTTGAAATCACTTGTCATGCAAATCTGGATTTTTGTTTTTCATAACCTAGGATTTATTGGGAAACACAACACTTATCCACACATGAAAAGAAAGAGGGTTTTCATCAGTGGCTGTTGGATGAAAGAATATTGAAAAATGGCAAGACCCCTGCCAGCAACCTCATGGTGACATATATTCAAATATATTATGAGAATATAGATCCAATTTTACTAAAGCCTTTGAGACAACCTCTCATTTTAACCAAATATCTAAGGAGCCTGTCTGATGGATCACTGATTCTCAGCAATTAATACTGTTTCAAAATTCCTTAACATCACAATAGTACAATCAGCTCCTTCTAGTTTATGCTACTGAATTGAAGGTAAAAATAAACTCTGAGATTTAGTGTATATTTATTGCCTTTTAGTTGCCCTTATTTTTCCAATAAAATATTTAAGTACACAGAATCTTTTTGTACTTAAATATATTTTTGTCCTCTAGAGGAACAGAACCAGCAGGATGTACGTATGTATGATTATTAGTTTGACGCACATGATCAAAAGTTAAGTATCCCTACAATGGCTGTCTGCACACTGGAGAGCTGGAGGAACCAACAGCTGCTAGGTCAAAAAAAGTCAGAAGTCTCAGAAGAAGAAGATGAATGATGAAGTTTCAGTTCTGGACTGAAGGCTTGGAAGCTCTCTTGAGAATCAGTGGTGAGAGTCCACTTTGGAAGACTGAAGAAGCTGGAGTCTAATGTCCACAGATGAGGGCAACAGCAAGAGACTCAAGAATTGAGCTGGCATCAATCAGCTGCAAAGTTCTTGTTTTGCTATTGGTTCCACCTTGTGTCCCTCGGTCTATCAAATAATACTTTCCACATCTAGAGTGAGTCTCCCTTCTCGGTTCATTGTCCTGCATGAAAATCATCTCTAGAATCATCCTCATGGACACATCCAGAAGTCTCTTTATTCTAGACATTTCTTAGTCCTCTCAACCCAATCAAGGTGACAATCCAGACTCACCATCCCATGTCCACTGCATTCTCAGTACCAACATTCTGTGCTGGTCAATTTTTCTAATTATATTTGAGGGTGATGAATGCAACGGTGAGGGTGAAATCAAAGCTGCAATGAAATGTCCAGGAAATTAGAGATGCCAGGAATGTGTAATATCTGACAAGGAAAGTTGAAGGCTAAATCATTACTAAATCATTGGTATGAAGGCAGTAAGCAGAGAAAGTCCCAGAGAGAATCCATGTGTGCTCTAATTGGCAAGGCCATAAGGTGAGAGCTGCTAAGCCCTTGGGAACCCACATACTGCAACTATGTGTCCTGGGGTTAGACATGGAGCTACAGGATTGATGTCTTCCCTGTTGGGTTTCAGTCTTGCTTTGGTCCTTTCTCTCTTTCTAGGACACCGCTCCTTCCTTTTGGATTAGTAATGTTTACCTTATGCCTGTCCCAACATTGTATATTGGAATTTGTTTTTGTCTTTATTGTTGTTGTTTGTTAACTAGGGCTCACAGCCAAGTGTTTACATTGAGTCTCAGAGGAGATTTTGAACATGGGCTTTTGATTCATTGTGGAATTGTTAAGACTATGGTCACACTCAGAGATGTATTCAATGCATTTTTTTCATTATGAGGTAGACTCAAAACATTGGAGGCCAGGGTAGAATGTCATAGTTTGGATCTGTGATGAACCGCAGATGCTCTTCTATTAAAGGCTTGGTACCCAGCACAAGAAGTGACTGAATCATGAGGGGTTTGATATCATTAGTGGATTAGTCCATTAAAAGATTTATAATATTTTTTACATTATTGGGAGGTGGTTAAAACTTGGTGGTGGAACCCAGTTGAGGACATCTAGTCACCTGAAATGCTATATCTTATCTTCTGCCCTGACATTGCTTTCTCTCTCTGCTTTCTGGTTGCCATGGGGTTTCTTTGCTCTACCACATCCTTTCTGCTGTGAAGCTCGGCCTCACTATAGGCCCATAGCAATGGAGACAGTTGACCATGGATTGAAATATCTCAAACTATGAGCCCAAATAATCCTTTCCTCTACTAAGTTGTGTTTCTCTGTTATTTTGTCACAGCAATGAAAAGCTGATTAACACACTTTCAAAATTTATCATTTCAATGGAAAGGAAAATCATTAGTATGACTTTGTTGCAAAGGCCAAGAAGTAAATGAGAGAAGGAAGAAAAATGAAATACATAATTATGTCATAAGTCATCAGTCCAGCTATAAAACCAAAATTCAATTAGAAAAATTATTTTATTATGATCCTGTATCTGGGAACTCTAATGTTTTTCCTACCATGTATGTTTCTGGGGTGGTTATCCTTATTTGTATGACTCTGATTTCCAAAATACACTCTATAAAAGCTTACAAGTCCACAATATGCTACTGCAAGGAAGCTGATCTACAGTTTTCATTAGATTATCAGAGGAATCTTTTATAAAGAAGGATAAGAATCCTGGCAAGAAGCCCTGTGATAGAATCCCTTTCGGTAAGGCTTTTCAAGGTACTGAAGTATATGACCTGTGATTTCAGACTTCATGGATTTAAGTCCTATTTGTGGTATTCCTACAATATGATCTGACAAGTTACTTTATTGTTCTTTGGCCTCTTATCCAACATAAAACTACCAATAATACCTTTCATGGTGATGTAGAAGGATAACATGTTAAAGTAGGCAAAGTTCTCAGATCTGTGACAGATATATAGCAACAAGCAGGTGTTCATTCTCCTTAACAAATATGTTTTCTTTTTCTCTATTCTACCCATTGGAAAATTCTGTGTACCTTTTCTATATTATTCCCATTCTTTCCCTCTACTTCTGACAGGGAAGTTTTGGCTATTGCTTTCAAGAAACTACAGGGTGAACATCTAATTGGAATGAAAATTTTCAGAGATCTATTTAGGAAGCTATTTGACATTTAAACAAATTAAGAATATATTTTGTAGCCACAGGCTTCAGTATTTAAATAACCTCTGATTTGAATTTTCAATTTCTTTCATATAGCTATATGGCCTAAGTCAGTAATTTGCCTGAATGGGTTTTTATTTTCTCATCAATACTCAATATATTAACAAATTCTTATAGTAGCTACGGAAGTCACTGATATTTAGTAGACTATCAATAAATATCCATCCCCTCAACAAATAGCTGTTAAGATTCTCTTATGTAGTGAACACTAAATGGAACCACGAATACAACCTTGAATATGCCCCACACAGTCCCTCAACAGAGGGTGCTTTTCCCTTAATTCCCTATTGGTGTTAGTTTCCTCTGGCTACTATAATAGATTATTAAATCCTACTAGCTTAAAAACAACACAGACTTTCATCTTAGTGTTGTATTTCAAGAGTCCAACAGAGTCTTCCTGAGTGCAGGGCTCTGGCAGGGCTATATTCTTTGGGAGCTCCTGCAGAAAATGTTTCTGACTTCTCTGCCACAGAGTTTCTTGGCTCCTTTCCTTCATCTTTAAAGCCAGAAACTTTGTATCTCTCTGACCATTTTTATATTATGATGCCTCTTTCTGGCCATGGTCATTAAAGATTCTTCTGATTACATTTGGCTCCCCCATAAAATGCCAGATAATCTCCCCATCTCCAAAGTCTAAAACCTTAATTGCCTCTGCCAAGTCCCTCAGACAATGTTCCAGAGATTAGAGTATGGGCATCTTTGGAACAGAGACATTATTCTCTTTTCCACATGTTGTGGTTCAAGTTTGAGAGTTTCTTTTTAAGTGCTTTTATTTATTTATTTTTTTTTTTTTTTGTGCATTTAGGACACTGGGAGAGTACTTACTGCTTAGTCGCCAATATGGAAAGCACCTTCATTAAGTTGGCTTAAATGCTTTATAGAGATGTCAGCTCTGCCAGGGCAAGGTATTTTTTTGTTGTTGTTGTTGTTTCAGTTTCTCCTTAACCCCTACTGTGAAAAAATTACCTCTACTATTGATGTGTTTAATTACCCAAGTTAAAGGGCATTAGGCAATGATACTCTGTAATGTTTGCCATAAGGAAGGCCATCCTTTATCATTAGCAAACTGCTTAGTGGTGGAGCTCACAATTGTACATCTTACCTACCAGATATTAGGAGCCCACTTATCAGTTTTTCTAATGAGATGAATCATGAGGTAGGGATGGGGTTGGGGGGAGGTAGCTGGGCTAATGTTCCAAGGGGACTAATTAGAATCAGGTGAAAGCTGGAGAAAGCAACCAAGGTGATTTCAGCCAGAATCCACATGAAAAGCTTTAATTAACAGGAGTGATGGACTCTGCTTTAAGATCACTAGAGAATACATGATGCCCAATTTAACTTTCCTGACCTGGTGGCCAGATAATGTCAAGTCTCAATGTATTATTTTTTAAGCGAGGGTAGAAAAATGCACTCTCTTGTGCTCGCTCGCTCTCTCCTTTCTCTCTCTCTCTCTCTCTTTCCCTCTCTCTCTCTCTCTCTCTGTCTCTCTCTCGTGGTGCATTAGTCATAGACCTGTGTACAAACCAAAAACCTTAAAAACATCTACTAAGCATAGAAACACAGTAGCGTGATGGTTACCAAGGGTGGGGGTGTAGGGAATGAGGATATGCTGATCAAAGGGTAAAAACTTTGAGTTATAAGAAAAGTAGGTTTTGGGGATCTAACATACAGCACACTGAGTTTAGTTAATACTATATATTGTTTACTTGAAATTTGATGAGAGCAGATTTTAAATATCCTCTCCAAACACATCCAGTGACTTTGAGTGGTAATGAGTATATTGATTAATTTGTGGCAATCAGTATGTAAGATAAAGACACAGTAAATTATCACATTATATACCTTGAATATATGCACATAAATGTGTTTTAATAGACAAGAAGTAGAAAGCATATTTTTTAAGAAAAAGATTTAGAGGAACTTTGATTTTTCTATTTTGCAACAATTTCCCATGATGAGACTGGTAATTAATATAGACAGTTAAGTCATTAAAAATGATGCACCAAGTAGAGCAGAAGGCCAGTGACGAGAAGGCAATTCAATTCAGGGTATTAATTTTATTGAAATTAATAGTGGGCAGACAGCTTAACAAAGAAGGGGTTAAGGCAGAAGGAGATAGGAACTCGAGACCTTCTACCTTGTAACATGCATGTCGTTCAATACACAACCCAATTCAGGAATAATTTGGCTGAGGTGCCATCCTAAAACCACACAAGCTTTAAATTTATCACTTCAGCAAAGTTATTGTTCCTTCAAAAAAAATAAAAAGGTATACAAGGTATTTTAGCTGCAGGGTGCATAACTAGAGAAAGTGTCTCCTGCAGCGATTCTCTGCCTTTCTACTAAATTAATCGCACAAGAACCGACCATGTTACTGTATGACATTTAGTTTTTCTAATCTGTTTAATGCCATGGTTCGCACATGAAGTATTCTGATGTGCTTTTATGTTTTAGATACTAAAAAAGCCCATTAGAAGTGCAGTAGGGATTCTTTTACAGACAATATAGCTTGTTACAAATTGCATTTACAGAAAAATTATACCCCCAAATCCAATCTTATCTCATGATTTTTCCACTCAAAATTACATTTTACCTCCTGCTTGTTTTCTGTCTCTTGTGTCTAAGCACCTTCACTTTGAGATCTTCCTGATTCATTCTCCTTTCCTCTGTGCCCTGTGGTAAATGAATTCAACTCTATTTTTAAGGTAAAAATTGACAGCACTTGGAGATGCATGCAGCATTCATGGGATGCTAAGATGTTCACAGATACTGTGGGGGAACGTTTGAACGTACTTTTGACTCCAGTATAGATTTCAACTCTTTAATCTCTTCTTGTTTCTAGCAAAAAGTGGACTCTGACCTTTAGCTCTATGGACTCAGCATGTGTTTATAAAGTGTCAAATTAGTAACAAAATAGTTCATGCCCATTCTTCCATATTTTCAACAAACTTATTTATGAAATTATGACAAAATAAAATTAAACCTTCCAGATAAGCTTTGTAATCTGAGCTGCATACCCTAATTAGTGCATGTGTTGTATATTCTGCTTTATATACATGTTTGCGTCTTACATTATACATACACATATAAAGAAACATAATTATACTTGTTTTGGTTCCCTGTATTTCTCCTTTTTAAGAAAGCATATCCAGTTTATGAATCTCATATTTTAAAGGATATATCCATTTTGGAGGCTTTAATAATAGACATTTCCCTTTGATTCTAAAATGTATAATTCTGGAACTTAATTTTATAGAATTCTCCTGATTTTTGCTTTCCTTTTTTCTTACTTTTTAGGTTTTACAAATGATATCCATTCTTTTCTCCTACTTCTGATAATTAGGTTATGTTCTACTTATCACTCAGTAACTTGGAGGACATACAAATAAATAATACAAATTAAACACCTATATGAATGACTACTTGAGAGTTTAAAAATAAAGGACAATAGCATGTGATACAAATATCTGTCTGTATATCAAATGAAGAGGAAACACTTGAACAGTCAAAAATCAAGATCCTGCTTTCAGCTGAAATGGTATTAGGCCATTAATGAATTGTGCCCTTCATATCTGCAATTTAGGTAGTTCTAAGGCTATTTCTACACCTGTATCTAGAGATCAGACATTTGCCAGAAGCTTTATAAAACATATGAATTTATTAGTTAAGTGACAAATTAAAATTAAATAGATCACTGTACTTGGCTATGCCTGATGACTCCTTGACTTAAAAGAGCAAATCTGTTACGTCATTTCCTTGGAAGAGCAGAGGAATGACACATTGGGGCGGTTCTGCTGTCTTTATTTTCAGGTAACAGAAGTCAACCTCATCCTTCTATTTCTCCTATTATTTAAAGGCCCTTTAAAAAATATATATGGGTCTAAGAATTGGAAAGTATTGTAGGGGCAAAATTGTGTGATATCTTACCCGGCATGGGGGATGCGACCATCACTTCTATAACAAAAGATAGGTTATGCCAGAGGAATTGTATCACATGTGATTATTCCCTCTAACCAAATACTAAAGCTTTACAATAATGACAGGAGAAAAGAATATCCAGTTTATTTAGTCAGAATTTGATGTTACACAGAGTCTTCAGAACTTAAGATCCAAGGACTCAAAGAAAAATATTTATTTTTACCATTAGGTTTGGTGAAGATCTAGCCATCCATGTTGAAATGTGATGGGACCAAAGGTTTTAATTTACTGGAAGAAACACTGTGGAAACAGCACAACAAGGCCTGTCTGTTCATATATCTATTGGCCTCTTTGTGTAGCATTTCTTCCTCCCACGTATAGGACATGACCTCTCTGAAATGAGGGTCTTCAAGAAAGAATAGAGTTTGACCTATCTAGGTTTGATGAACTACTCAGGGACAGAGGAGTTCTAGTTTCTGCAACCTACATTGGGGAAGAAGAGAACTGACTGCTGTGGCCTGATCTATGAAAGAAAGAGGGGCAGGAGATAGGAGGGCAGAACAAGGTCAAAGGGACACTGCTTCTGAGGCCCCTCCAGTCTTCAGTTCAAGCTGCTCAGCATGCCAAGGTGACATACTTTGGAGTAACATGTTCTATGGCCTGATATTATACGTTTTTGAAGTGTAAAAGATAGTGCACAAATGAAATCAAGCAATTCACTGAGATCAATGGAACTTTTTAAAATTTGAGTTGTAATGAATGAAGCCCAATAACAGCAGTCATCAAAGTATAATTATTCCAAACTCAAGATCATTTCTTTAAAAAATCATAAATTTAAATCTATGAGACTATAAGGAAGAAAAAAATTGTCTGCAGATACTAAAACAACTCTACTGTGCATGTCCTAGCACTTGGGTACAAGCATGTAGGTGTGTCATAATCAGGTAAAGATAAATGATGTGTGAAACTAAAAGATTCCCAGACTTTCTGGATCAAAGTTCCTTCTAAAAAACATGATTTGTTTGGGATTCATCTTCTTATAGAAATAGGAAGACAATATCTGTAAATAAAGATGGAAACTAAACTTCATGTAGAATTGGGTTTGAGAATAAAATCACCACCTGGACTTGGCTGTAGAGGAAAAGTTGTTGACAGGAATATCAACTAGTTGATCTCTGTCACCAAGAGGCAGAATTACTAGAACCAAGAGTCTGCAGTTTCCATTATTCCAAGGAGGCTGTCTTGTTCGCACTTCAATCTCAGAAGTAACCTAGTACTAGTTCTATCAGACAGACACTTCAGCAATAAATTAGGGATATTTACTGAAATTTTAGATATTAAAGAAAGACATGTTCCAAAATTGTATAATGCACAGTGACTTTGACATATAGATGTATATGTATTTCAGGAAAGATAATGAATACAAAGCCAAGCTACTAAAAAGTGAAATTTCTCTTCAAGGTGTCAGAGGTGATGTACATACTTCCATAACCAAAAAGAATTGCGTAGGTCATAGTTCATTTTGAATGTGATATTCAATTAGCCTGGTATTAAGAATGCTTTAATTTCATTACCAGTGCCTGTCACTTGACTATCAGACATTTTCACTAAGGTTAAGACTCAATAAATAACAGGACCATAATTTTTTAATTCAACATCAGCCTATAAGGGGATATAAATGCCAGAGGAATTGTATCACATGTGATTATTCCCTCTAACCAAATACTAAAGCTTTACAATAATGACATTTCTTTCTCTCTATTGCAAGTATAAATTTTGTAATGCTAATTTTCCTTGTGGTATTTCTTTGAAATGCAGAAAGTACAGCTTGGTGATAAGGGCTCTCTCCTTCCCATGTGTTGGGGTCAGCGAGGAGGGTCCCCTGCTTGGATAAATTATTTTCCTAAGTTGAAAACATTTTAAAGGGAAATGCCTCATTTGCAACTTGTCATTTGGGGACAAAGCACTAATCATACAAGAGGTTTCTTTGAAAGAAAATGAATATACTATAGAAAGTTCTTTAAGAAAAGCATTGAAATTGTTAAAGTAATTGGAAACCATGAGGGATTAAACTTCCTGCTAGTATAAACATGTTACTTACCAGCCCGCCATGAATGATTAGGAATAGGTTTTCATTTCATGAATTTCAGAAAGGCTGTTGTTTCCTAACAACAACCCAAAGTGCAGTTATTCAGAATAAACCATATTAGTGAAAAAAAATTACCTCCTGGGTCAGTATATTTACAGACATGTATTAGCTGTGTCCCTGGAGAAAGCCAGTTGCTTCAAACTGATGCTTCCTTATAACTTTAATGGGGACAATTAAACCTACCACATGTTAGTATTGGTCATTAATATTCATAAGACTATTATGAATATGATATTAAAGAATGATTTCAAAGTCCCTTATCTGAGAGGTATTGTAGTGTAGTATGTACTTGCATAGCTACAAGGTGAGACTGCAGGGGTTTGAACCTTGTTTCTCTCCAGTGTCATGTGACTTGAGCAAATTGGTGATTTTCACACCCTTTTGTTCCCTCTTCTTTAAAATGTGTATGGTACTGTAAAAGGAACTTAAGGACAACGTTTTCTAAAAACACTGACTCTTCACTTGGGCCTTCAGATGTCCAATGGGCAAGTAAAACAGGACAAAAGACTGGCATCCTTGCCTTCATATGGCATATCTCCTTTGCAGGCTTAAACTTTGGGTCATATTCTTACTTAACTTTGTGTGTACATGTCCATCTTTTAAGAGCAACTATTTAAAATTGGTAATACAAGCCCTCTATTTACCTAACATTTCTCCTCCCTCCTCAAGGTTGATTACATAAAAATAATAATAACTAATATATTTCCAAGATTTACAGTAACATCATAAGAGATTATCAATTACTGGATTTTACAATGTTCTGTTCCATACCACCAGAATAGTGTGTAGAAGTCTACAGTCTACACCAAACTTGAAGGTGGACATTGTTATTGCCCCAAATAATGACATTTTGGTACTCTGGCCTATTCTTTCTTTAAATCATTTCTCTCCACAAGCTTATCTCAAGTTCCAGTGAACTTTGCAGGCAATCTTGTCCCCTGGAAAGCCCTCACAGAAATATCAATAAACCAGAACACTACTTAACAAAGACTTGTTGACTATACATACTTTCTGCCCCCAATTCTAGCTCTTCCCACACATAATCTTGGAGATACCTCAAAGACAGTTTTCTTAGGAGGTCTCATCACTTATCGTGTTACCCTTATGACCATAGTGAAAATAAATGCCTTTTCTGTTTCTTTTCCACTTGGCTCTCTGATTAGACTCTGAAGGCAATGGGTGGCCAACTCTGGTCTATTGATATCACCAAAGTCAGGCATCTGTCCCAAGAATTCAGGAGCAATGTACACACTTTTCTCATGAAGATGTTATATAGAAAATATGTGGATAAACATTAAAACAGGATCTGCTGACTATCGATAAATGTATGTGATTTTATTTATACATTACTTCTTCTCATCAGATTTCCATTATTATCTGCTTTGCTTTCCTTCAATACCTGTAACTCTAAGTAAATATTATGCACTCTGTGCCAGAAATACAACTTTCCTACCTTACTTCCAGACTTGCCAAAGGCATTATAATTTATAATTTTAAGTGTTGTACTTGTCAAATGTTTTCTCATTTAAGGAGAAGTGATTTTTGCCTCTGGCTTCCCAACAGGCATTTTCTTAGCCACTGTGCAGATTTCTTTTGAAATGGCTAGTGATAAAAACATTGGTAAGCAGAGAAGACAGCTAGAGGCTTTATTTTTGACAGGAAAGCTTTCTGCCTACCATGTCCATGAAGACAAAAAGCTTTGCAAGAGCACAATTAGTTGAATGGAAAACGATCATTTATGTCCGAGTAGGGTTAATGGAATAAGAAAATATCTACAAAATTTTATTTTTTCTCCAAGTATTTATTTAAGATTGGCTCTTGGAAACTCTTGGGAATCAAACATATATGACAAGGACTGATAAATAATATAGTATTCCCCTTACATATATTATTTTATCAATAGAAAGGAACAGTGTCAAAAATTTTTTTTAAGGACTCAAGCAGGGCATGGTGGTGCAGGCCTGTAAACTCAGTGGATAAGGAGGCTTAGGCAAGAGGATTGCAAGTTCAAAGCCAGCATCAGCAACTTACCAGGGCTCTAAGCAACTTAGCGAGACATCATCTCTAATAAATAAATAAATACTACAAAGGGCTGTGAATATGGCTCAGTTGTTAGGTGCCCCTCTGTTTAATCCCTGGTACCAAAATAAATAAATAAAAAGATGCAGTACACTTGAGATTTGTGATGACAGGTAACAGATTTGTGATTCCAAAGGTAACTTCTTTCATCATTATGTTCTTCTGACTTGCTGATAAGAAAATGCATGTTAAGACAGGGATAACCTTTTATAATACCCAGAATTTTCTATTTTGGGACACTACAACCCCATTACTGCTCAGTTTTCTACTTTGAAAGATAAGAAAAATAATTTTAATTACCTCAGAATTCTGATGAGTATCATGGTAATGTACATATTATTGTACATTACATTTCAATTATGAAAGACGGCAGGAATTCACCTACCTCCATTAGAGAAAACTAAGAGATGCTGGATATAAAGATATTATCCAAGGAAAAAATATAAAAAGATGAACAGAATTTCTGGTGTCTACCCTGAGTCATTTATCCTATCATCTTGCTATCCTTGGTAGCAAGGATATCAAGTCCCTCTCCAGATAGCAAGGATATCAATGAGAGCCAGAATATCAAGACACTATAGTCACTGACAAGATTATATTCTCAGGTAGAAAGGAGTGAGTTGAAAACACATTTATGGATTACAGATCATTTTCAGGTTCTACATGACTCAGGTTGAACAAATTCGTATTTTTAAAAAATCACATATAGAATGTCATAGATGTTAAAGATCAACCAATATCAATACAAATTATAGTAACGTTCCCCCCCATAAAAACAGGCACCCAAGAGGGAGTTCTATGTTAATCCGCTTTCTGTTACTATAATGAGGACCTGAGGTAAACAACTTAAAAAAGGAAAGGTTATTTTGGGTTCACAATTTTATAGTCTATGATCAGTTGACATGGTTGCTTTTGGGTCTGTGGTCAGGCAGCACACCATGGTTGGGAGTGTGTGGTGGAACAAAGCCACTCATTTAATGGCCAGAATGGGGAAAAGAAAAGAGGCAAAGCATCCACCGGCTCCTTCAAGGTGTGCTTCCAATGACCTGACTTAGTGGAAGACCTCTGACTAAGACTGTCCTCTTAAAATTTTTCACCACCTTCTCAAAGAACCACCCTGGGGATCAGGTCTTTGCCGGTTGGGCCTTTTGGGGTCTATGCGCATAGCCTTCAGAAAGACCTCTGGATACCTTCTTTATTCATTATTTTGACTCTCCAGGAATTTAGTGAAAGCTGCTTCCATGCTTTTGATTGATCTGTTTCTCTCATTGCTATGATATTGTTCCTTGTGCCCCTCAAGCACCAATCCCTGACTAAATGGCACTCATGAATAACTGAGAGAGGCCCGTAGCATTCAGACTCACTTGGAGGTTAGGGTGTAGAGTCCAATATAAAACATAACTGTTTTTTGGTTCTGTTTTTCTAACCAGGATACCAGTTATTATATCTTTCACTGCACTTCATTGTCTTTACTTCTAAGAAGAGCAGGAAGAAGAACAATTGTTATGACCATGGTGTACATTGTGTGCATCAAGCCTCTAGGCCAATATTAGTGTTGGGGTGGTCCCTGTGTAGAAGCAGAAAGGGGGTGATCACTATCTTCCCCATCAAAAGGGTCTCACATGACACCCTGATAATAAAGTACAGGCTAACAGGAGCAGAGTCTAACATTGTTTTCTGTGGCACAGGACACTCAAAAGGAATACACAGACACCCAGGATGATAGTTCAAGATTATATTCTGACAAGCAACTTAGCGAGACATCATCTCGCTATGCTTAGGTTTGATAAAGCCTGGTAGCCATGGGAAAATATGACTGGGAAAAAAATGGGATGAACTAACATCAATAGACTGGATTGCGCACAGGGTGGCTGGGTGTTCCAGCAAGACCTGTCTGTTTAGCCTCTTTAAGTTCTCTCTATGCTGAACTTCTTTCTCTTGGGTATGGAATGGGCTTCTTACCTCCCATCAAACAACAAAGATCAGAGAATTCTTTTATGGCAAGCTTTTACATAGAAAGTCAGGGGCACTTTAAATAATCTTGTTTTAATTTTATGACTGGCTTTGGGGAGGAAGGGGTTCTAGGAGCTACCTTGGGGAAGAGAAGTTTGAGGTTCTAAGGAAGGTCTGTCCAGGAAGAGAACAGGAGCAACAGATAGAAGGAAGGGAAAAGTTAGATAGAAAGGTAGCTTCCGAGGAACTAACTTTGGTATATGATTTTCTGAGCACCAACACCGACATGCATATTCATTCCTGTGCTCAGCTATTTATCCTAAATTTAAATGATTTCCCCTTGACATCCAACACAAGCCCAGTTTGCAAAGCTTTCATTAAACCCACAATATAAACTCACTCTTTAATCCCATTAACATTTAATGATATTTTAGATGAGAAAAGAAGAGAAGACAGAGAATGAGAGGGAGAAACAAAGGGCCAAAGAAAGAAATTTGTAAAATATTCTGAAATGATAAACTTTAGTTTCAAATGCACAGCATGTCACTAAACAAAGCTTTAAAATCTCAGTTCTGTTACTTACTCTGTGTCCTTCAGTGAGTTTTTTTTTTTGTCCTAGAAATTAGTTTCTGTATATGTAGAAATTTTTTTTAAAAAGACCATAATAAGACTGTGGTATAAAATAAGCCTCTTACCATAACAGTGGTCATAGCTTTGGTGGTCACAAAAAATCACAGTTATTTTTATCATTAGTATCAATAATAAATGAGGATAAAAAATATCTTTTGCAATGCTTGGAATTGTCTTTATATACTGTGTTGTATCTTTGAGAGCAGAAATAATTCTTAGCTTCTGTGGAAATTAAAAGGAAAAAAAAGAAACAAGGCTAAATCATGAAGCAAGAGAACTGGGAGAACCTTAAGTGCTTGCACACATGCACTTTAAAAATATTCAATAATTACTCCAGCTTCTCTAGGTGCTTTAGTTTCACTTCTGGGAATAAAACATTGTGCACCTAAGTCTCTAACTGAACAACTTAATGTGCACATCATGCAAATTTCAACCAACAAGCATAAAATGAATAAACCGGTAATGATTCAATAATGATTGTGTTATTTTTATGATTATATTAGTACCACATAAATGTCAAAGCACTGTAGAAGAGAGCGATGAGCACTTTTACCATGTGTCTTTTAAAAATTCCCCACCTGTATTCAGAATGTAAGTACTTGGGACTCTTTATATGAGTGTGTTGTGTGTGTGTGGGGGGGGATGTGTGTTTGAGAGAGAAAGAAAGAAAATATTTGTACATGTGCTCTCTCAAAATTATTAGTAGGGGGGTGGATAAATAGAAAAACACACATAGTTTCTGCCTTAATTAAAACATAGTAAAGAAGAGAAACATTAAATAATATTTAAGATATGTGCTTATGACAAGAAATTAAAATAGTACAAGTAGAGACTGCTAAATAGTTTTGGACCACCACTTGTGATACAGATGTAGATAATTATCATAACAATGGTGATGATGATGATGATATAGAACTTTCATTGACTAGTTACTATGCATCAGTAATATTGCAGGTTATCTTTTTGTTAACTTGTGTTATATATGGGGGAAATGTCTTTAATCTTATGCATTCAGTTTAACGAAGTTTTAAAAGCTAGATATCTCTTTCTAACCAGAATGCAGACCAGGAATCGGACAATTACCACACACCATTAGTTTCACATTCTTGACTAATAGGAATGAGTAGTTTATGAATATTTTAGCATATGTCTCATGGTGAATATATTTCATGGATATCTCCTTCAATTCATAACAGTGCTCTCCTGCCTCTTCCCCTGGATACTGCATGCTTCCATCATTCACATGTAAACATCCAAAACTGAATTTTGCAATCCATCCAAAACTGAATTTTGAATATGGTAACAAGGTATATATGTTTTCTTATATGAATACCTTGTTGATTCAGTACAATTTATTAAAAATATCAGATAATATGTTTCACAAATTTTAAAAGTTTAAAAGTAATTTCAGAAAAATAGTCACACATACATACACAAAAGACTAGTCATGGGTAGTGGACTCTGAGAGAAGCCCAACTTGAAGGAAGTGTCAATCATTGATAACCCAACTATCAGTCAATGCAGACACACTGTACCACATCCTTGGAAAAGCTGAAAGCATAGCTCAAAAATAGAAACATCTAAATTTTGAATTTAATTTTATTTGATGCCATTTGTAGTCACAGTTTCTTTTTTTCCCCTGTTTATTCACTTGCCCCATTTCTCCCTCTTTTGAGCTTCTTGTCCTTCTGATTGTTGGCCTTATTCTCCTCTTTATAAAAACAAAAGTACATTATGTACCTGACTCACATATTAAAAGCTCTATTAAATATTTCAGTCACTCATTTGTATTTTGGTATGCATCTCTGCCTGGGGTGCAATAAGTGGAGAAGGAATTGGAATAGTGTTATTCCATAAAATTCTGTCCCAAAGCTTGTGGGAGTTCTTATTTAATTAATTCTGTTATGGTATAAAATGCCATCAGAAATTGCATCCATTCAAATGGTACAAACAATGAGTTTGGGCAGATGTAACAAGCCCATGGAAACAGCACCACATTCAAGGCTGAGAACATTTGCCTCACCTCCAAAAGTATGTTTCACCTCTTTGCAGTCAATCTCTCTCTCTGCATAATTATTCTGTATATTAATTTACATTTGATATATAATAGTCCCTTCTTTCTTCCTTTTTTCTTCCTTCTTTCCTTTTTTCTCCTTTTTCTTCCACCTGAGAGAATATACCACATTTTTAGTTTATTAAACTTGAATATCATTTTTTTGTTGACTAAAGTTCTTAGTTATTAAGGATAAAGCTATTGAGATCATCAAACACATTATGAACTTGAACATTCTCTTTCACTCCTTGTTGGTAAAATAGGTAATATGATGCTTAAGTCTTTTTAAAAAAGCCAGTTTTCAAAAGTTATCGTAACATTTTACATTTCTACCAACGACTATGAGGTCTCTTGCTAATAGTCTTTCTAAAATTTTAATTGACATATAATAATTGTGCCCACTTACAGAGTCCAGTGTGATCAATCAGGACATGTATACAATGTACAAAGATCAAATCAGGTAATTTATATTTCCATATCCTTAAAATTTGTTATCTCTTGGTGGTGCAAACCCTTAAATTTCTTTCTTCCTTTTCTTTATAAAATTAATAATAACTGACCAAAATCATAATCATTCCAGTGTGCTATAAAACACTAGATTTTATTTCACCATCTTGGTGTACCTGTTTCCAACCCCTCTTTACCCCCATTTTCCTCTTCCTTTCCTAGCCTCTATTTATCACTATTCT
Source organism: Spermophilus citellus (assembly GCF_964194105.1). Classification (NCBI taxonomy): domain Eukaryota; kingdom Metazoa; phylum Chordata; class Mammalia; order Rodentia; family Sciuridae; genus Spermophilus; species Spermophilus citellus. Next base: position 47,624,055 of record NC_138200.1, on the reverse strand, counting down.
CCTCTCTACTCCTGCAAAATCAATATTTTTAGCTTCCACAAATTAGTGAGATGAACAGTATTTTTCTTTCTGAGCTTGGTTTACTTCACTTAATATTCTCTAGTTCTATCCATGTTGCTGAAAATGACAGGATCTCATATTTTATACTGAATATTATTATATATAATATATAATAAGAAACTACATATGTATTTGTATATACACACATGTATATGCATATATCACATGTTCTTTTCCATTCATTTGAGTTTGGACACCTCAACTAATTTCATGTCTTAATGACTGCAAATAATGTCACAATAAACATGACAGTGACTATATTTGTGATATACTGATTTCATTTCCCTTAGATAAATACCCAGTTGCAGAATAGGTTGATCATATGATAGCTCTCTCTTTAGTTTTTCAGGGAAACTCTGTACTGTTTTCTATAATGGATATACTATTTTCATTCCACCTTCAGGAAAAGAGTTGCCCTTGCTCAACATCCTCACTGGCATTTACAATTTTTTTTTTGTTTTCTTGACAATAGTTGTTCTGACTGAAGTATGATAATATCTCATTATGGTTTTGATTGGTGTTTCCATGATGATCCCTGATGTTGAATATTTTTATATACTTGATCATTTGTATATCTGATTTTGAGAAATATCTTTTCATATAACCTGTTCATTTAAAATCTGTTTTTTTTTTAATTTGGGATTTTGCTGTTGAACTGTGTGAGTTCCCTATATATTCTGGATATTAATATCTTGTCTGATGAATAGTTTCCTGATGTTTTCCCCAGGTCACCAGGTTGTCTCATCACTCTGTGAACTGAAGTGAAGAACATTCTTAGTTGGATATAATCCTATTTATTATCTGTGAGTAGTTGGATATAATCCTGTTTATCATTTCTCTCATCCAAAGGATCATTGATTACAATGATGTCTTGATGATTTTCTTCTGTGTTTTCTTCTAGCAGTTTTGTAGTTCCAGATCTTGAATTTAGGTCTCTAGTGGATCTTGAGTTGGTTTTTTGTATATTGTGAGTGAAAGAACAATCAAGGCTCGTTGTCGGAGAAACTGCCCATTTATTGAGGAACAGTTCTGCATATTTATACAGCCTGCGGTTATTTGACAGTTATGACAGTTTAATGGTTGAATGATTTGACAGTTGGCATGGGGTGCTTTCTGATTGGTGGGTAAGGATCATGTGAGCCATCAGGGCTCACCATTGGACTGCTCTTCTTGGGGGATGGGGAAGTTAGTCTTTGGAGCTGGAGCAACTCCCAACAGTGAGAGATAGGGGTCATATTTTATTCTTCTGCAGATAGGTATCCAGTTTTCTCAGCACTATTTACAACTGATATTTTTTCTTCAGTGTATTTTCTTGTCACTTTTGTTTTCTATATATAAAATCATGTTATCGGGTGGTTGTAGATATTTGTAATCTCTATTTGATTCTACTTGTATATGTGTTAGTTTTTATTCCAGGACTATGCTGTCTCAGTTACTATAGTTCTGTATTATGATGGCATTGTGAATCACCTCTAGCTTTGTTCTTTTGCTCAGGATTGCTTTGGCTATTTGGAGTCATTTTTTTTTTCTTTGCTTCCATATGAATTTTAGAACTTTTTTTCTAATTCTATGAAGAATATAATTGGTATGTTGATGGGTAAATTGCATTGGATCTGTAAGTCACTTTGGTTAATTTGGACATTTTAAAACTATTAATACTTTAAATCCATAAACATATTTTTTTAATTTTTTTGTATGTCTTCAATATTTTTCACCAGTGTTTTATGATTTCATTATAGAAGCCATTTGCTTACTTGTTTAAATTTAGTCTAGGATATCTATATTTGTAGCTATTATGAATGGAATTGCTTTGTGGATCTATTTTTCACAAAGTTGGGTATGGTTTATAAAAATGATAATTCTTAAAATTTTGTCTTTTGTATTATATAACTTTATTGAATTCATCAGTTGTAACCATTTCCTGAGATAGACTGTAGGTTTTTCTATATATAAAATCATGTTATCTACAAACATGGATAATTCAACTTTGTTTTCCAATTGAGGTCGCCATTACTTCTTGCCTAAGTGCTGTGGCTGAGGCTCCAGTACTATGTCAAATAAGAGTGACAAATGTGGCCATGCTTGTCTTGTTCTTGTTTTTTGAGTAAACACTGGAAGCTTTTCTTCATTAAGTATAACACTGGCTGTGGATTTTTCTTTTTTTTATTGGTTGTTCAAAACATTACATAGTTCTTGATATATCATATTTCACACTTTGATTCAAGTGGGTTATGAACTCCCATTTTTACCCCGTATACAGATTGCAGAGTCACATCAGTTACACTTCCACTGATTTACATATTGACATACTCATGTCTGTTGTATTCTGCTGCCTTTCCTATCCTCTACTATCCCCCCTCCCCTCCCCTCCCCTCCCCTCTTCTCTCTCTACCCCCTCTACTGTAATTCATTTCTCCCCCTTGTATTATTTTTCCCTTTCCCCTCACTTCCTCTTGTAATTTTGTATAACCCTAAGGGTCTCCTTCCATTTCCAAGCAATTTCCCTTCTCTCTCCCTGTCCCTCCCAGCTCTCATCCCTGTTTAATGTTAGTCATCTTCTCATTCTCTTCTTCCCTACTCTGTTCTTAGTTACTCTCCTTATATCAAAGAAGACATTTGGCATTTGTTTTTTAGGGATTGGCTAGCTTCACTTAGCATAATCTGCTCTAATGCCATCCATTTCCCTCCAAATTCTATAATTTTGTCATTTTTTAATGCAGAGTAATACTCCATTGTGTATAAATGCCACATTTTTTTTTTATCAATCCGTCTATTGAAGGGCATCAGGGTTGCTTCCACAGTCTTGCTATTGTGGATTTTTCATATATAACTCTTTTTGTGTTAAAATACTTTCCTTCTATAAATGATTTGTTGAGGGTTTATATCATGAAGGGATGTTGAATATTATTGAATGATTTGTCTGCATCTATTGAAATGATCAATAGATGGTCCTTTGTTCTATTAATGTGATCACTATAAATTTCCCTTTCAGTACTCCTTTTGCTGTATCTCAAAGGTTTTGGACTCTTGTGTTTCCATTTTCATTTGTTTAAATAAATTTTTAAATTTTTCTTTTGATTTCTTTGTTGATCCATTGGTCATTTAAGAACATGTTTAATGTATATGCATTTGTATGATCTCTTTGTTTCCATTGTGGTCAGAAAGATGAATCATATTATTTTATTATGTTTGTGTTTTTAAATTTATCTATCTATCTATCTATCTATCTATTTATTTAGATTGTTGTTTTGGGAGCTTCTGCCATACAGAAACTAAGACTCTCAAAAGCGGTTTTTGAAATATTCATCAGAGCATTACAGCTAGAATTTATTTTGTATATATTAGACATTATCTAGGAATTTTACAAATTATATTGTTTGCTTAATGCAATATTGCTGCTCTCATTATCCTTATTTTATTAATAAAGAAAATGAGGAAAAATGTTAAGAAATAGTAAGTTTCCAAATCAAATTTAGCAGAGGTTTCTGGCACTCTCAGAACATTAGCTGACTCTAAGTTCTATATGTTCTTTAGTGAACCATGCGGCTTTTTATTTTTTAAGTTAATAACACCAACAGTGGAGAATCACAGCAGGAGATTTGGTCTGTTTGTAAATAAAATTAGATTTATAATACATATAAATCTCAAAATATCAGTATAGATAATATTCCATGTGATTTTTGAGGAATAAAATATTAACTATGGGCTCATGAACACTGAAGAAAGATTTAACAGCTTGTTTACACATTAATGTATCTGCTGTAGTACATCTCTATGTATTATACATCATGATCCTTTACTGTTTACCAAATGATTGGTTGATTTCATGAAACTAATATAACAGAATAGAAATTATTTTAAAAATCATTTAATATCTATGTGTCACTATCAAAACTTCTGGGATTACAAGGCAGAGAAAATAGGTACAAATTATCATCTATGTAGAGTTAACTGTCTATTAGTAGGTCATAATTTTAAAGCCAAAATAAATCATAAAAATGCAAATTAAATTGCAAAGTACATTGCATCCTCTGAAGGAATTATACACAGTACCTCAACACTATATAAAAGTAGATAATCTGGTTTAGAATGCAGAGTCAAGTAAGAACAAGTCTCCAAAAAAAATTAAAAAAGGGGTAAACTCAGTGGAAAAGCATACCTGGGCTAAATTCTCAGTACCAAAATAAATAAATAAATAAATAGCTTAATTAATTAATGGGATAAAGAAAACATATTTTGCACTCTAACATGTTGACTCCACAAAGAAATTCAATAAAGGCCTCTTTTTAATCTCCTATTAGAGTTTTATATGCATCTATTTATATGATAAACAAGTGAATGTGTTGTTTACTGGTACAGAAAATGTTCAGATTCATAGAATACTATTTTCTGTTATTCTCTTTGAGAAGAAGCAATATTGACAGATGTTGGGTATCTAGGGTCCGGTAGGAGCCTAAGAAACTTAGAAGCATTTATGTGCTAAATAAAAGCAGGTGCACTCAGTTTCCCAAAGTGTAAAAGCAGGTGCACTTAGTTTCCCAAAGTGTGAAAGAGCAAGGATGTGAGCATGTAAAAGAATCTTCTTCCTTTCTTAAATAAAAGGCCTTTATATATTTGGAGAACTAATCACTGTCATCATCACAAATGTTTGTCTGCCTGATATTAAACAATTTAATTCTACGATAAACAACAAATATTTGTAAGAATGATTGATAGATTTATTTTTGTTTCTAGTTCATCTAGAGAAATGACAAATTTATTCAGCTGGATCTTAAAAGACCTTGATTACTTCTGTGGCATATGTGAATTCCAGTTCACAAAGTCATATGTAATATTTCCTATGAGTTTAAAATAAATTTATATCCATTGTCAATAAATCCTCATTATTTTGCCATGATGGCATAGAATTAATCTTAGTCTATTTGGAGCTTTTTTTTTCTTCTTTTTGGCAGGAATGCTGGGTGTCTGAGTCTCAGCTCTGGAGGCCTGTGCATAGCTTAGTTTAGGGTTGGTGAGACAGATGGCTCTTATCCTCCAGTTTGTGCACAAAGTTCCCCATCCAGCTATGCCAGAATCTTTAATCCCTCACCTTTAGTTCTGAATGCTTTCTTCAGTACACAAGTTTTCCACTTGGAGGCGCTAGAATACTGACTTGTTTCTGTGCCCTATTGGGACACCAGCATTTCCATCTGGGTAACCTTGTTCTAATTTGCCCAGCCTGGCCAAGCAAAGGTTTCCTTTCTGATGTCTCTGTTGTCTCAAGACACTGTCCTGAAGGCAAGAAAGAGGCTTTTATGTATGTGTCCACATGCAGGACTTATTGATATCTCTGCTCTGACTTGTTTCTACAAACTACCTTAGCAGAAAAATATTTCTCTTCACCATCCAAGCCAAGCAGTGTGGGGCTGGGATGGGATGGAGTTGTTATCTATTCATTACTTTGTCTATTTATTTTATTTTACTCATTTTATCTTTGCCTCAGTATTGATAGTTTTCTTGAGCTCAGTATCTTTCAAATCAGGAAATCTAGAAACATATTTTTCCTCCCTTCCCTGTCTTTCAACTGTTCTTTTTAATTTTTTTTTTGAAAATTTATACTTTCTATCGTTTTGTCAAATAAGTAGGATTAATAATATATCTTCTCTCTAAAGGGAGAGAAGGTGGGGGATACAGGTGTTTTGTGAGATTGGTCTCTTTCATAGAACTTTGGCAGTGTTACATCTCATTTTTGCTTTATTCCACTGTTGTAATTTAACTTCAGACAGTGGTAAAGACAACACTGAGCTTCAAGGAGGAGAAAGAAAAGGCAAGTTTTTATAGCAGAAGCAAAGGAAAAAAAAACTGGGATTCAGTTCATCCATATTCTGGATTGTCTTTGCCATTAACTATCACGTGTGACTTTGGATAACTCCTTCTATTTCCCTTTCTTCATATTTTGCACAGATAAAATGAAGGCTTGGTAAAACAGTGTTTTGAAAAGCTTTAGCAAAATCTACATTTTTGATAACCTCCAAGGTCCTTGCCAATTGCAGATCTACACTTTCATGTAATATGGCCATTTATGATTTTTTTTTCCAACACCACTGTTTAAGTTTGAATTTGCAGAAGGGAGAGACACTGTCAAGTAAATTTCATATGGAGCAGAAACTGGTAAGTCTGCCCAATTTGGTCTTCATCAACACACAGTGTGGTATATAGGAACACTGAGAGAATACTGTTTGATACAAATTTTGGATATTGATATCTTTTATTTTGTTCTCTAGCATCAGTTCCTCCTTTTCTCATTCCTATATCAAAGAACCATAAGCCTGAGGGAATACTTGACCGATAAGTTTTCTGGTTATAGGATTTATAAGGGAAAATTAGAGAGAGTTGATTGAAATGTTCCCTCATTTGCACTAAACAGACTTAACTTCTGCCTCACCTTTGATTGCTTTATGAACCTTCCCTTCCAGCCCTGTCGTCTAAGGAAGATATTGGTGATAAGATGGCCCAGAGCTTTTGGCCATAATTAATGAATGAATTTATTAACTCGGAAAAGGGCACAATCGTAGCCTTCACCTCCATCTTTCATACACTCCCCCAACACCATCCTTAAGTAAGCCATTGTCTGAGTTCTTAACCCAACAGAGTACCCTGGTCAATTCTGTTTTCTAGGATCTAAAGGACTCATGTATTTGAACTCAGACTTATTTGAGGGTGAGCCTGTCTGTCCTCCTCCTCTTCCTTCTTGTTTCCTATTCTCTATTTATACCTAAGCATAATACTCTCAATTACTTAGACTCAGGAGTGGAAAGAAAATTCTATGTAGGTTTTATTTCTAAGAAAGATTTCTATCTAGCCTTTGTAATTGGGGTCTGAATGGCACTATTAGCCAGCTAGACATCTATAAATAACTTTTACTTTTATTTACTCTTGTTTATTACATGTATTCCTTTTAATGGGAATAATAACTGAATTCCATGAAGGGATTTAGATTTTTATATTTCTTATAGTGATAACAGAGCAGAAACTACTTCTAGCTATGACACTGTGAAGTAGATATGAAGAACATACAGCAGTTTTTTAAGATACACAAATCTAGACTAAATTATTTTTTAATGTGTGTGCATGCATCCTCACAGATATATACATTTTTTAATGCCACACAAAAATTCTTACTTACATATGGCACAGAGGTCAAATAAGAAGCAAAGATTTGAGTTTATTGAGTTTATATTTTCCTGGAAGATAAATAACTATCTGAAAATTGGTTTCTTATAGTAATAAATCCTATGCAGAAAAAGAACCACTTAATATCTGCATTAGTTTAAACAAATTATTTAACTTCTTTGCACCTCAGCTTTGTCATAAGTTAAAAAATCAACAATTGAAAAGAAATTGAATTACCTTTTTATAATATAACATCAGGATAAAACAACTTGAGAAATATAAAATGTTATTTGATAACTATAATAAAATGTTCTGTTGGGAGAGAAAAACATGTACCTTATTCTCTCTTACCCCATACACATTGCAAATGTCCAGGAATGTCAGATTGCTTGTTTTTAACCATCTGTTCCGTTTTCCTCAATATGGGCTTCCCTTTGTCTCCCTTTTGAATAGGTAGCTTGTAACAAATCCCAACAAATGTTCACACAGATTTTTAATAATTTTAGCAATTCATTTGGAAAACCTTTGTGTTGCAAGCCCAGACCTCAGTACTTGGAGTTGGCAAGTCTGGAACACTGGAAAGGAAGAGCTTCAAATAGGTACAGGATGCACATATTGGTCACCACGAAACCCCAGGCCCAGGCCATTGAACCTTGCTTGAGTAAGTGGGAGGCTCTGGCAAATGCTTAGAGACATTCATACTCCACAGATTTTGTGCTTTATGAGACGCTATTAAGGAAGATATTTGGAAATCTCAAAGTTGATGATTCTTTAGGTTGTGCTTGCATTTATTAAATGTAAAATTCTTTTAAAGTTCTTACATACCAAAAATTTAGAATAGGGATAAACTATGTGCAATCCCCAGTACAAGAAAAAAAAAGGAAGAGAAAGTTAAATAATTAGAATATTTCTAAACAAGTTTTCCCACTGGTTTCCACAATTGTAACTATGAAAAGTAACTAAAGTAACGAGTCATGGCATTCTCAAAGAACGATGGATCTTAAGCATCTAAATAAGGCTTCTCAGATTTTCTATTAGTATTGTCAATGTAATGGTATATTTAGAAACACCTTTTGAGAAATTTTAATTCGGATTGTAGGGACCCATGAAAGTATGGACTCCCTCAGAAACCATCTAATTGGTTATCACTAATTATAGGAAGAAATATTAAATGCCTACCATGTATTGGCAATTAAACTTTGTTACTTTTTTTTGTTACTGAATAAGAACAACTTAGAGGAGGGAAGGATTAGTGGTTTCTGTGGTTGGCCAGCTACTTTCCCTTTGACCTAAGGTGAGACAGAACATCACAGTCAAGGGTGTTGGAAAGGAAACCTGTCAGCTCATAGCAACTTCCAGCTCATGGTAACTGAGGAGTGGAGAGAGAAGAAAAGGCCAAGTCAGATATAGTCAGATATAGACCCTTCCCCCAGTGACCTGCTTCCTTCAGTCATGCCTCATCTCCCTATAGTTTTCACCATCTCCAAGTAAGTTCATTCAACTTTTTAATCTCTCAAATGGATTAATCCACCAATGTGTTCAGAAACCTCTTGATCCAATCATTTCACTTCTGAACACTTCTGAACACTGCTACACTGCTAGTTACATTAGCTTTGGGGAGAACATTCCAAATCTTCACCAAAACATCACTGTATAAAATTCATGAGTGGCAAGAGAGAGCTTCAAATTAAATCTGTTATTGACAGCTAAAGAAATATTGATCTAAATAAGACATGCATTTATTTTTCTCTGGCAAAACTGAAAGAACAGAAGTAATCTTCACAGTTCCTGGGTCCAGTCTCTTACTCTACTACCCTAGAGATGTGAACTTTGTCTTTGTGTTGATATGTGGCTGCTAGAACATCAGTTGTCAAATTAATGTTTAGGGAATGAAGGAGAAGTGGAAAAACACATTCAAGAAAGGTCCTGCAATTGAGTTTAGAGAGATTGCATGGAAATCCTACTTAATGATGTTTTATTATGTTTCATTGGCCATGCAATTAGCTGACAAGCCTGAAAATTGAGACAGTTTTATTGAGGGACATTGCCTCCTATAGTAATATAGATTTTTTTTAATTTTTTTTATTCTAAGAAGAGAGAATATTACCGTTTTCTACTATGGTAAAATTTTCCCCATTTCCCCATAAGGGAATTGACATATCTCATGTTAATTTAAATGTTTTTCTCATAATGAATCTTGCATGTTCTCTAAAATGCTCAGAAATCTGATTGTGCCATTTTTTTAAATGGACCATATCCTTATCGGGGAATTTATTTTGTTATTGGTGCACAGTACTATATAGAATAGTACTTTCACTGTGACATCTTTGTATATGCATATAATGTGATGTTCTAAGAGTACCCATTTACTCAGGTACTTTCTTGGTGGATCTTACTAATTCTTCAAGAAGTACTCAAACATGTGTTCCATTAAGTGTATACTAATTCTTTATGCCCAACCAGTTAATAGCAACTTTCAGTTACTACAAAAATCATTGGAACTTATGTATTAGTGCTTACAGTATATTGAAAAATTGTTGGATAAATGAATGTTTTCTTTTTTACTACAGTGAAGCTTTTAAAGTCTAAATTGCACCTTATACACTATTGTTATTTTATGCCTATCTGATCCTAATGCCTTCTATTTATCATTATATATTTATTATCTGATCAACATTGAATTTCAAACAAGTTAATAAGGCATGCTAGTGAATGTAATTTGCTAAAAATTAATATATACTCCCATAGGAATAAAAGAATACTGCCCAATAGGTTGATCTTCATGTTTATAATTATAAATTTATTCAGAGTTTTTCAACATCAGATTTATTTCTAATGAATAAATATTTAACTATAGACAGCTTAATTCCTAGGTAGTACATACAGGGATTTTACCCTACTCCTCAATGTTTTCAAAACATGATATAGGGCAAACTTATTTTTATCTAAACATTTTGCTAGATTCTAAGAAAGACAGATTTATAATTTTATTTTTTCTTTGCACAGCTCTCCAGCATCAGAAATGGCAATCCTAATAGCTAGCTTAGCTACTTTTTTCTGAGATGGTTTTATTGGTCTTAGAAGCAATGGTGTATGCAGTTTTGCCTAGTAAAAATTGTTTCATGTCAGCGACACTTCTTATTTATTGTTGGTTGAATTAATGACTGTTAGGAGCTGCTGGACACTTTTTAGTCATTGCTACATTCACAATCAACACTGAACTTTAAAATCTGGCCCTTGATTTTTCCCTCCCTCTGTATGCTGTTAATAATTCTAAATTTGGTCTATTCATTTGACTGAGGTCAGAAGTACTTTCTGTCCTTTATATGATCTTAGACTTAAATCAGTTCATGTTTTCTGGCCAGGATAAGCACCACCTAAAAAGGTAGTACAAAATAAGATAAATAAGTAATTTTAATGGATTAATTTATCATCATAGTAGTATGATGTTAATATTATTTCCAAATAGTACTTTTCACAACAGTCTTATTGAAGAAAGTTTAGGATGCTTCGAAGAGACAACTTTAAAATAATGACACATTCTTAAACATATGCTAAGCATTTAATCTCATTATTTTGTATTCATGTCACATACATACAGGGATAGTCACCTTTGGGGGAAATCAGCCCTCACTTTCATGGCTAGAATTGGCTATGGAGATAATTCAAAGATATATGTGATATAATGCCAATAAACAAATATGTATGAATGTCTATCTCTTACATATGAGAATCAATAACCATGAATGAAACCTGGCTTCTAATAGCTTCTTGATAATATGCCCAAGGCACCTTTGCTAAAACTATTATGCTTCTTTAAAAAGTTGCTGTGCATACATTACATTAGAATAGTCAGCAAGACTCTGGTCTCCTTGTAGTATTTAAGCTCTAAAGAGTCCCAGTAGTTAATGTAAACAAGAAAATCCAAATGAGGAAAATTGCATGTAATATTTGACTATAATAAGTCCTAGGAGAAGATTTCTACTGAGACCTGTCAAACAGGATCTATTTACCACCAATGCTGTTTGCGGATTTTTTGCTAGATCTTCAGTTTACAAACTTGATTCTAAAACTTTGTCTCTTCTTGAATATTTGAATAACTAATTTTCCTCTGCCAGACTGCTTCATTATCTTGTTCAATGACAAAAAAAAATTGTTAAAACAAACACACCCACATGCATAGGCACCGCACGCACACAATATGTCTCTAATGTCTATTCCTTTTCAAACTACGAGTCTATGAATACAGTTAAGTGGTTTCAGTTTTTGTTTTCTCACTCAGAAATTATTTTTTCACCACCCAAACAGATTGAGATTGGCATCCTACTCTACCTATCATAGTGATGAAATTTTAGGATTTGTTCTTATATGGTAGAAGAAACAAACTACTTTCCATTACTGTACTCCCAATACTACACAGAATACTTCTTTGACCAGATGTGTGGACTTTTCCCACACCAAGAAATTCTCTGGCACCAGTTGAGAGCCCTACAATTTAATTCGATTCTGACACTATCTACTGAAAATAGTATCAGGTACTACAGGTTAAGCGCTCCATCCTACAATACTGTTCCCCCCCCCGAAATTGTCAATTTCAAGTTGTAGGTCCCCACATAATCCATGACTTCTATCCAACTTGGTTACAAATTGAGGAATCATTTGCTGGAGCTCATACAATTCAGTAGAACAGTTTAAATACTGGATCACTGATTCATAAGAAAAGTAGGATAAAACAAAGGATACGAATCAGAGACAGTCAGGTGGAAGACCTGAATCCAGCCAGATCTGAGGAAGTAGTATGGAGCTTCTCTGCCCTCTCTGAACTCACAGCCCTCCAGAAACTCTAAAGGTTTCTCAACTGGGAAAATCTCCCAAAGTAATGCATTCATGTTTTCTTTTTTTTGTTTGTTTGTTTTTTTTTTTTTTTTTTTTTTTTTTGGAGGCTTTTATGTTTTTGTGCAGGCCATGATTGACTGAACCCTGGCCTTAGCAATCAATTAGACCTTCAGCTCCTGTTTTCTTCCTAGGATCAGGGGAACCACCTTTACCTTGAGCCTATCCAAGATCCCACAAACGGAGTGTTATCCTTGGTACTTTGAGATTCCAAGGGGGCATGTTTGCATCAATTCCAAGGGCACATGTATGTATCAACTCAACTATATCACAAAATCACAGCTGCAGGCTCCTCTCTAATTGGGAATCTTCCTAATTTCTTAAATGCCCCTTTATATTCACTTTTATTCTTCGATTTTTTTCCAACTATGTGATAGGAGCTAATGCTTCTCTATTCTGTACAGGATGTTATGAGGTATAACAATGTGTTGTTTGCAAAGTGCCTGGGTCATCTTAGTCATGTGGTCATCTCTGAGTGTTATTATTTGAAGATGTGTGTATAAGTATGTATGTGTGTTCTTTTAAATGGATGTAGGTGTTTGCAAGTAGGAATTTGCAAGGGAAAGGTACATAGCCAAACAGATTTAAAGAAGACTTGGCTTCTCTTAAACAGTTCTGTATCTACTGATTGTAGTTACATGATTTCATTCCCCTTTTGAATAATTAAGCATATTATCTATAAGGGAATGAGAAAGATCTTATTGGAATTTTTTTTTTACCTTAGCTAATAAATAATACACTGTGACATGAATTATCTGTAATCAAGAAGAGATGGACGATATGCTTTCCTTTGACCATACTTCCTGGGGAAACTCCGAGGGAGGTTGTAAGATGGAAGTAACACTTAATCACACAGGACACTCAAAGTTATTGAACCACTTAGATATTTCACCAGGTCAAGTTTTCTCAAGTATTTCCTATTTAAAAATTTAAATAAGGAATATTTTCTTATATTTTTTCCTTTTCAAATAATCCCCCATTGACTGCTAATTCATATTTCAAGTTTTGTGTCTTACTTGATTTTAATTGTAAACATATTCACACAATATTCATTATACACTTAAATATTGTAGTCCGAGTTTAGTCACTAACTTGATGTGTATACTTGGGCAACAACTTGAATGATTACATTGCATTCTATCCTACAGTTTGACAATGCCAAAGGCTTGGGATGCCAGATATCTAAGATAAATTAAAATTAAACAAACAAACAAATAAATTATACCTAGTAGTGCAATACCACTATCTTTTAAAATCCCATGGTTCTTGCCACCTGGAGGGTGATACTTATATGCATCTGCTCTTTGCCTACAGAGTCCTGTCTGCTTCCTCTCCTTTTTCCAATGCTTACTTCCTATGCCATCTTGAGAATCCAGCCCCCCTCCTAGGCAGCCTTTTTGCTCTTGCTACTTCTTCTGACCAAGCCAATGTCCTCCAAAGCACTAATCAAACTGACTTTTAATATTGTGTCTGTCCTTTTTAGTTTGTTTTCCTCCTATGCAAAATAAGCCTCAAGAAGTCAAAAATTCTATTTTGCTTAACATTGGATCTTCAGGGTCACAAAAATAAAGACCAGTAAAAAAAATAAATTTGAATAAATGAGTGCATTTATAAATCTTTTAGTCTCCAGGTATTTTTTTAAAGTTACCAGAGTGTCATGTTTCAATAAGTCTCTTTGACTATTACTTAAAAACAAAACAAAACAAAACAAAAAAAACAGCAAATAGATTTAGGCAATGAAGAAAAGTAACCTAATAGTGTCATCACAGCGACACTGTTGTGCAAATTGGGTGGATTCTGAAAAGACAATCCAAAACATCAGCAAAGATTAAAAATTTATCATTGAAGGTCTCCTACTATTTCCATGTGCTTTCCCTTAGGGGCAAGGGGGAGGGAAAAAAAGAGAGAGAATTTAACAACAGCAGGGGAGGTAGAGAGGGAAGATGGGAGGGGAGGGGAGGGGAGGGGGGATAGTAGGGGATAGGAAAGGTAGCAGAATACAACAGTCACTAATATGGCATTATGTAAAAATGTGAATATGTAACAGATGTGATTCTGCAATCTGTATTTGGGGTGAAAATGGGAGTTCAAAACACAATTTGAGTCAAATGTATGAAAGATGATATATCATGAGCTATGTAATGCTTTAAATAATCAATAAAAAAAAGATTAAAAATTTAACTGTTCATACTGGAGATACCGCTGATTTATTGGTGAGGATGAGTTCTGTTTCCCCAGATGCTGAGGATTGAACTCCGGAGAAATGCTGAGGCAAGTATAAAAGGCAAGTTTTATTTAAAGAGTAGAAACAGATTTCTCTGCAGAGAAGAGGATCCAGGGTTGGTATTTACCTTGACAGTGTGGAGTGTACTGCCCCATTTATAAATTTTAGATTTTCTTTATTCTCCTGCCCTCTTCTCCCCTCATCTCTCCCCATCCCAAGTAGATGACCAGTGGCCATGGGATGGGCCAATGGTTGAGAAGAAAACAGGTAGAGGGAGGACCAAATGGTGGAGTGATCTAAGCAGGAGAGTAACAACCCAGGAGACCTTATTTAACAGCTCCTGCAGCTCCCTGCAGGGAGGAACAATTCCTGGGGCAGGTTACCTTAGCAACAGGAGCAGGGCGAAGGGCTTTGGAAGGAGGAGTGAGAAAGAGCAGTGTTTGATTTTCTTTTCAATCAGCCCCCACCTTCCCAATTGGGCCCATTTATTTATTATCTTCATTGACTGTCTTTTTATCCCCCCTGCTTCACTGGCACCTGAAAACCAATTTTTAATTTTTCAAGTATTTTGCAAACTGATTCTTAAAACAATAGTAGCTTGGAATTGGCTATGCCACCTCCTAGACATTGGCAAATAACTTAAAGGGAGCTCTGCTCCTTCCTCTTTCCCAGGGACCAGCTGTTTAACATTCATAAGCACACCACTTCCTGTGACACAAGATGGGAAGCAGTCACCTGAGCAAAGATTAGACAGTCATGAGATTGGGAAGGATCCAGAGACATCTGGGGCATGGGGCAAGGAAATGAATATTTTCTAGACATAGCAAATTAATGTTAATTGATTATTGTACATAATTTTTCATGAGAAAGATAAGCTTTTGATATCATCTTTATTTTTATCATCATCACTGAGCATCAAAACATATTTCAGGACATTTATTACCTGTATTGTAGAGATTATTAATGTGAAACACAAAGGAATTAAGTCACTTAAGAATTAAGTCAGGAAGCTAGGAGACAGCACAGGTTGGAATCATTCCTAAGAGTTCTGTCTTCAAATATAACCACACTGTCAAGGTAAATAAGCTTCTAAGGATGCAATTATCCCACCTTCAACTTTGAGGCTTAACTTCCTGCGGTATTGTGAAATGTATTTGGTCTTTTTCCCCATTTCCTGGTTCATAACTCCATCCCCTCCAAGGAAGGCCATGAAAACTAGAATTTCTTTTCCCTGGGGCAGGTCATAGAAATTCTAATCTTCTTGGAGCTGGTCATAAAGAAATTTTCTAACCTCCCTTTGTGTGATAGTAGGTTGTGATATTATGTCACAGACCCACCATTATAGAACAACCTTTCCCTGAACCTTAGAGGGAAGACTGTTTCAAGGAAAGGCCAAGATGAATGCTAAAGCTGGCAGACTACCTGGGTTTCCCACCCCATCTATTAGCATTCATTGCCTACACAAAGAAATCTCCAATGATTGATCTCCAATGATTGGGCTAGGAGATCTCCAGAATTGCTGAACAGGCTGAGGTTGCTGGAGGGTGGTGTGTCCAGAGAGGGTAAGGAAGCTTATCTCTTCTCCCATATCTCACCCTCTGCATCCCTTCATCTATATCATTTGTAATGTCATTTGTAAGAAACTGATAAATGTTTCCCTGAATTCTATAGGCCATTCAAGCAAATCAATCAAAGTTAAGGAGGTGGTTTTGGGAAACCCTATTTGTAGCCAGTAAATCAGAGGCTCAGATAAAATGACCCAAGATTGCAATTGACATTTGAAGGAGGGCAGCCTTGAGGACCGAACCCTCAACTCACTAGGTAGACAGTGTTAGAACTCAACTGGATTACAGGACACACCTCTGATAGCCAATGCTGTAGAATTAATTGTTGCTTGCTGGTGGTGGGAAATTCCCACACATTTTAAGGTCTTCTGTGTTGACTGTACGTGAGATTAGAAGGAAAAATAAAGACTTTTTTTTTTCCTTTGACACACACTTTAATAGAGTAAGAGTGCTTCTTTTTTGTTATATTTTTCATAGATTTCTCAAAGGCATTTGAGTGAAGGGTCTCCCCACCAGGCCATCCAGGCTAAAACTCTATCATGTTGGATTTTAGTCCAATTTAATTGTCCCAGACCTAAATAAGAAGCAGGATCTTCTGGAGGGTTTTGTGTTATTAAGAAATAATAATAATAAAACAATAGTACTTCTGAGTATCTTCTGCAAAATAAGAAACACTCAGAACCTGAGTTTCATAGAAAGATTTTCCTCTTGTTGGAAAAGTGTTGTTCTAAAAGTGTGCCTAAATAAAGCTGTTAGTGAAATAATGATGGCATCCATCAAGAAGTATCGTGGAAACAAGCTTTCATTATTTTTACTGTCACTCTGCATGCCAGAGGTTTCTTAAAATCTGGATTACATTTCTAAGGAAACATGACAAATGCCATCATCACAAATCACATAAGTGGAAAGATCAATTCATTTACCTCAGGAAATTGTATAAGCAAGTAATCTTAATAGCATTTTTTTTTGCAACCTTCTATCAGTGTATTATGAGCTGAAATGAAAATGAATTACAGAATGTCTAAAATTAAAAATGGATCTGTATACATATTTCCCAAGACAGTCCCGTGTCATGGAGTACCTAATCATTTCTCACCCATCTTTTATTACTATTGATGTGAGAGAACATTATCTCAAAACAACTAATCAATATTATCATAATCTCCTAAAATTTTATCTCTGACTATTGGCATTTAGAAACACATCTTTGGATACCAGGTTTCATAATTGCTTTTTTTTCTCCTTCTCAGTTTATTCAGCCCTTATAATATTTGATATGTTACAGGAAAACATTCCATAAATGTTATAGTTCCCTGAAAACCAATGCTGTTTTATATTAACATACAAAATTTAAATATTGCAATATCAATTTTATGTATCTCCATGTTTACCTGAATTCGAATAATCATTACCATGAGCGACATTTGTTTTAACATATGTGTTACATACCTCTAAATATATTTGCCAGCATACCATTATGGATCCAGTGAGTCTTAAACTTATCTCATTTATCTTACAGATACACATTTATATTACCTATGATAGGGAAAGTACTACTTGAAAATAATTTAGAGATGGACACAGATAATTACTAACATAAATGCAACATTTTATGCAAAGATAGTAATAGTCTGTAGTTATCTGACTCAGAAATATCTTTCCAAAGTCCTTGAAATACAATTTTTAATTATCAACATCTATATACCAGTGCCCTCATTAAAAGGGCAGAAATCCAAATTTTGCTATCTGATATATAAGAGAGTATCTCTACATAAATTATAATGTTTGTCTGTCTGCCTAATCTACCTATCTCAATAAAAAACAAGAAAGCTTGAGAAATAGTCTTACAAACAATACTATTAATAAACACATATTGAGTCCCTTGTAAATGCCAGGCCCACTGCTAATCATTTCCCAGGTACCACATCTTTTCCTAGTCATCAGAACCTTCGAAGTGGATGATATCCTTCTAAATTGAGAAATGGTGCCGCTTCAATTTTCTAAAGTTTCCTTTTGTAAAATAAAATACTGAAAATGAAATTAAACAATGTGGGTTAAGGATCAGTCCCAATTCCTATAAGCTACTAGATGACACAAATATTAACCTGCCACTCTTGTACAGTTATTTTCATTTATAAAAAGAACCTCTTGAAAATCATTCTCATTGTTAAATGAGATGTTGAATTATACCTCATATAAAATACCTCCTGCCTTGTTTATGACAAAAAGTGTGTTAACCTGTTGCAAAATGTTTTGTTCACTATTTTTTGCATACATACATTTCTATCTATATATTTATTTTCCTCACTGGCATCATCCTAAAATCAGAGTCATATTTTCATTTGTGTGTTATTGGTATATACATGGGCAGGAAGAGTAAGGGTGTTAAGATATTCTCTTTAATTTGAAAACTTTATGAAAAGAGACATATAATATAATAAAATTACTTATTAGTTAACAGATTCATATTTTCTGTTTTGACAAGTAGTGCAATCCAAGAAATGAAAAAATAGCTAGGCCCGTGGCAGATATCCTCAATCAAGTTGAAAAAAATGTGTCTTGGGTCAACTTTGGGCTTATTCCTTATGCAATGACTAAAAATAGAAGTAAAAGCATGTTTGAAGTATTGACAACCAGTTGATACTAACTGTGCTTTTAATGTAGTGAAGAATGACTAAGGAGGAAATGAAATACTCTTGATACAGATATATGTGACATTTAGAATAGATGTGCATCAAATACACACATTGCACTTCTATATAGACACTATATCATCTTCAATGACACTAAATTTTCCCTTATTATTTTCTTATCACTCATTTATAACTTCACTGGGGGGCAGGTGCTGGGAACTGAACCTATGTTCTCACACTACTAGACAAGTGCTGTACCTACAAACTACACTCCAACCCTAATAGGTTCTCCTAATTGCAAACATTTCAGAAACAATATATTCATCACATACTGTATCATTTGCATGTCATTTTGCATCATGGGTGACCTTTCACATTTGAGTAAGAAACATTTGTGAACAAATCTTATTTTGTCATTCTATTATTAGATTTATAAGCTACTTAATTTGTGAAGATGTTTTTCTTAGAATTTTCTTAATTGTATATTATTTGCTCTTGATTTGCTATTGTTGTTACTTTAAATAAAACATAAAAGATTATTCTCAACAAAATGAACTATTACTTACTCTGTTAATTTGAATTATATAATTTTAATCAGATACTTATTTTTTATTGGCAGCAGTCATCATTTCCACATATTGCATTCTGTTTTGTTTTACATTTTAAAACTCACACCATACATTATGTAGGTCACTCTTCCATACCATACCCAGGCAATGGTTAGTCAGTGATAACAACTTAACCCATAGACATTAATTAAACTAGCATGCTTTCGGCCACTCCTAATCAGAGTAGTGCCATATCTCATAATCAGAATAAGTCTCTAGGATTGGTAGCTAGATAGGAGGATGGTTGGAAAGAGATTAAGTTTGTCTGGATGTATGCCCAAAGGGCTTTTGAAATAATGGCAAACCAAGGTAATCAACTGAGCCCTCAACAACACTGGTTGTTGATAGCTAATTTGCTGTTGATTGAATTTGAAACAATTTATCTTATCTTACCACTTTTCATCTTATTTGGACAAATAGAAAGTTATGTAAAATCTAAAAAAAAAACATAATTAATGAAATTCTATAGCTTAGGATTCAAAATTGTTTACATCAGAGCTTCCCAAAGTGTCCTTGGGCCAGCAGCTAAAGTTAACATCTAAAAACTTTCTAGACATGTAAATTATCAAGTCTCATTCAAGACCTACTGAATCAAACTTTTTGGAATAGGGCCTTAGATCCAAAAAGGATTCTGTTATTACCTTTAAGGGTATAGCCTTGGAATGTGCATTCTAATTAGGTTTGGGATGATTTTTATACATGTTATTTGTGAATCACAGTCTAAAACCTCCTGATGTATGTCTGTAGACCAGATAGATCCTGCATGATCAATCTTATAAAACAGACTTTCTGGGATAAAATTATCTAGGAGAAAAGGAAAAAATTGCTTACTTAGGTAGTGTTCATTTTAAAAAAGTTTTTAGTTGTTTGAATTAGATTAATTATCCCATGTTTTTCTCATTTTCTCAAATTCAATCCTTAGAGCCCAGAAGAGATAACCCCCCTGTTGGTACATTAGTATTCTGGATGCTGGGAATAATGCTGTAGATACAGTTTTTAACCTCATTCATGACACTAGGAATACAATCATAGCATTATGAGTATACTAGTTTCAGTGCCTCCGGGAGAAAATACAATTTCTGCCTCATCAACTTTTATTGATAAAACACAGATGTAGTTATATTATTCGTATGACTTTCTGAATTTGTTTTTTGTCTTTTCCAACTTTTTTAAACATAATCTTTATGTTCTTATGGGATAAGTAATCATTTGAGATACATTTAAATGAGTAAAAATTGGATTTTTAAAAATTTATATTCAGCATGTGAGGAAAAATGGAAAATAGCAACAATAAAAAATACTCTATAGTTTTCTCTGACAGTTACTTAGAGAAGATTCATTTACCTTTTTCCACAGTGGCAGAAGTAACATCGTCCACAGTGTATCATTGACCCATCCCATGTCACCCATGTTAAGGAAGCTTTGAAAATTCAGTCCCTGGAAGATGACTCTAATAATAATAACCTTGGGAGGAAAATTCTATGAACAGCACAGGAGTGTCTGCTAATAATTAAGGAATTCTGAGCCACTAAAATCAAATAAACACAATATAGATATACATTGAATGTGGGAAAGAATAATTCAGTGCAAATGTATGCTTTCATTTCTTTGTTAAGCAATTGTATACTGAAACTATCCAAGTTTTCTAAAAATGTCAGCTTTAAAGCATAAATCTGAAAGCTACATTTAATGTGAGCATGGCTATATACCATATTAATTAACTTATTGCTTACCAAACGTGATGTTTTCAAATTCATGGGTGCATTTTTATGCATTGGCTCTCACACTTCTCTTCTATCATAATTGTTGAGAAGAAAATTTTTGTATCAAAAATGCTAGAGCTAAAATTGATGTACTGAGTGGTTAAACTAGGTTGGTTAATTTAGCTCACTTGTAAATAGTAATTGAATGCCAATTTGTGGCAAGTCTCTTGTTTGTGGCAACAAAAGGTTGTAGAATTACTTCTAAAATGAATTTCTGATTTAAGTTTGTTATTGACCATTAAGATTCACTTCAACTCTTTTTGTTGCTGTTGCTGGTTTGTTTGATCCAACATAGTTCTTTGCAGCAATCCAAGTCAGCTTTGCATACCCATAAAGTCTTCATGAGGCCAAGTTTTTGTTAGCATCCAAATTTACTTTCCAAGGAAATCTTTCAAGTCATAGAGTTCTTGAACATTACAGAGTAATTAAAATCTACCATATAAGTAATCATTTTACAGAATTCAAGTAGAATTGTGAAGAAATCAAGTCATTCAATGAAGGCTGCTACCTAAGGTAAGACAAATCAATTAGGCTTATTTCTAGCATTTAAGTGGCACTTTATTTTTTGCTTCATAGAATAATCTTTATGAAACCCTTCTTGATACCTTTTCTCAAATCACATTGCAATGAGTCATGAGATACCATATTTTTCATATTGCTAGGGATTTATAAAAATTGCTCTGCTATCACTTTAACATACAGTTCATGTTTTCAAAACTTTATTTTCAATACTAATTACATTTGGATACTTCAAAACCATGACTCCATAAATGCAAAGGTCTGAATTTGCATCTTCTATTTTCAAACACCTGCTTCTCTACCCTTGTAGTCATATTTTATTGACATAGTAGCTATAAATACTTTTAATATTATGGCAATTTTTTCTCTGTTTTATTAGACAGTTTAGTCATTAACATGTTCTCAGCCTTTGCTTCACTATATATATATATATATATATATATATATATATATATATATATATATTCATTCAAATGTGAATGTTTTTGAAAAGTGATTCTACCATATTATATAGAATACATAGATAGATACACATATACACACAGTACATAACATGTTTTGTGTATATACATATATATTCTATGTATGTATATGTGTGTATGTGTGTGTATGGTAGATTCACTATTAACAAACATTTATTCAAATTTTATTGAAATTTGATGGTGATTACAATTTTGACATTACTGAATCTTTGCAAGACAAACTCAGAAAGAAGCAGATTCAGTACTTCTCCATTTCTTTAAAATTGTGGAGCAGATATACAAAACAAAAGATGTTTTACTTTATTCATTTTAAGTGTTTAGTTCAATGACTTTAAGTGTTTCCCTGTTGTCATGCAACCCTTAATTCCTTCCACACATTCGTTTTTTAAAAATATATATTTTTTTAATTTAAAAAATATTTCGCTAAAAACTATTTTTCTCAATATTGTTTTAATTTTTATCTACCTAGACATGATGCTTGTTTTGTTAGATATACTCTGTTAATATTCTGAATGCTGTTGTATAATCTATTTTTTAAATTTTATTTTTCAGTTACTAGGAAATTGGAAATAATTTTCAATGTTTGGTTTTGGCTGATCTTTATCAATCTTGTCAAATTGATTTATTAATTCTATTAACTGAACTCTGGCTTATTAACATGTTATTTCCACTTTTTAATTCTACCACCATTTGGACAGAGAAAAGTGAAAATAAATAAAAAAGATAAAAAGAATAACAATACCAAGTGCTGGCAAGAATGCATAACAACTGGGATACTTATGTAATGAGAGTTTGAAGGTTAAATATCAATACTGGAAAAGTTTGGCAGTTTTTAATAAAATTGGACATAAGTATGCCATATAACCAAGCACATATATTCACACTTAGCGATATTTCCAACAGAAACGCATATGCATGATCTCTAAAAGACATATGTGAAACTTTTGTTTCAAAGACAAAAACGTATAAAAAGGTTTATTAAAGCATCTGTAAATAACTTGTGTACATTAGCAGTAAGATAGATAAATCAATTAAGGCATATTCAGACAATTTAATGTGAATGAATGAACTTCAATTGTACATGAAGCAAAGATGCATTCTACAATTACAATGTTAAGCAAAATAAACACCTCAAGCATAAACACATTAATGTGTTGTGTGGTTTATTCATATTAAGTTTTTAAAAATCAGGCAGAAATAATCTAAATCTAAATTACAATAACAGAGATTACTTAGCTTTGAAGATAGGTTGTGCAGGAGACCAGGCACTGGGAACCTGTCTTTTCAGGATCCATTGGGGTTTGATGTCAAATATTATGTTAGTGAGTAACATGGGTTTCTAGAGTTTCTTAAAATAATGAGATAAGGAAAACCGAACGTATTTAAAATGTTGAAAACTCAGGCTAACTCTTTTATAATTAACAAAACCTGTTTTCCTTGTGAGTTTATCTCCTGGTAATTGAAGAACTTTTCATGAAGCTTCCCAAACCTTCATTCATAGAGAATGGCACTAGAGTGCATTGGTCCTGATCTGATGGGCTTTACTTCCTTTGAATTCTATTTTTTTTTTTCATCATAGCAGGGTCTTGCATGCTGTGACTGAGGTGCTTGAACAATTATGTTACCATCTGTATTAAAATCTGATCACAGCTTGGTGCACCTTTCTTTGCTTTCTTGGCGACCTTCTGGTTTGTGGCAACAAAATTATGGATACAGTAAAGCATCAGCCTGCTTTTCTTCTTATTTGGGGTCTATTTCTTTCATATAAATCTGTCCAACAGAATTTCATTTGTTTTATCCCTTCTGCTAATTTCACTCCTTTCTCCCATTCTTTAGCCACCAGGTCTTCTCTTGCCTCTATAGCAAGTAGTTTTTCTGAAATGTAACAGGATAAAGCATTAAGCATTTGCTTAAAAGGGTAGCATTCTAAACTGAGAGAGTTTCAGGAGAGAGACAAACACTTAGAACAAATATTTGGTTTAAAATAATGAGTTAAATCATTGATGACTTTTAAAGAAGCAGCAGACATTAATGAGGGCTTCTAAATCAGATGCCTCATTGAGCCAGCACAGATTCATACCTGGGAAGCATCATTATCTCATCTCTCTCTTCTGTATTTTCCCTTGGGATATAAATTATAGCAATTTTCACAATTAGGAGTTGACATACTTGTTTGGGCATAGAGTGAAATAAGGAAGACCATTAGCAATTGTTTTCTTTTATATTCTTATTAAAAAGTTGTGGGAAATGCAGTTGAAATTAGTTAATTGATTTATTAGCTCAAAGTGGCCATAAAAGGGTTGGGGAATGCCACTATGTGTTAGAGAATCTGCTTAGCATGTATGAAGCCCAGCATTCCATCCCCAGTACCAGGGGGGAAAAACATCATCTGTTAAAGTGGCAATCAACACCAAAGATAGGTGCTACTGTCCTAGAAGTCAGCAATCTTTCTCTAACATTATATTTTTTCATCTCCTGAGGCAGAAAAAGTATGTCACTTTAAAAGTGTTAGCAGTTCTAAATTATTATTACTATCAACATCGCCATAATTATCACCGCAGGTTTCAAAGCTTTTACTTATATTATCTCATGGACTATTTAAGCACCTATGAGGTAGTCGTTATTATGATCACCATTTTGCAGATGGGGAAGGTAGAACTTAAGAAAATTACTAAGTCATTCAGCTAGCAAGCAGTCAATTTGGAATTGGAACCTAAGCACTATGGCAATTTTAAGAAAAATGAATTCCAAGTTTTATGTATAACATGATTTCAAGAATATGAAACTGCATGGAACAAAGGAACTGAGAATAAATAACTTCACATTATTAATAATAATTGAATTTGCATTAAGGGGCTATCAGTGTGTATGCTTTACTTATTCCCAGTTTTCTCTACAGTGCCAGCTATATCTGATAAGTCTTGCTAATTTTATTATAATAAAAACACATACTTATTTTTAAGTCATGCATAAGCAAAATGAAAATTTCATCTGCAATACAACCTAAGGAAGAGAATCTCAATTATAGCCATACTGGGGCTGTTTACTATAAAAAATATGTTAAAATATGGGTTTGCCACATGCACATATTGAAGAGAAAGCTGGTCAGTTTTCAGGGGTGGGGGGAGCAGAATTTTGTGGCAAGAGAAAAGAAGAAAAAATTGCCAAAATCATCTGTACATTTGTCTGGATCATAAAAGGGAAAGAAGGAGCAAAGAAACAAGTAACAGTATTTAAAAAAAAATTAGAATCAAGAGCTTACTTTCACCAAATGGTGTCCTTCATCCTCAACTAAATTATAGACCTCGAATTACCCCCAGCTAGAAATATCCATGATAATTTAGCAATGAAACTTTCAAAGGAGAACAAAATCAAAAACTTAAATTGAGTAAAATCTGCTAAGGACATCTGGTTCCTAAAAGCCGGGATTTTATAATAGGAATATTCATGGGCAATGTCAGAGTCCAATGCAGGTGCTTCTGCCAAGGAGGATGTCGCTCTGTACAGGAAGTGTACGGAGATCTGCATACGCACAGGCACACTTTTAGACACTGCATTTGCATGACTGCTTTTTTAGTATTCGGAATCTGAATTTGCTTTATCAAATGGGAGTCCTTCCATTTTTCTCCGAGTAAATCTCCTGGAGTCAATGTCCTCTTTCCTCTGCACATTCTGATCAATTCACTCAGTGACCATTTCCTTAGAACTCATTGAGAATTTGCCACATGTGGAAGTCCCGAAAAAAAGAAAAAAAAATTGCTAAGCATAGGAAGCACTATGACACAAACAAATAATGACAAGTGATCATAGCAGGGGTTGTGCTGTGATGGAATGGAGTACCAGGATCTCTTAAGAATGCACTACAGATCACATGACCTAGCCATTGGACAGGCCTGGGAATAATACTGGGAGATTGTTCAGGTAGTTGTCTTGAAGAGAAGTCACCTGAATTAGCCTGTTGGTGAGGGTAGACATCAGCCTGCTGAAAGGGTAAAGTTCAGCAGACAGAGGGAGCAACACATCTATTTCTTAACAATACAGTTCCCAAAGTGGAAAGGACAGGATTCCTGATGTTTGCTAAAGTGTTATAACCCATTGGAACATGCTATTTTCCATCCTGGGGAAAGGAAAGCATCGGGGCAAGATTTACAATTGGAGCTGTCAGTTTATCAGGCTGGAGCAGGTGTCAGGAGCAGCAAGAAATCAAGTCTAGAAGGAATAAAATCAGAAATAGAGAGATGAGCAAGACTGGTAAGTAATGGCCATGGCAAAAGGCCACCGAGATTGCACAACAAAACTCCAGCATGAAAATGAAATCCAGACCTTGTATTAGAAGAAGGGCTGTAAAAAACTCAAGAGCGATTAAAGATCTCTGCAGGTTGGGTGCTGCTTCAGAATTGATATAAAAATAGCAATTGATTTCCACAAACAGCAATCACTGGGACTGGTGGGTGTAGAATGCACATTCTAGTAAATAACTTTTAATATGATAATAACAACCAAGGTAAAATATTGCTTATTTTATACATGATCATGACAAGAATAAGAGATCAACTTTTTTTTTTTTTGGAAATACAGTTGGGGAAAATAATCATGAGATATTTGTCTACGTCATATTCAATCTGGAGATAGTTTGAGCTTCCATCACTTGAACTTGCATTATTCTATAATAGAAAAGCTTCTCTTTACTTCTAACATGCTATGCTCTGTCAAAAGCTTTCATGCAAAAAAGGAAATTTAATTCAATATGTTAAGTGCCAGCCTAAACACTCAGTGTCAGTTAAAAAAAAGTTATTTTTTTATTTATTTTAAAGAAACACATGCCAATTATAAGAAATGTGAAAATGAATATAAAAATATCAACCATAATCTTACCAACTAACCAATTATAATTCTTGTTAGCATTATAAAATAAGTCCTTTGGTATTTTTTATATAAAATCAAAATGACAAATACAGTATAATTGAAGCTATATGAAATTTATGTCTTGCTTTTTTTTCACTTTAGCATTTCAAAAGTTTTTTTTCCAAGTCATTAAGATAATATTTCCAAATGCAAATTTGAAAGCTTGCATAACGATTAACTTGAGATCACCCATAAATAACTTAACAATTCTCCAAATGTCATATATCTATATTGTAGTAGAAGAAATGGATCCTACCAAAGTATATTTACAAATAAAACTTTCAAATACATGTCTGTGTATCTCTCTGATAGTTTACTTTGTAGCAATTGCTAGATATGGAATTATTGAATTTAAGGATATAAATATTTTAAAGTAGGAAATAATACTAATTTGCCTAAACCATATACCATACTGGGTTTTATTATTATACAAGGCAGAAAGATAAATTTTTCAAAAAGTTTGAAAGATAAAAGGAATTGACTAAATAACCTCAACTAAATTAATTATATTTGAAAAGAGGTCTAAGAAATTAATAAGATCCAATATTTTTCTTACTTAAAATTTTAGAAGAGACATGGCATAATAGGCTATCTGAAGTATTTGCACATTTGTTCGTGTATTTTGTTTAATTTATTTAATATTTTAATTCCTTGAAATGGTACTAAAATTTAAAGAACTTTGCCTTTCTATTTTTATTGACATTAGATCTTATCCACTTTTGAAGGAATGAATAGTCCTATCAGCAGCAAGACCACATGATGCAGAGTTTTATGAGATTAAATGAAAGGCATTTGTTAAGTATTTTGATTTTCTCTGAGACCCCTAAAAGGATCTGCCTTATCAGTGTTGAGTGTGTTAGAGCCCTATGTATTGTTCAGTGAGTTTATTTTATAAGTGAGATGCTTTAGCATTTAAGAAAGAAGATCAAGTGGTTAGAGTTCATTTGCATATATATGTATATATATATATATTTTAAATGATATATTGGCTTTGAAATTAAAGCTAAAATAGAATAGAAATCAACTAAATTCTAGACACTATACTTTGAGTTTTACATGCAGGTTTTAGTCCTCACAACAATATGAATTTAAGAATTTGTTTTTTCATTTTACTATACCCCTTTATAAGCTTAATGTATTATTATTAACAAGAGATTTGTGAATAAGATGTTTATGTTTAGTCAAACAGACATTCATGAAATTGCTACAATGCACCAAACAGTATGTTTAATGTTGAGGGTAAATAATGAGTCTTGTACAAAGCTCAAAGTCTTGCTCTGGAGGTAGAAATACAAAGACTTATTTTCCAGTGCAGACACAAATGCTCCACAGGAAGGTAAAAAATACTTTCTGTGGGTTATGATGAAATTTTTAAATCTTTCTGTGTCAGTAGAATTTAGTTAGATGAAATTAACTTCAGTGGATGAAGGTCTGCACATGTATGACTCGTGGTATGACTCCCAGGAATTTGTCTACTCTTCTCTTTTTTAATTTAAAATATTTAAATGACAAATAAAGATTGTATATATTTAATGTATAAAAATACAATTATTTGCTACACATACAATTAAGGTTGTATTTAAAACCTAATCTGTGCTTTAACCACCATGCTAACTACTTCACAAGCCATGTAACTCACAAGATCCCTTGATGGTAGAAATGAGTTACCCCATTTTACAGGTGCAGATATCCAATCGCAAACCGATTCAATAATTTAGCCATCTTCACTGAGCTGTGCAATGAATTCAAATTCAGGTTTGTTGAATCCGAAAGCCCATGTACATAGCATTGCCAGAAGCTGCCTGAACCACATAGAATATGTGATAATTATGTAGAGGAACATCCTGCTAAGGGCCCTTCAGCCTCTTGTCAGCACAAAGCATATAGAATTGCTCATGCCCACTGAATGGTCACTGCAAAAATGAAAATCAGAAGAGGCTCTAACAAGGAGGTGGGGAGGTATATATGTGGGAATGTGAGGACTGTGGTGTCAGGGTTATGCCAAGGAACAATTCCTTATAAGCTCTAGACATCTTAGTCTTGGATTTGTTGTTGCCTGTAATTACTAAATCCCTTGTTTTAGCCATTTCTTACTTGCTGCCAAATGGGATCCCAACTGAGGCAAGCTCAAGTCCATGAGTGATTAGAGCAAGGAAGATGTTCAATTTGTCTTGAGAAACCAGAGATGGAATTGATGACAAAAGGATTCAATGGTTCTAAATCAGTTATTGATATGTTATAAATGTGCCTCCAGAGGCAGTTTTGGTAATAGACTTGGTCAGCTGGTAGAATACAATGTCAGAACAAAGGCAAGTATCAGAACTGTAATTCAGGGGAACAAATATCAATTTCAAATGGAGAAATGGATAAAGCAACAGAAAAGCTGATAAAGCAGTCCTGTAATGAAAGAACTTTAGGATACTAGGAACTGTCAACACTGTTATCAGTGACATACGGATCAAAGACCTTCAGTCATTAAAAAGAATAAGACCTTCACACTGCAACCTTCTTTATATACCTTGAGCAATATTCAAAGTCCTAAAAGAATCCCTTCTAAATGCTGAGCCCAGACATGCACCCCCACACTGGATACACATATGAAGTTTCAGGAAGAGCATGTTTCTTGAGAGTTTTAAATAGAACGTTGAAAATGCCTCATGAAGATTAGAATCAATATAACAGTTCCCTAAAGGAAGTCTGAGGAAGTATAGAAACAGTAATCTGGAGGTTGATAAAGGAATTCGTGCAATCCCCTGGACTTACCTCTGCAGTTTTGACCTGCAAATTCATCCTAAAGCCCTACTGTTACTGATTTAAAAGTCTCAATTCTCCTCTTACTTCCTCCAAGGATACTGTGAGTAAGTACCACAGGTCTGATAGAGGGGATGACAAAGAAATAATTAATATTCTAGACTTATGGCTAAGGAACTTGGCTTCTAGACTTCAATTATGTAACAAATAATCCCCATGCATCCATGCATGCTGACAGATACAGCAAAGCACTTTAATAGTCATTGGCTGTGGGCCTAATAAAGGCGGGGATGGGGCTAGCAATAAAATCAAATTCTGTGGGGCTCCATTTTTACAGGCAATATCAAGCCCTGTGAACTTTAATGCCTACTGTCTATTTAGATAGTCATGGCTCAGAGCTGGTATTAAAAGTAGCTAGAAACACTTGTTCTGAAGTATTGAAATATATTGCAAATTACACTGGAGTACAGGCTTAGTCCAAACTAATCCTATACTGCACTGACCTTTGTGAAATCAGTTGTGTTTTCCTTGGCAGCTTCATTTCCACTCCTTCTCTTTGTCTTATTCCCCTAAAGTTCCATCTTTATTGTATTTTGGTGTCAGGAATCGATATGAAGTGACTGCTATGTTTTAGGTGTATTTGTGTGAATGTGCCTGGTAGGTTTTGCTGCTGGGTGACCAAAACAAACCTATTTCTCATTCCGTTTTTCTTTGCAGCCTCGTTCTCATTCTAGTACTCTGTATTCCTCAGACACCATCAAATACTTTTCCTTTGTAAAACAATGAATGTATTATTCTGGGCTGTGCTTTTTTCTAGGAGTGAAAAGAGAGCTTGGGGTTTTCTTGTTTCCCTGCACATTAAAAAGAAAATACTATATCCTAGACACCCACACGTTTGTGTCAAATAACATTAAAAAGAAAAAAAAAAGCAGCAGAATTAATCATAGGATGGGGATAAAAGCTACGTCTGGTGCATGTTCACAGGGGTGTTGTTTCTAAATTCTTAAGTGGGAAGGGTGATTTCCGAGTGAAATGATAATGCAGAACAGAATCATCCTCTGAAAGAAGAGGGAGAATTGCATTCATTTAAACAGAGAAGTGTTTTTTGACCTTTAGAATTTAGCCAAAAGCTTGAATAACCTCACTTCCTAGTCTTTGTGTGTAGAGAAAGCACTAATCTCAGCTCCACTTTAATAAAATTTTATCAAATATTTTGTGTGGAGTTTGACTGGAGCATCACTCAGACTGCAGACACCCAGCTGTGACCATGGCATGGCCAAATACCAACCTGGCTTCAGAATTTTATGGGCAAGTTCAAAAGAGGATCTATTTTATCATCCAAGTAGAATTATATGTTCACTCAATCTAAGACTAAAGGCAATATTAATGGAAAATAAAATGCAGCATATGGCCAAGTTTCCATTCTGCTGAGGGGCCTTGCTTCCATCTTGACTCCAAGTATGATCCTTCCATATCTCATTGTGATTATTATGCTTTCATGCAGTTAATAATTATCCTAGAAACTTGAAAAATGCATATTCTCAGAAGATACCCCATACCTTCTGAAGCACAGTCTTTTGTCTTCCCACTGGCAATCTGTATTTTTTTCACAGAGCACTCTGAAGGATTCTGAGGCAGATTGACCTTGAATTACACTTTGGAAAACACTAATTGGAAAAACTATACTTTTTCATCACTTTGTATTTGTGTGTTATTTTTTAACTGTCTAATTTTCCATTTTTTTCTTATCCTTATTTTTGTTTCTCCTTTTAAATCTTTAACCATTCACTGTAATAGTTTACTTTTGGGGCTGAGGGCTTTGACAAAGGATAGTTCTTTTCTTTGTGGCTGCCACATGAAGATGGCCTGGCAATTCAGGGGTTAATCACACTGATTGACATGCTGGGTAGCTAGCAGGCAATCTTTCCTTTTTTTTTCCCCATGCAATCTTAGTGCGTGGGGAATAATTGGTTGTCCTGTCGCATCAGCATCAGTGGAGTAAGGAGGGAGACATAACACCTATGCTGTGAGATCTTTTTTTTTCTTTTCTGCTTTTGTCCTCTCAATGATAAGGACACAAAGGGAGAAGAGGGAAAGACAGAAGAGAGATGAAAAAAATACGAGGAGAAAATGTTGCATTGCAGCTATAGTCATTGTATATGGAGGAATTAGATATATTTGACCTGAAATCTCACTGTTGGTGTCCTTGAGCAAAGAAGAACCTCTATCACTCTGACTCTAAATATTATTATTCTTAAAACTGACACAAAACATATCTAACAGGCAAGGATTTCACAGGAAATAAATATATAGAAAATTTCCAAGCCTATTTCTCAATAATAATAGTTCCCTCTCCCCTTCCTAGCAAGATTATGTTCACCTGAATGAATTTTAGATATTCTCATGCTCACTAATTAACACTGGAAATTACTTTGATGTTAGGAATTTTTTCCATAAGTGTTAAAAATTTAATAGTTTGATTTTCAAAAGATACTCTAAGCTCAGGTGTTGAATACTCATAGCAACATAGGTTTCCAGTTCCAGGACAAAGGAAGTTTGGTAGGTACACCTCTTCTTTGGGTTTTAGCCTAATTGAGTGGCCCCAAATGGTGTGAAGAAATATTTGGGGTGAACTCCACTACCACAACTTGGCTCAGTTTATCTGTTATCTGTTTCTATCAAAGAGATCAAGTAACAGACCTATATATTAATGATATGCTACTTGTACATAATAAATAAGAATTGTTGGCTTCTGCCAGTATACTGCCCCTCACGTAAATTCATCTTTAGCCAACACATGCATTTATTTAAGATTGCCATTGTAAAGAATAGCCCTTTCACTCTGTGCCATGCTGTCAGTTCCTAAGAACTCTACAACTCTGATGAGGGGACAAAGGGCCATGAGAACACATGGGAATCAGAGCATTGTAGAGCCTCAATTGCTGTCTACTCTAGACTCAGCTAAAGTGTCATACTGTCGTTCATCTGGAAGGCTTCACTGATCCACCTCCTTTTTCTCCACCCAAACCAACTCTTTATGGAACATAAGCTTTTAAATAAGACAGGAATTCAGATGCAATATAATAAAGTATATTTGACCTTACACAATGGACTGTTTTGTGGGGATACATAAGAAAATCATACATTGTGAATTGGCATCATTTGTTGTCAATATGAAAATGAGGTATGTTAACAACATACCTTAGCCTGCAGAATAAGCTTCATTCATTAATTTAAAAGAAAAAGATATAGGTCTAACAGAAAATGTAGTTGATTTAATAGAAGAAATACCTGTTAATTTACATTTTTGTTATCTATTCATTATTTCTACAAAATGGATTACCAACAAATCTGCTTAAAAACAGAAAGAAGAAAGAGAAACATTTTATTGATTTGCAGATTGTAACACATTCCACACATAGGATGGATAAAAACTTTGTATTTGACCAAAACCTTTTTAAGCTTGAAATTATCAAATCACATATAATACATATCTCTTTAATAGTTTATTTTCTATAGTTTTGTAGAACTGAACTAATATCATCTGTTCCTTCTAGTGAATTCTTGCTGGCAATGGAAATCATTAGAGTTCAAAAAAGTAATTTAACTTTTGTAGTTAATGCTGTCTTCTTTGCAAGTTAACATTATCTCTGTCTTGGCCACTGTAGTTTTAAAATAGTCAACATATGTAAGTGCTATCATTTTTTTAAAATTCCATGTAGTTGGGGGGAAAGGCAGAAAGTTTTAATATTTTGAAGAGTCTGAGAACCATCATTGTTTTTTATTAGAAACACAGACAAATGTGTACATAGGAAAGCATAGGCACATTTAAGGGATAATGCGGGCCTTCTTCAAAGGGAGAGACAGTAAACTGCTGGTGTGGGGTGTTAATATTTATAGAGGGAAACTTGCTCAAAGCTGGACTAGAAGGTGCCAGGATTGTTATACATTTTGGCACCATTTTTACTGTTGCTTGTATATAGACCTCAGCTTCCTTTTTGCAGGCAAGAGAATAGGTCAAGGGTATGGGTCAAGGGCACAGGTCAAGGGAATGGGCCAAAGAAATTTTCTGCATTTCAGTGGTTTGTGGGATTTTCCTTTGAGACTCAGTTTCTATCTCCCTTTATCCTCAAACTCCTATCTCATCTCTCACCCCAGACATAGATCCCTTATTCTTAAGAGGTACAGAAAGGCCAAGTTTTGTCTTCCATATCTACTTCAAGAACATTTTTAGACCTAATCAGGGGACTAAATTATCTTCCTCCTGATCTAATAGGGACAGAGAGAGATCAGTCTTGGTTATTGGGATGAGATGGAATAGGTTGCAATATTTGCCATGTCATCATCTTAACATGGAATTGTTGCAAGTTGGAGGACACAGGTTGTATCAGTAGATTAAAAGCCTAGGACCAACCCATAGGAGCAGAAGTATAGTTAACAGAGGTCCCATTAGTGGTGACAGCTAGATGAGGTTAAGCAAGTAAGCTTTCATAGTTTTTATTTGCCTGCACACATCTGAAGATCTGTGCCTCACACATGCCAGGCAAGTATGCTACCACTGAGCTCTAGCCCCAGCCCTGGGCTTAATTTTAATTTCAAAAAAAAAAAAAAACATGTCTATTATATCATACTTAAATGAATTCAGGACAAACTGATGAATTTGCCAAGTTTCTTTTGATAGTTGTTATCAAACACTCATGCATAAGACCTCTTTCTCTACAATCTATCAGCTTTGCTTTCTTTTGGTAGGGCAGACACAAATGCACATCTCCAGTTACATTTCAAATGACAAAACTGTTTTCTTCTAAATGTGTACTCATGACTGTAATTTGACTTTTCTTCCACTCTTATATTAGTGCATTCTTGTTTGGTTGCACTTCCCCGATGGGTATTCACATCCAAGTAAGTAAGCCCTCTGTTGGCTAAAATAAATATTTTTTCTTTCTACTATTAAGGTCAGCCAAGTTCCCTCAGGGTTACTTTTAAGGACTTAACAGCAGCCTTTTGGCTTCTCAGTCTTTTCCTCTTCTAATTGTACCACATACCAGGATGGTTCAGGGTCTGACCACAGGTGGTTTTCTAGGAAGGGTTAAGGACATTTCCTTCTCCAATGATCCTTACTTGTAGAATATACCTGGTTGGCTGTCTCTTCTCTAGAAACAATATTTGTATCTACAAGGGAAATGAAAGAAAGGAGGTTAATATTATGTAAGGAGTTAAGAAGCAAAACTAGGAGAAAAGAAAAGGAAATAATGTGGATTCTTTTACAGATTATCAAAACTTAAATTGGGGTTTGGAATTCTATTTGTTATCTATGAATATATCCACCATCTCATGCATGTCCGTGTGTGTGTGTGTGTGTGTGTGTGTGTGTGTGTGTGTGAATTAAGGAGATGTCTGGATGCAATCACAGAACCTTTACAACCAGAGAATAAGGAATATATTAAAAAATAAGGTGCCAGGTGTGGTGGCACACACCCACAATCCTAGTGACTAAGGAGGCTGAAGCAGGAGGATCCAAAGTTCAAGGCCAGACTCAGCAACTTAGTGAGGCCCTGCCTTAAGATAAAAATAAAAAGCACTAGGATATAGCTGTGAGAGACCTAGAAACAGACAGACAGATGGACAGGAGGAGAGAGAATGGGGTAGAAGACTTTGTTGGGAAAGATAATAGAGGTCAAATAACAAGGGGACACCATTGCAATGCAACAAAGTATATTCCTAGAAAGTATTATGCTATTTTCCAGAAATGAAGAAACACACCTAGTGAGCAACATATCGTACTCTGTGAGAATCCAAGATCTTAAGGATGTGCTATGACACTACTACTGGACTATCATAGCCTACGTGAAGGAAGGAAGAAAAGAGGGAGCCTCACTTCATAATATGCCTCCTTGTGCTATGAGCATCAAAGCTTAGCAATGTCAGTTAGGAACTCATTCTATAAAATCAGCTCATTTTATAGACAAGCAATCATAACTTCTGTCCTTTAGTATGTCTTGTCAGGTGAGAATGTTAACCAAGTTAAATATTGCCTCTTAGGGCACAAGCAAAAAAAAATTAATAAAATAAAATTACATACATACATAACCATCAATGTGTGTGTGTGTGTGTGTGTGTATTAAGGAGGAAACAATATAACAAAGAATATCATTCAATTGCATCATACAATTGTAAAGTAGTGCAATCTAGTTCAAATCAAGGATATCGTGATTCTAAACCCTATAATATTTTGGTACTCTGTGTTACCTCTCCCATGCCAAGTAAATTATAGTCCTAAAACACCATCCACATTGTGCCACTTATCCATTCTAACTCTGCCAGGATTATATTTGCAGCTATGAAGGGCAAAATATAATAATGCAGACTTTCACAGAATGACTGTTAATACACTAATATGAATTACCTCTGGGAAATGGTTGTGCTTTTATTTTGGTATTGAATTTGTCAGACCTTTCTCCAGGAGTGTGGTCCTTGAAATTCCTTCTGGTATGTGTGTTTGGAACACTGGATGCTTGCATTCCCCTTTCTTCTGGTGCTTATGATTTGATAGACCCAAATCATCAAATCAAATTTTCAAGAGACATCTCTCACGAAATGTATCTCTCAGTGTCAAGATCATAACGTCAATGTCATAATTTAGGTTGTTGGATCTGGGCATATATATATATATATATATATATATATATATATATATTTGTTGATAGACTTTTATTTTATTTATTTATATATGGTGCTCAGAATTCAACCCACAGTGCCTCATACATGCCAGCGAGTATGCTACCACTGAGCCCTAGTCCCAGCCCTGGGCTTAATTTTAAAAAGAAAAAAAATGAATAAAGATACTTTAAGGAACAATTAACATAAAATACTGCAGGCCTTTTAAATGCCTTGAAACAGTTAAGGTCCATATTAAATAATTGGTGTTATTATTTTCCCATTATATCCCAGAAAATAGTATCTATTTTTCTCCTGTGTGAGGTGTGGAAACTGAGTCTCGGTATTTACTTAGCAGATCCCTCCAAATTCTGTGTAATATCTCCAATCTAAAAAATGCCTACTATTTCTATAGCAATAGTACACAGAACAGATTAATTTTCATTTTAACCCCTTTCATTTTAGTCTGTGTTATTTTACTTACCCAGCACAGCAATCTGACTAGGTACATAGAATTTCCACTCCAATTTTATAGATGAAGAAACCCAGAAACAGTTTAGTTAAACCTATCCAAATTCCCAGTCATAAAATGGTAGTACATCATAAACTCACTTATACCTGCCTGCAAAACCTAATCTGATTTTCTTACTGCTCCAAAATGTGCATCAAAACAGCTGATGAACTTTAAAAATTACAATACATATTAGAAACAACATTAACTTGTTGAAGGTAGAAGATTTTTTTCCCCCTGTTAATTAAGGTCTAGCCTCAGAACTAGCTGTGAAATTACTTATGTTATTCATGCAAGTGTGTATTTAGCCAAACCAGTGAGGGATTTAGGTTTCCTTCCTAGGGGTCAGTTGAGCCATGCTAATATTAATTTCTGCTCAAGTCTGTCCTTGTGGATTCACATATTTAAGATCAACTCTAGTGTATGACCTGCTGTAAGATTCAGTTGCCTTTGCCTGAGCGCTTGGTAGAGAATTGTAGCCAACACAGTTTCTCTGACTTGCACATATTCTTCTTTCTATATTAAGGTTTCTCTGTTTCTCCACTTTTTTTTCAACTGAGGATGAGACAGAAAAGCATAATAATAGAGTGGTCAGAGCCCATGCTTGCCAAGGACCATTCGTTTGAGGAAAGAATTCTTTCTGGTAAGCCACTGGATGCTTTCCAAAGATACAAGGGTTGTCCTTGGATTCTGCTACATTTTCTAAATACATTGCCAGACCA
This sequence comes from Spermophilus citellus, assembly GCF_964194105.1. Lineage (NCBI taxonomy): Eukaryota > Metazoa > Chordata > Mammalia > Rodentia > Sciuridae > Spermophilus > Spermophilus citellus. The sequence continues at coordinate 47,586,610 of NC_138200.1, read as the reverse complement.
CCAGAAGGCAGAGTGCAAGCTTAAGCTGAGAATAGTTATGGCTGGTTTTCAAGGCCAAATTGAGATTTTTTTTTTTTTTTTTTTTTTTTTTGTCTGTAGGTCTGGAGCCACAGATCAGTGTTTGATGGAAGTGTGGATCCACACCATGTGATTACAGGCAAATGGTGGACAGGGAATGTTTCCAATACAAGGATGACAATTTATTTGTATTTGAGTCCTCATACCTGTAAAAATGCCTGACTCACAGTAGGTCCTCAGTAGAGGATGACTTTGATTAAACACCCTTGCTTGATACTCTAAAGAGGAGACTGGATAGTGACTTCTAAGAGGAAGGGATCTGATTGTCTTCAACCCTTCATTATCTCTGTCTTTTAAACATGGTGAACCTCAATAGATGTTTTCTTGATAGAGGTTAACAGATGCTTCAAAGAGGAAGGATGGTCAGTACTTCCCTGGGCAGTTCCCCTGGATACTGTGATATTTGGGTTGTGTTGGCATTTGACAAATATGTGGGATTCACTTTTTTCTTTCTTAATACCCATATGCTTCTTGTGGCCCAGGAAATAATCTCTTTATATGAGCTGACAATATATACTTTTAAAATCCAGAAATTTCTATGCTTACATATACTCCAAGGGAATCCAGCATTCAGACATCCACTTCTTGCTGGGCATGGTTCAGACTATAAAACCAATCTGTGCTGATTACTTGAGGTCACTGAATACTCCAGGGAGTCTCATTGTCATGAATAGGTTTTATGCTCAAAATGTTTAAAATCATTAAATACAAGCCCTGATTTTAAGGCAGCTTTCTATGCTGGGGCTTTTTTTTCCAACATAGTACAACAAGAGATCTAGAAGCAAAGGAGTGTCCACCTAATTTCTTCTATATACTCATTCATTTACCATTAGGTTAGCACATCATTTGGGGCATTGACTAATGGCTGGATTCCCATTACATGTCATGGACCAAAAGATAGGGATTAACAGGAAACAAAAATCCAAAATGAGAGAAAAATCTTTGATATCTTGAAAACTATAGGTTATCAGTGAATGGTTTTTCTCCCATAATATTGATTGCAAGAAGAGGTTGCATGCATACACATGTGTATGGATTCAAAAATCATGTTATTTAGGCTTCTTGTGTTATGTTTTAGATTAGGACTCAAAATGAGTATGCACTAAGTCTCAGATCACCTCCGTACATATGAAATCCGATACTTCAGCAAGAATATTTCTAACTCAAGGGTTCTGGAGGAATCATAATTTAGCATATCTCTAAAAAGTCACTTATCTGGGTTAGATCACAAAACAGGCATCAGCTTAAGTAGAAGCTTCTGGTAAAATATGTTGTTAGACCTTACCCATGACAAGAGAAGATTGTTTACAGGAGTGTTTGCACTTGGATTGTTTTAGAAGGAAGTATTTTTTTGCCACACATCAAATCATGCCCATATTATATGATGTGCTGGACTGTGAAAACAAAGTGACTGACTCTACTAAATACTATGGTGTTGCAGATTGCCCTGGAAATAGACATGAATCTTTCAGAAATCGTTTCTCATTATGAAATTTTTTTTGATTTCAAGAAAAAAATTAATTTATGGTTAATGATATGACAGTTCAACTGGATAAGAGAAATTTGGAAAAAGGAATGATTTTAAAGATAGTAAATGAAATTAACAATGCTTAGTAAAACAATAGGATCATAGGTTTGCCCTTCAGGTTCTCATATATGGCTTTCACAAATATTGACTTTCTCACAATCCTCTCATTCACAAATTATTTCTTAATATATTTAAAAATTCATTAAAATAACTACATGTGCTCTTTTATGTTTTAAAGAAAGGGTAGTAAGTTAGAAATACTTGGTGCAATTATGATGATAAACTTGTATCTGTCATGTTATATAATTGTTTTTTATATAAAGCTAAATTTATATATTTTCTTCTATTTCTAGTAAACCCATTATTAGAGTGTGTGTGTGTGTGTGTGTGTGTGTGTGTATATATATATATATATATATTATAAAACAAACCCATTTTTTGTGTATATATATATATATATATATATATAATGTAATTATACATACAGAAAAGTACATCCATTATAAATATACAGCACAATAAATTTTCACTAAATAAACATATGATCAACACTAAGATTCAATAACAAAACAATAACTGTACCCCAGCATACTCCTCTTCATAGTCAATTTCAGAGTCTAAACACTTCCAAGAGCTATTACTCTCCTGATTTGTTTTGTATTTTATGAAATAATATCATAACATAAATAATATTATTTTTAGCATATAATTGTGTCTGGCTTAATAAATATCGTGTTTATGAGGGCTTGGGGTTGTAGCTCAGTGGTAGAGTGCTTGCCTAGCACGTGTGAGGCACTGGGTTTGATTATCAGCACCACATAAAATTATGTAAATAAAACAAAGATCGTGTTCATCTACAACTCAAAATATTTTTTTAAAAAGAAATATTGTGTTTATGAGATTCATAAAAGTTTGTGAAACTCATATTTCTCTATGTGGTTATTTATTATTGATTCTCAATGTCACAATTTTTATTTTGATATTTGATATAATCAGGACTCGATTATTTTAAAATTTCCATTCAATATAAAATATTGGGGAAATGTATAGCTCATACTGCAAAGGTGCTTTCATCATCTCTGAGCTCTTACAGAGTTAAAATAACTAAGTTCTGGCTATACAGTTATCTTAGAACCAGGCTTCCTACTTTCCAGGTAAGACATTCCCTGCTAAAAAAAAAAAAAAAAAACAGGTTCATGCTTAGATATTATTTTATCTTTTATCCCGCAGAAGTGTTAGGTAAAAGCAAAAATTATTATAGATTGTGAAATACCTTTACAATCAAAATGAGTTTCATTCCATTTCACCCAAGAGAACAGAGTCAAAAGAACTACAAGTTGTTTGTGCAAAGACATTCTTTAGATGGTGAAAATGAGGTCAATACCCTAGTCACTTTCTCCTACTAACACTTAACCTCACCCATTTTCATGTTGCACATGGAAGCTGTAAGATAAAATAGAAAGAATTCAGTGGATTTCAATTCATTGAAGGCAAACATTTTCCTCTCTCATGCCATTCTTGTATTACAGCACAGTGCCAGGCACACAATTTACAACAGTCATTTGAAAACAGACAAGATGGAATCCAGTGACTTTGGATTGGAAAGCATAATAGGTTGAAGAAGGCCACCAAAAGATGATCACCTTAACTTCCTAAGCTTGTTCAAATGCTATGTTACATGGCACAGTGAATCAAGGTTGCAGAAGTAATTAAGACTGCTAATTAACTGACCTTGGGCTGGGGAGATTATCCTCGGTTATCCAAGTAGAATCAATGTAATTACAGTGGCTTTTGAAAATGAAAGACACAGAAGAGGAGGTAGGAACTAGAAATATGACTGCATTGTGCTACTAGCTTTGAAGATGGAGGAATAGAAGAGAATGGGTCTTCCCCTCAGGTCACTATAAGGAGCACATCTCACCTGGCACCTTGCTTATAGCCCAGTGATATCCACCTTGAATTTCTGGATCACATAATTGAAAGATTTGAAAGACAATACATTTGTGTTGTTTTAAGCAATTAACTGTGTGGTATTTAATTACAGCTAGAATAGAATTCCAATTTAATACATGCAGGAAATTGTCTAACAAAAAAGTCCTTTTCTTAGATTGAGGAGAAAATAAAAGGGATGGACAAGAAAAAAATTGTTTTCTTTCTTAGAATCTGATGACTATTTTACTCTCTTCCACAAGCAAGTAGCAGATTATTCTTTAGCAATTTTTTTGCTTTAATTCCTGAGTAAGAAGGCATTTTTATAAATGAATGCAAATCTACTTTGGTTTCAGCCAGGAAAATATATGCGTTACTTTAAAGTGAAACGTGGACATGGGCAAAATGAAAGTCTTTTTTTCCCTGTGTCTTAGTCCAAAATAAGCATCTTTTTGTTTTTGTTCCATTTGCTAAAAATAACTAAAATAAATAAAATAAGATTAATTTGATGGGGGACGGGAGAGGAACCTCTCTGACTCTGGGACCCCCAGGTGTCTGCTAATGTAAGATTTGCCTTCAAGGCCCCTTCTCTAGAATATATCCCACAGAGTGTGTTAAAAATAGTTTCTCTACTTAAGTTTAATTATAACTGCTTTCTCGTGTTCCCATAAGAAACATTTCAGAATGTGAAAATCTGGTGCATATGGAAATAGGAAATTCATAGGGGTTTCTGGATACCTTGGTTCACAGTAATATAAGGAGCCTGTTTCATTTTGAATGCCAAAATTGCTCCAACAAATCTGGAGTTTTGTCACTGAGTGAGAAATTAGAGATAAATACTCAGGCCTGGGAATGATATTGAAACACAGAGATGGAAATAACCAAAGAGGAAAGGTGTGCTACTCAATATGCTTCAGTTACCATAAACTCAAAAGGATCAGGTTTTTAAGACCCAGATAGTAAAAATGGCTTGGAATTTGGGGACCACTTCTTTAAACGGACTAGCTTATGGACTTTCTTATTGGCTATTTTACTCTCGGGGCCATGTTTACAAAATGGCTTCATACCGTTGCCTAATTCCAGCAACTGCACACTTGTGGCAGAACATAAATGCTAACATCAGAACGAGAAGGCAAAAGGATGTGAATGTTCCTAAGCTTATGGATGGGCCCATGGTCCTGGATTCACATTTCATTCAGAAACAGCCTCACACAATATTTCTTCTCTCTCTTCACTTCAACCTTTGCAAATGAGGCTGCCTCTATTGAAGATATCCTTGATGGTAAGGAATCTCTGCATTCACCAAGCCAATGCAAGGCATAATATGCTGAGAAGCAATAAGCTTGCTTACTTAGGTCTCTCTACCTTCTATAAAGCCACTAATACACTTATGGGGGCTCCACCCTCATGGCCCCAACTAATCCTAATGACCTCTCAAATGCCCCACTTACAGATGTTAATCACATATATCTTAGAGAATTAAATTTCAACATAAGATTTAGAGGGCACACACTAATACCACCCAGCTTTATTATGATACTCAACAAAATTTCTTGCCTCTAGTCAGTCTGTGCCCAACCACAGCAGTTAAGAATACTGAGCCTGAATTAAATTCCTCTTTCTGACAATTACCAGTTGGCTGATCTTGGGCAATCCTTAATCACACTGTGTCTCACTGCTCTCATGAATCAAATAGTATTAATAACAATACCTTGCCTAATGGGGTTATTTTGGAGATTAAATTAGTAAACACATGAAATATGCTTGGAAAGGTACACAAGGAGAATACCCAAAGCATTAGAGAATGTTATAAGTACTGTCAAATGAGCATCTTTTACATAATTTAAAATTTGCAAGATGATTGTTGGAATAATACAAATATGTATATGTTTGTCAAATGTGTATATGCAATATAACCACCTAAATACAAGAAGCAGACAAAAAGGTTTCCATAAAATAAAATCATAACTTAGCCTCAGCAACTTAGTGAGGCCTTAAGCAACTCAGTAAGACACTGTCTCTAAATAAAATACAAAAAAAAAAAAGGACTGGGGATATTGCTCAGAGGTAAGTGTCCCTAGGTTCAATCCCCAGTACGAAAAAACAAAAAACCAACCTAGAGATCTTTGGTATTCACACATTATTACCACCCAGTACACATTTTCTTCAGGCTTTATTAATGATCTGTCCATATTCTTCATGGTGCAAGGACTCAGCACAGGATTATACATGCCACCTAGTTTTCCTGCCTTCCCAGTTTGCTTCCATCAAGAAGAGTCCCTTAGCATTTCTTGGGTTTTGATCTTTATATCTTTGATGCTGTTGATTATTACAGACCAATTATCCTGCAGAATAAACCCCAATCTGGGTCTGAATATATTTTATCATGATTAGAATCTAGATTTGTTCCTTGAGCCTCAGTATCCTGGGAGGACTGCCATTGTTTTCCCCATGACCTTCAATCAGGTAAAACAATTCCAAATGTCCCATTCCTGACAATACCAACCTCAATCACTTGAACTGTGCATCTACAAATGCACAGTTGTTATTTTTGCCTTGTATTCAACATTTTTTTTGAAGGGAAGGTGCTAAGGAGATAATTTGAGACCATATAAATATCACAATCTGTGTACAATATACACCCACTAGTATCTATTGATACTACCTACCTGAATCAATTATTTCTCTGAGGGATGCTAAATTGAGGTCTTACAAATGACAGCATTACTTCTAATTTTGTTAGTTGAAATTCTATTGTAAGGAAAGACTATTTTCATCAACTATACATTCATTTATATATTTATGTAATTATAGACTCATTATTTACTTTAGCATTCAATTTGGTATAGATTTGACTAAAGGGACTATAGCACATGTTTTTTTTTTTTTTTTTTTTTTTTTTTTTTTTTTTTTTTTTTTTTTTTTTTTTTTTTACCATGCACCTGAACAATGAGATAAATTATAGTAATCGTTCTTTCTTCTTCCTGGATACAAAATAGAAGATTGGCATAATCGAAAATTTAGAATGAAACATAACTGGGAATTAATTTCACTGCAATCATTTATTCTTTTGGTGATCTATACTCTCTCTCTCTCTCTCTCTCTCTCTCTCCCTATATATATATATATATATATATATATATATATATATATACACTCTAGTACATGCTTCTTTACTGTACACCTGAACAATGAGATAAATTATAGTAATCATTCTTATATCTGACATAGAAGTCTGAAACTTAAATATAATGAAAACATTTTTATATGCTAGGCATGATTATTTGTCAATTTAAATATGAAATCCCTCTAATACTACATACAAATATTATAATTATTTGCTGTCATTGGGTATGAGGATGGAAAATAATAGTATGGTATTGGATGAAATTAATGGACAGGCTATTCTCTACTTTCAACAATATTGTCTTGTGAACTGAGAGACAATTGTGTTGTCTTTCTGAGGAGCCTGCTATGTTCAAATACTGAGATGTTTGTGATGGTTTTGGACTATGTTTTGAAAGAAGTTTTCAAGAGTATAACCTGATATTAAAATATTCAGTTATACAACAGTGAGGATATAGGCTTGTTTCACTTGTACTTATAAATAATATTCAAGTCAGAAACCTAAGTAAAAATAAAAATAGGAATAATTCTATCCATAAAACTATTCTGCATCATATAAGAGCCAGATTCATCCAGCCTACTTAACTGTCACATTAGGCTCTAAACCTAAAAATTAGATATGATTCATCATGATTTCAAGACTTTGCACTAATGAGTAAAACTATAATTCTTCTCTGTGCATGGAGGCTGGATCTCTTTTCTCCCAACACCAGGGAGAAAGCAACTGATGAAACAAAGCAATTGTTAAACAGAAAGGAAACAAAAAATAAGATATTCTGCCATATTCTGCTTTGTTATATAATGATAAAAATCTTTTCTCCTTCTCCAAATTGTGATTTCCCCCCTTTTTGAGGATAGTAAGACATCAGTAAAACAAGAATTCATAATGGGAAGAAGAGATATTGCCAAGAGAATGAGGAAATTGGGATCCTGATTCCAACTTTGCACCTTCCAGACAGGGTCACTTAAGATTGCCTGTTTGACCCTCCCAGATATCATTTACAACATCTGGCAAATGAGATCAATAATAGCCCAAAGGACACATATTGTGTGGCTTTTCTAATAGTGGGCAGTGCCTGTATAGAAGGTCACATTGTAACCATCTGAGTACACAGATGTCCAGTGAAGGAGACTGCAGAGGTGAACTGGGAATGTCTGCATGGAACAGAGGCATCTTGCCTCACAGATGTTTTCCATCCTAGAATTTAGCTCTTTTCCAGATTTAATATTCTAAAGGTCTATGGTGAACTTTATCTTACTCTTGAATAAAACAATTTGCCGTAAATTTTGAGGGAAAGCTTGGTCAAAGAGAGGGCAACATTTGTGGATCACCCTTTTCTAAATTAGATTATAAATCAGATGCAAACAAGAAATGTGTCTTTTTCTGCATGGCATTGCATTCACAGAGACCAGACAATTCTTAGCACACAGTAGGAATTTAATGAACGTACCCTGGAACCACTGACTTCCTCCAAATTACTTCCAAAGGAAATATGTACTAGATTCTGTTTCACACTTGCTTTCACAGACAAGAGTCCAAGTAATTTGTAAGACTGGAGTGTGTTCTAAGATGAACAACAGCAGAAAAAAGTGCCAATACAAAAAAAAAAAAAAAAAAAAAAACATAAAATGTGCGTTATAGAATTGGTGCTTCTGCAACAATCACACAGGGTAAATGGTTTATAAACCAATATGGGGAGAAGGAAAAGAATCCAGTGATGTGATTACATTTCAATATTGTATCTTTTTTTTTCCTGCCTAGTGTGGAGTTTTCTAAAAAGCTGACAGGTCCATTCATTTGTTTAGCATCCTGGCTTCTTAACAGGGAGTCTTTTCCCTTGCAGCTCCTAGTTCATTTTAATCCTCTCCCCATTGCTCAGGGTCACAAATTTGGCACATCTGGCCAGCAAGTTTGCAAAGGTAGAGAAAAGGACATCAGAATCATGACAGTCTAAGCTAGCCAATCCCTAAAAAACAAATACCAAATGTCTTCTTTGATATAATGAGAGCAACTAAGAACAGAGCAGGGAGGAAGAGCAGGAAGAAAAGATTAACATTAAACAGAGTCATGAGGTGGGAGGGAAAGGGAGAGAAAAGGGAAACTGCATGGAAATGGAGGGAGACCCTCATTGTTATACAAAATTACATATAAGAGGTTGTGAGAGGAATGGGAAAATAAACAAGGAGAGAAATGAATTACAGTAGATGGGGTAGAGAGAGAAGATGGGAGGGGAGGGGAGGGGGATAGTAGAGGATAGGAAAGGTAGCAGAATACAACAGTTACTAATATGGCATTATGTTAAAATGTGGATGTGTAACCGATGTGATTCTGCAATCTGTATTTGGGGTAAAAATGGGAGTTCATAACCCACTTGAATCTAATGTATGAAATATGATATGTCAAGAGCTTTGTAATGTTTTGAACAACCAATAAAAAAAGATAAAAATAATAAATAAAAAAACAAACAAAAAAAAAAGAACAAAAGACAGACTGGCTAGCAATACCTGACCCAGATCACCCTTAAGGGGAGAAAATATCCCTGGTCATTGGCTGCTATTATCAAAGCCATAAAAATACACATCTCCTGTTTGCTGAGGAATTATGATATATATAGAGGCCTTTGCATTTTTACTCTAATCTTCACGAAGGTTGTTTCTAAAATATCTTCAAATTGCCATCTGTAGGTTCCTAAGTGCCTGTGTCTATATTTGAAAAGGTCCTCTAGTTCTCTATATTGTGTGTGGACTTCTATTACAGGACATTAGTTTTACATTAAGAGCTAGCAGGATCCTGCAGATGACCACATTACAGCCAGTTCCTGCCACTCACATCAGAACCTGCAGGAGACTGATGTGGTCTTAGAGAGTGTCTGCCTTTAACATCCAGTAAAGTATGCTTCATACTGAGTGGCTTTGATAGCCAGGGTGTTTACAGATTTCCTCTTGATAGTACTCATGTTTTTCTATTTGGAAAACTTCACTGTAAAGAAAAATGTTTTTCAGAATCAAATAGGTCACAATTTTTGTTTATGTGATCTTGACAAATATTCTCCCACTTTCTTATGTTTTCTCATCTATAAAATGAGGATAATAATAGTCATAGAAAACTGTTATGCAAATTAAATATGAGATATAGCATGTACTTAGAATGATACCTGTTAGGAGTGAAGTCAAACATAATGGCGTATGGCAGTATATTAATTTTATCCATACAATATAGCCAACCTTTATGCCACATGAAAAAAAAAACAGCATATGGATAAAAGATCCTGAGTGAATCTTATACTTGTTTGGATGAATGAAATTATGAATGTATAAAAATAGAATCTATTAAATTTTCATTGGCTTAAATTAACCGAGAGATAAAGAAAGAAATAGAAAAGACTGCAGGAATGACCTCTGACTGCCAACCATTTATATTCAGGAATCCTAATGAAGACATGAAGACTCTATGCATTTATTCTGATTTTAGTGTGTCAGCTTGTGCAACATCTGCACTTCTTCGAATAACCTTTCCATCTTTTCATTGAGGGTGCTATACTAATTATGATGCCAGTTTATCACATACTTAGATAGCTTCAGTGGTGAAAGCTCATAAAATATTAATTAAGAAATAAATAAGTATTGAAAATATTAAAATATTGGCTTATGACTTCAAAATATATTTATAGGAGCTTTATAGCCAGGATGACAGCAAAAGAAAAAATTCCAAGTTTCATAGTGGGAAAATCCCCAGGCAGTCATTTTATGGTTAGAAATCACTTAAACTAATATTTGATATTTTATGATCTTTACATGATCCCATTATGATTTATAAGGTTTGAAAATTTTATAGCATAAACTCCACCCTTATTAGCAAATGCTGGTAACTGCTGCAATTCCAAATACCCTTGCAGTCATTTGGAAAATGTTCTGCCATCACATTCACTGAAAACATTTACAACAATATTTCTCATTACTTTTTAAAAAAATATATTTATGTATGTATGTATGTATGTATGTGGTGCCGAGGATCAAACCCAGGGCCTCACGCATGTGAGACAAGCACTCAACCACTGAACCCCAGCCCCTCTCATTACATTTTGATAAAGCGTTGTCTCATGAACACAAATTCTACCAAGCGAAGAGGTATTGGGAAAGAAATTTACATGTAACAGAAATGTTTTATGGGAATGCATTGTGAAGATCTTTGTAAAGAACCATAGAATTCTGGGTTAATTTTTGACTAAATATTGTGAATTCACACTTTCTATGAAAGGGTAAAGAAAGGAGGACGACAATCCAATAACAAAGAATTATGTACAACTATTATTTAAAACCTGTCTATGCCACTTTAAAAACTCAGTATGTCAATTTAAAAACACACTATGCCATTTGCATCAAATTAGTTTCACCTAAAGAGGGAATTTATTGATTAATATAACTGAGATTCCAACAGAAGTTCTGCCTTGCATCATAGACACAGGGACTCAGGAAATTATTATAAAGTAATGTGTGACTAATTTTGATATGCGTCAAATTTTTCAAGAGCTTGGTAAATGGAGAGAGGGATGAATAGATGGGTAAGGGTAAAGTATAATGTTAATTTTAGAATCTAGGTGATAAGCAATCAGATGATCACTATCAAGTAGCTCCATTTTTTTGTATATATGAAAAATTTCATGATAAAATGTGTGGGAAATGTCATAAAACATTTCTCTCCCTGTTTTATTTCTTAGTGTGTCAAAAAAAATATTAGTAGTAGCCTAAATGCTTTCAGGTAATTATAGCAGAAACCATAAGGATTATTCCTATCAATCTCAAAGAAAAGTTTTAGGGAATTTCATTGACTGTCTTTGGATCACATGTCTACATCTGAATTAAGCATTGCATTTTTTGGAGGTTGCAATGCTCTTGTTGGCTGTGACTGTGTCACACTTCATGCTATAAAGTGGGTTCTCTTCCAGAACACATGATTGAGAGTTGATGGGAGAGGAATTCTCATCTAACTTATTACCTGTTATGGTCTGGATAATAGGTGTCCCCCAAATGCTCACGTGTGAGAAAATGCAAGAAAGTGTAGAGGTGGAATGATTGGCTTATGGAAGCCTTAATCTAATCAGTGCATTAATCCCCTGATAAAGATTAACTGGGTGGTTACTGTAGGCTGATAAGATGTGGATGGAAGAAGTGGGTCATTAGGGGTACACCTTTGGAATACATGTTTGGTCCCTGGAGAGTGGAGCTGCCTCTCTCTCTGCTTCCTGGTTCCATGCTGAGCTATTTTTTTCTCTACCACACACCCCCCTCATGATGTGTTTCTTCCTCTGGACCCAACAGAGTTAGTCATCTATGCACTGAGACCTCTGAAACTGTGAGCCCCCAAACAAATATTTCCTTTTCTAAAATGGGTCTTGCCAGGTCTTTTGGTCACAGCAGTGAAAAAGCTGACTAAAACATCATTAAATTTCCAGGGACATGGGGACAGTGGTGATTTAAAATTCAATACCTGGACAGTCACTTGGATTTGATATGAAGAACATTGTATTTATGATAAAATAAATCCTAACACTAGAACTGAAACTACCATCTAGTCACAGAGTTATCTATCCTTTCAACTGGTTCTGTAATATAATGCAAATTAATGTAGTTGTAGGCATTTTGCTTGTTTTTTGGAAGGCAGTGGTGCTCCTAGAAAAGCTGCAGCAGATGAAATGAAAACAAGGGTATTCCAAGATTTTTGTATATAAACACTGGCTTTGAAATGGGGAGGGAAACACTGAAACACGACATTCTATATGACAACTAACAAAATCATTTATAAACATCTCTATTGCTGAGCTACTTTGCAGTGGCTACATGCCTTGCAGCTTTGTTTCGTAAACATGGCTTGGCTCCCAGGTATCACTCAGGTAGACAAAGGAGGAGAATTTTTAACAAGGTCTCTAAGGTGAACATTTGCACTATAAAGTCAAAGATGCATGATTTCTGTGGTACTGGAAAAGCAAGTCTTAATCTTTGACATAAGTTACCAAAAAATATATAATCTGGGTTTCTGGACCAATTTTGTATTATAAGATGCAGACGAATCCAAGATCAATCTTGAACAAATAGCTAAAAGTAAGCATCTTGATTTTAGCCCTGAGGCACAGATGACTATTAGAGGATCAAGCAAAGTTTTGTGTATACAGGTTATGAAGGAGCCTGGTATGGAACAGGTATGGAATAGATAGATCAATCAATAGATGGATATGCATAGACATTGAAATTTTAAACCTAAATCAATGAAGAATTTATTTTCTTCATTTCCACAAATATTAGTACACAAATTTTATTTTCAAGGATGATCTTACATTCCTCTGCAAATATTCTGTGAATGAGTCAGGACAAACAATAATAACCTAATTTTGCAAATAACAGTACTTACAGTTTCTATGTTGAAATGTTTTGCTGATGTCTGTTGCATGGTATGCAGTAAAGCTAGCCTCAGATTCTAAATAGCTTTCAGGATCAAAATAGCATGAACATAGATTGTAGATATTTTAATTAAGAAAAACTCTCCTGCTTTTTAATATGTATGTCTGTCTTCCCTAACTCCAAAAGTGAGCTAAAATTCCAATGGATCACTTATTATGTTCCTTTTGTAGTTATTTCCGTGGCAAGACAAACCCTATATGCCATTAGTAACCTTAAAAATATAGCATCCATTCATAATAGATTTTTCCAATTTATGATGATCAGTTTATCCTTGGGACTAGGAACATGAACTGTGATAATTCATAAGTAAAATGATTCTTCCAGATGGATAGCCATAGTGAAATATGCAGAGTGGAAAGTTACACTGGTTTAGTCACCCTTTTATTGACTCAATGAATCAATATCTACAGAACCCTTTCTTCCATGCATGGTTTAGCCTCATCTGCACAGAGGCACTTGTTTTCTTTCTTCTTGCTCAGTGTAGTTCTTGGTTCAACTAGACTATTTTCCCCTAGCAATAGACATTGATGAGTTTGGCTACAGTTTTAGTCCTAGAAGCATACTTACCATACTTCCTCAGCCAGGCCATAAGAAAGACATAGACATATCAGTTTATACATCTGTCCACATCATACTTGTAACCTAGCTGTGATCATATTCTTTGTAGTTAAATTTGATCATTGGATTTAGGATGCAACCCTCCGGCAACATTTAGAGAAGAAGCCCATGGCTTTGTCCTCCCCAATTGTGACACACTCTGCAGCAACAAGCCTTCTCAGCTGTTGTTTCGGATGAGTTTTAACTAAAGTCCTTTTTCTATATGTAGACAATGGGAGAGCAGATGGCACCATTTCTAGCATATCTTAGCCAAGATTCCACTCTGGAAATGCAGGCAGTTCTTATTCAACAGTCCTGAAAAAAACATCACACAGTTCATCTCCCTTGATTTCATGTCAACTGTATTTCTCTCACTTTGAAGATCCTTGAAACAGGAGTGTATTCTTCATTTTTGCTAATAGTGATCGTTGGGTTCCAAGTAAACACCAATTTCTTCACACTTTTTATCTCTCATGCTACCACAAATCTGTTAAATGGATGTTCACTATCTTTTTTTTTTTTAATTTCCCCCTCAGTATAACTATTTAGCTTTAAGGCAAAAGTCAAGAAAAGAAAAAAAAAACATTTAAAATTTGGATTTATGGCCTTAGTGATTATGTAAAAATTCAACCGAATATGCACATTTCTTTAAAATATTTAAAATGGGGTATAAACAAGTATTGAGAAGAACCAGTATGTCAAACTAATACTGCTAATTTCCCTTCTTCTACCTATAGTGAATATGGTTAATTTAATTCTATACTCTTTTGCTTTTAGTAGAAGTTAAAGAAACAGCTGTACAAATTAACACTCAATGTATGGAACATGAAGTGCTTGATACAATACATACAAATCCCAGGACTTTGCTATTTCAAATGTTCCCTCCATATTTCATGTTGTACTTTTGAAAATACATCTGATCCCTATATGCTCTAATTTTTAAAATATGTTATTATGTATTCAATTATTTTATCAAATATCTTTGAGGTATCCATCACTGCATCCAATGTGAAATATGGGCTTTTTTTGTTTTTATGTAAAACATAGAAACCAATGATAACCTCTTGCCACTCTGAATATTTAGTTTTGAATTTTATTGGTTTAAACCACATTTTCATCAGAATAAGAGCATGTTCAAATTTACTCTATAAATTCCTATAAGGAGAAAAGTCACTCATGATCTTATTTCCAAGGCACATATTTTTTCACTGAAAGGTTCTTGAAGGCATATGTAAAGACACATCTGTCCAAGCAGATATTTTTGGCCTCAACTCTGATTTCAGCAAGGCCTGAAATGGACACTTTCATGTCTGCCATTTTTTTCCTGTTATAGTCTTTTACTTCAAGTATTATGGTTGCCTATCTTCACTTCCTCCTTTGAGGCTTTCCAGATGTAGCTGACCCCTAAGGTTTTGAAGTGGCACCCCCTTTCTCCACAGAAAAGCCCTCTTGACCATGGCTGATTTTAGGACTGTCAGCAAAAGAGTCCATTGTAGATAAACTTCCTATTTTCGTGTCACCCTGTTTACTTGACCACTAGCCGAGAAGATACCAGCACTCCAGGTGCTGGACACCCCCTTACTAGTTTTTCACAAATGTATCCAGTATAGTACTTTGAAGAAATGTGCAAACAAGGCCTCTGGCCTTGAGCTGGGCTTCACAGAGATGTCTACATTTTTAAGATAAGTTACAACTGGGCTCCATGGTAACAGCTGGCAGGGGGAGGATAGAAAGAAGCTCCCCCCTTCTCAGGTGTTGTCCTTGAAGAGTTAAGGTGCCCGGAACAGTGAAAGAAAAAGCTGCTTTTATGTGAACTTCTGCAGACTGTGAACTTCTGAGCCCCTCCCCTTACATGCTGGGTATAAAACTCTGAAACTCCCTGAACTCGGGGTTCAGGGGATTGATTGATTACAGCAAAGGCTGTACCCTCTGAACCTGGCTGCAGCCAAATAAAACTGTATCCTGCTATCTTCGGTGCCTTGCCTCATTTGTCCCTACAACATTTTCTGAAAGAGTAATTAAAAAATTTCCTTAGGTGTATCTATTCACTATAATAAGAAGGAACAGAGATGGGACAACATATTACCTATTGGAAAAATCTCTCTGTATCCCATGCTTCAAGTGGAAAATTCCTAGAGGTAGTTTCATGCTTCTCTGGAAGTCATAGCATTATCAAGCCCCCATTGACCACAGAAATAGCCTCAGTAAAGAATGAACCCTTTCACTGACTTTTTCTCTTTGGGTCTCACATTCGGCTGGGATTTTCTAGCAGTTGAACATCCTGTATCTGAGTCCTTATCTTAAGCTTGGTGTTCAGAGGAAGCAAGATAATAAAATAAGCATCTTATAGATCCCTCAAAATAACTTATAAAAATGTCACGGTGGGTGTGGTGGCACACACCTGTATTCCCAGTGACTTGGAAGGCTAAGGCAGGAGGATTTCAAGTTTAAAGCCACTCTCAGCAACTTAGCAAGAACTTGTCTCAAAATAACAAACATTAAAAGGAATGTGGATGTGGCTCAGTGGTTTAGAGCCCCTGTGTTCACTCCCCAGTACCAAATTAATAAATAGATAAATAATAAATGTCAAGAACACCAAGTAATAGAGGGTGACAAACTACCTTCCATCATTTCCAGAAGCTACATTGATTGTATGAATTGATTTCTTTCTCGTAATTTTGACTACAATTGTATTTTATTAATAAATTAATATTTATAGTTGCACACCCATAAAATCAACTAATATAGTCATTTTTAAACTATTTTAATTTGTACACCATGATTCTTAAATGAAATGTTACATAGAAGTTCAAAATTTTTGAGAATTATATACTTGTGAATAAATGTGTGTATGTATTCTACCATATATATATGATAGAATTTCATAATATTCCCTTTTCCATACCACCAATGGCAGGGAACATTTTAAACTCTTCCTTAACTTTTATCTTAATTCTTGTTGTACAAGGTGGAAAAATAGAACCTATAAGGAAAGCTGACAAAGCAGAAAAAATATACCAGGCAGTGGTTACTCCATTGGGCTGGTTTTGTGGGGAGTCATAGGTCATGTGGGAAGTAACTGAATAAAGAACAGTAATAAAAAAAATCATGATTGAGTTGTAAGGAAAGAATATTATTGATAAAATAGAACTATTTATGTTAAGAGAATGAGAGGCCTTTGGTGGTTTGAAAGTGAAGGGAACTGTGGCTTTGAATCTAAGCTGTACTATATGAATGTGGGAAGGGGATCCCTGTGTTTGTCTTCAGGAAAATGCAGCAGTGTTCTAGATGGTGGCTCATACATCATGGCATTCTGTAGATTACAGTTGTATATTTTTGATTAAAAGAAACTACTCTGTGCTCAAAGAGAGACGAGAACTCAACTGTGTAGAACATACAAGCCTCATACCAATTTCTATTGCCTTATGGGCCTTGGGCATTCTTAAATCAGCCAAACTTGAGGACCATCAAAACATACCTTCTACATTTGCAAAGTTGGGGAGGGTGAAATGGATCAATATTGTCAGTGAAAGGCAATCTAGAAAGAACTCTGCTAGGGTTAAGCAGACACTTAATAGATGGTCACTGTATATTTATTTCAACTAACTGAAGTCTTTTCCCCCCTATTACACTAGCTTCAACATCTTGAAAAATCTTCAGAAATGTGAATAAAAAAATTTAAGTTTCCGGGCTGGGGATGTGGCTCAAGCGGTAGCGCGCTCGCCTGGCATGTGTGCGGCCCAGGTTCGATCCTCAGCACCACATACCAACAAAGATGTTGTGTCCGCCGAGAACTAAAACAAAATAAAGATTAAAAGATTCTCTCTCTCTCTCTGTCTCTCACTCTCTCTTTAAAAAAAAAAAATTAAGTTTCCTACAAAGAGCACAGGTATAGTTAGTGGTTTTTATGTATCAATCCTATCTGTGTATTTACTTTCTTGATTGAAGAGAACTGGTAGATAATTACTGCCTCTAGAACATAGGTGTGTGTGTGTGTGTGTGTGTGTTTCTCCAGAGAACTGTATGTTTGTCATGATAAATTACACATACACATTCACAAAGAAAAATCAGCTTCTTGTCTATCAATAGTCAAATTATGCTAATTTGCATGAGAATTAAAGGAGTTGGAGGTTAGAGGGTTTAGCAGAAGCTAGGAGTTTAACTCTTAAGAACTTAACTGTTATAAAATAATAGAAAGTGTATCATAGGTATATGATGAGGTTGGATGAATTTACTTAAGGCTGAACTAAGATCAGTATAAGATTTTGAGGAAGGGAAAATGAGACAAAGTGTCCAAAAGTTCTGGCAGTTGATGGATTTTAGAAGGTATTCATTCCATTCTCTTCTTCTTCCTCATTTACACTTCCTTCAACCCTACTACCAAAGTTGTTTAATTTGAAATAGAACTATGTATGATACAACCTCAAAATAGTCATTATAGTCAGATAACAAAACACCAAATGACTTTACCTTCTGCCTCTCTTTGGCTTAAACTCAAGTATTCTCTGAGTACCCCAAATCCCAGAAATAAGGTCCTGAAGCTGGAATTTAATCCAAGACCAGCTTTTAGCAAAACTGTAACTAAGCCAAAGTTTGGTTCTGGCTTCTGAAAAATGCTGTCAAGACAGAGGTCATATGGAAGGGTTGAGAATGAGAGACCAAAAAATAAAAAAAAAAAATATGTGGAAATGGGACAGATGCTTGATAGTAGATCAACCAGTAGGTGATGGGAAGAAATCCAGCCTGACACAGAAAATATTAAGTAGATGGCAAAAGAATATAGTACCAGAATCCACCATGGTAAGCAAAAGGAAAACATTTGTAATATCAGTTATGATACTTGTAAGAGAGCTTGTCAGCTTTTATTTGTCTCCTACTCTGTGATGGTTACTGGAGGGCATGGGATAGGTCTAATTCACTTCCATATTTCACTCTTAGGACCTGGAAGATAGTAAATGATCTATGCATGTTTGATAGGAATATGAAGCATGAATGGAACAGAGAAAATGAATGAGCTGGGCACAGAGGCCCATGCCTGTAAACCCAGCAACTTGGGACACTGAGACAGGAGGATTGTGAGTTCAAAGTCAGCAAAAGCGAGGTGCTAAACAACTCAGTGAGATCCTGTCTCTAAACAGAATACAAAACAGGCTGGGGATGTGGCTCAGTGGTCAAGTGCCCCTGAGTCCAATGCCCATTACCACACCCTGTGACAAAAAAAAAAGGAAAGAAAGAAAGAAAGAAAGAAAGAAAGAAAGAAAGAAAGAGAAAATGAATGAGTGGTAGAATTTATGCCTATGATATGATCTTTAAACCCCACCCACAGATCTTCTTCCTTATTCTATCTACAAATACTTATAAATTTTTAAGATTTTCAGCATTTCCTTTCCAAGATTATTTTATTCTTAAATTTTTATGTAAAAATAACTCCAAGGAGTTATTTTTCTTCAAAGAGTGATAAAGAGAACTAATGTAAGTTAGACATTGGTGTGATCTAAACAGATTAACAAATTATTGAAAGCATATTTTAACATTAAAATTTAAAAATGAAAGGGAAATTATAAAAGATGAATAGTGGAAAGATGAATGGTGGCAAAGATTTACTAAAAAGTATACTATCACATGATCAAGTAATTCCAGAATTGTAACTTATTTCCCAAGAGTAAATGTCACCTGTTGCAAAGATCACAAAGCATTTAGAAAATAAAAACAGATTAAAATGACATTATATCTATCTTTTTTAGTTACATTTTAGCAGATGTTTTGAAAGTTCCAAAGACCACTAAGTACATTTAACAGCATATGAAATACATTTAGTAGTGTATTGAGGAGGTGGTTTACTATACTGTTATATATAGGAAGGATGTCTTACCTTGAGAACAACAGCTTTACTATGTCTTATGTCTTTAGGTTATAACTGGAGTTATATGATATTTTCTTAAAATATACAATGATATTCAAATAAATTGTTTAGTAGCTGGAATGCAGTAGAAGCCTGTTATGATTTAGATATTAGGTGTTCCTCAAAAGCTCACGTATGAGAATGCAAGAATATTTAGAATTAAAATAAGAGCCTTAACCCAATCAATACATTAATCTCCTGATGGAGATTAACTGAGTGGTGACTATAGGCTGGTAGGTTGTGGCTGGAGGAAGTAGGCATTGGGGACATGCCTTTTTGGTATATATTTTGCATCTGGTGAGTGGAATTTCTCTCTGCATTCTGATCATCATGTGAACAGCTTCCCTCTACCATACTCTTTCACTATGAAGTTCAACCTCACCTGGAGTCCTGAGGAATGGAGCCAGCTATCTATGGACTAAGACCTCTGAAACTGTGAACTTGTTCTTGTCAGGTCTTTTAATGACAGCAGTAAAAGAGCTGACGAAAACAAAGTCCAATTGTATTCTTCCCTAATCATCTTCTACTATGCTGACTATCTTTCTTGGGCACTCAAGAATATAGGTGGCATCAATTAACTGATGTCCTGGAAAAGAGACTTTTAACTTTGAACATGGGGTCTGGAATTCAAGGGCAAACTGCAACTCTGAGGAAGATGGTCTTTCAAGTTGACCATGGATGGCACCCTGTCCTAGTGGGTTCCTTCTAAGTGCTTCTCACCTTGCTCTGAGCTGACTGCAGGAATAATGGGAGTGCACCACGCATGTGTTGTTGCTGGCACTGTTGAATTGGATTAGAAAAATGCCCTGTAATCAGAGACTTTCTTAGAGATAATTAGGTGCAAAACTGATGGCTTCATCTTGGGAGCTTAGTAGAAGAATCTTTTGAGCAAAGAAATCTTTTGCCCCAAACACATGCAGTTGGGTTGTCATAAAACCTGTGTTCTATTATTTGTCTGCAATCTAAACAAGGAGAATACGTGCCATATCTCATTAAATCATCACAACAATTTTAGGAGTTAAACAAGGGGTCCCATTTTCCTGTTAAAGAATCTGAATCTCAGGTAATGCTTTTGAAAACACAAGAGGTGATGAAATGGAATATGAATTCTCTCATTCTATGCAGTATTTATGTGACCTTGGTTGTATCGATTCCTCTCTCTAGGTTTCAGGATTCTCAACTGTAATGGGAAGAAAAGTAAAATTCACATCTCTTAAAGTATTTATCTTGATTATATCACTGAAGGAGAGGAGATACAGGACCTGGATTAGGAACACACACAGAAAAAAGACAAAGAGAAACAAATGATTCAGAATTCATAATTCTTTACATGTATTAATTGATTACAAATGTTTATCCCCTGCATAATAACAAATGTATCATTGGAGCTAAGAGCACCTAACTTCTGTTTCTATTTTTTTTCCTTAAAGTAAATCTATACACAGACTCTAGAGAGTCAGTAAAGACCACACAACTCAGGTTTTCTTTTGCTCCCTGCTGAAATCCTGCTTCATTCCTGAGCTTGTTCTCAGCCTGCACCATTTATTCCAGTGGCAGCAAAAGAAACATAGGATTAGTCATTAGCCAGAAAACAGTACAATCCCCTTAAGGCTTTTGGCATTGCCAACTAGAAGTACAAATAATCACAGACAGCTCACTCCCTTGGGTAGCAGAACATGCCCTTGGTCAATGAGGTGAGGACAGGACAAAGGGTGATGAGCCCAGCATCTAGTCTCTTCCCATTTTATTTCCCCTTTCTTCTCTGTGAAGCTGGGTTAAGGATATATGATATGTGTTAGAAGCTAGCTTGCAATTCAAGTGGTAAAATAAGCACCATTAAGACTTAATATTGAATTGTGTCTGTATAATTTACTTATTTGTTGAACCCTTCATTCATTTGAAAAAAAAAATATTTACAGGAAACTTGTTGGTGTCAGTTTAGGTGACAGCCATCAAGGATGCATGTATATGGTTTCTGATCTCAAGGAGCTCATGCCATAGAAATGATATAAATAAGCAAATGCTTATTCCATTTTTTCAACAAATATGATTATGTGAATACTAATTTGTAGCCAGATAGTATGCTGACTACTTAACGATTAAAAGCTCTAAATACAACAGAGTTTATGAACTTCTACGTAATGAAACCAACACTATATGCTGGTCCTTCAATCATCCACCTCATTCTCACCTCTGTGCCCTAGCACTTGCTGGGACTCCATCTATAATATAACCCTTCACATGGCAGGTTATTTTGTACATCCAGGTCCCAATGCTGATCTTATCTCCCTAGAGAGGAGTTTCCTGGTCACTCCCTACACAGCAAACTGCTACCTCTTCCCGAAGTCATTCTATGTCTTCCACGTACTGCTTCCAATGCATTTAAAATGAAAGCTTTGCTTGGCTGCACACCATGCTCACCATGATGTTCTGCCTTGATATAAGTCCACAACAATGAAGCCAAGAAACGATAGACTGAAATCTCTGAAACAGCCAAAATAAATCTTTCCCCCTTTAGGTTGTTTTTTTTTCTCAAGTATTTTGTCATAGCAAGGAAAGCAAACAATCAAGGTATCTGTGTAGTTAGTGGGGTTTATGGGATTGCTGACACACAGTTGACAATAAATTAAGAGAAGTGTTCCAGGGCTGAGAAGGAAATAATTTTGCAGGAACATGTCTGTGCAGTGGCCTTAGGATATTAAAAAGACGCTAACTATCACACCCAACCATAAAACCAGACACTCGAGAGACTTAGTGGTTAAAACTGACTATTTCAAGAACTTAGCAAGGATGAAATAATTTACTTATCCAAGAGCAAAATAGTTTCTGTAGGTGCCATAGGTCTGATGCTACTATTAAAGTATGATGACAGAATATCATTTCTAAGGATTATCCAAAGTAAAATAATCACTATTTCTGGACAGTTCTTCTGCTGGCTAGTTCAATTTACTTCTGATTTTGAAGTCAGTAACTCAGAAGAGATTTTTATCTCCATGTCAATAATGACCATCTGGAAAACTGATTGAATATATACTTGTAAGTAGACTGACTCTACAAGGACTCTGTCAACAGGCAAACCTTGGCTTGAATTGGGCTTCTGTGTCTGTTATTAGATGTGTCTGTTTAGACAAGTTTCTCAACTCTTCTGAGCATATTTTCTTCAGTTTTGCGTAAGAAGGATAATAATGAACTCACAAGGTTGCTGTGAGTATCCGTGATAAAATGATGCACACAGGGCCTGATGCCAAGTGAGATAGTCAATAATGGTGCTTAGTTAAATGTCATGACTATAATGTGACAGGAGCCAGAATTTTCCTCAGCAAAATCAAAAAAGTCCGCTTTTTTTTTTTTTTTTTTGGCTTTTAACAATAATATGGTACTGCATTTCGACCCCGGTTCTTATTCAACACAAGGTGGGCCCTTTGCCTTGTGCAAAGAGAATGCCAGAAAAGACAGGGCTGCCATGAGTTTTATTTTCCTATTTCCATGCCAAAGGAATGGTGTAATGTTATCAGCTGAGATAATACCGCCTGTAAATAGCTCTGAGTGAATTTGGTTGGCAAAATCGCAGGAAAAGATTGACAGGATCTTAAACAGCAGTAGTCAGGGAGGCCGTGGCTGGAGCATTGACAGCGAGTGATTTCGTGAGTAATGAAGAGAGTTATATGATTAAGTTTCCCGAAGCGTGCAGTGCCTGCCGCGTGCACTTGCTGCCGATTGCCACCCTTCTGCGTTGTGGACCAGCCTCACTGCTTTTCAGGCAGGATCAATAGGATTAGCGGATTTGCGCAGAAAGCTTGCCTGTGGCTTCTTGTTAAGGGTGTAGGATGCCTTACAGCTTTCCTCTGTGGCGTTCTGCACCATGCCATGTATTAATCGCATAAAAAGCCATCCCTTGGTTCTATTTTATGACTATTTTTCTCCTAATGCATTAGTTTTTTCAAACCTCAGATTCAGATTTTATTTTTAAACTGGAGATTTACAGAAATAAGAAAATACCCAGGATAGCATCCAACAGAGAAAGCCCTACCCACATTCCGCAAGGTATATAGCTTGTAGGTGACCCCCACCAGGGAAACATCCAGTGGCCCTGGCTTGGTGGGGATATTACTCTGTGTTCCTAACTCCTGGTACAGGAGTTATCTGCCAATACTAGCTTTTCCCACCAGATTATTAGCTTTACTAGGACAGAAGCAACATTCTACAAATTTTCATAAACCTTATATCTAGTTATATTATGGGTATATATAATATTCATATGTATTTACATATATGCACATGTATATAAATCCCATAGTTCATTGAGCATTTGCTGATTGTTTCTTTGCCATGTACTAAATAATCTAAATGTAATTATCTTAATTTATTCATTTGAGAAACAGGAATGACCCATGGGGTTGATGAGAAGATTAAATAAGCTTTAGGTAGGCTTAAGAACAGGAGTCAATACAGAGCTCCTAAGTGGTGAGGCTAGTTTTCAAACACACATCTGTCCAAATTCAAAGCCTGTACAATTGACCACTTTCTTCTGTTCATTCTGGAAGTAACACATTTCATAGATTAGGTAGATCACATATACAGATAAATAGAGGCACAGGTACACATCTTTCTTTTTATATATGTTGATTCTTTTTTTTACTATTCAATTAGGCACCCACTGTGCAACTCTGAAAATGAGTTTACTTTTAAATTAGGCAAATAGCCATGGTTTTACATACTCATCAAGTTAAAGGACTTGTCCAGGGACAAGTGAACAAAGCCAGAGAAGGCCGTTTAAGAGAAGTGGAGTAAATTTGAATTAATCCAGTCATTCCAACCCACGCCTTTCCCACCTGGGTAAACCCTTCTTCATGTAAACACAGCACTCCTAGCAACCAGGGGTGCCAAAGACAAAAATTGCATTTCCCTCTTCCCAGCTATTAATATTCCTCTTGTCTGAGTGTCAGAGTTGGGCCTGATTACTTTCACAGCATCACCTCCCCAGATAGTTCAACAGGGCAACCCAGCTGCCTCCACTTGCTTTGGATGCTTGCTGAGCTTTCTACTGTCTTTTTAAGTGCCTGGCATGTAATCACAGGTGGAGAGAGAATGAAGTTATTTTTTTTTTCAAATCATACACCTGTATTGAGTTATCTTGAAACTTCAGTCTCAAAGGGAGAGAAAAATACATTTAAGCATTGATAATCCAGCGCACAACTCTTATTACACAACCTAATTTATTCTATATTTGGGATTTTTCCATCCTTTTTCCAAATATAAGGGTTTTTACAATGTTCTGACCAATAATTGAGTTGGACTCATTAGTTATTTAACAATGGCAAACAATTAATCTGAGACAAATGAATTTTGCAAGTGAATACACCTTATTAATAGTA
Organism: Spermophilus citellus; assembly: GCF_964194105.1. NCBI lineage: Eukaryota > Metazoa > Chordata > Mammalia > Rodentia > Sciuridae > Spermophilus > Spermophilus citellus. The sequence continues at coordinate 47,561,619 of NC_138200.1, read as the reverse complement.
TGTGTTCATAATAAATACATAACTGAATCTGTACCCTGTGAAATTATTTTGGCTTAATGAAACAGTGTCTGTCATAATTCTGAAAATTATATAATACATAACTTAATGTGTAAATGAATTTCTGTGTTTTACATCGAAAATCAATAGTAGTGAACATGTTTAACTTCTATTTTGATTTAGAAAACAATACTTGTCATAATGTAGTCTATATGTTCAATTTTCATCTTTCAGGAAAGGTCTATGAAATGCCTAATATTTGTTTTCATGTAATATTTGCTTATATATATGCATGTTTGAATTCTTGTATTCTTGTGGGACTAAGTAATAAATTAATAATGCATAACTGCCGCGTCTGGCAGAAATGGACCGAGTCCGGCGGGAGACGTCGGGGTTAAAAGAATTCACAGGACACCAAGGTTCTTCATCCAGGGGGAATCTGACTTTATTATCTCAGCTCATACTTATATATTTCTTTCAGACAGAATGGAAAGTTACTGGTAGGCGGAAGCAAGGACGGAGGGGGGCAGGTGGTCCTTGTCGACTCATACTAAGCCTTCAACCAGGAACCTTATCAGACCCAAGCAGGTCAGGACGTTCCCACATGACTGTTATAGGCTGAATATGAAAACAGACACCACAAATCTTTCAAGGCCTTGGGAGCTGGCCTCTTTGACGTGCACAACAAGAAACCAGGGCCGGCACCAAGCCCCGGGGGCCAGGGGGGATCCGAGCCAGCAGTTCCCCCTCTTTTGTTTGTTGCACGTCAAAGGGAATCAAGTAGCCCCTGTCTTAGGTCGTTCACTGCCCTTACAGTGCTTACCCGTCTCTGGGGAGGCCCCATTCCCCTGTCTTAGGTTGCAGTGCAAGCGTGAAAGTTGCCCGTCTCTGGGTACTACAAGATCAGCTCGTTATTGCCAAGGCATTAAGTGGTAGCGATCCAGCCAGTCATTATTAGGTCTCTAATTGGTTCCGGTTCGACAAGGCATAGAGTCAGAGGAGAGGAATAACAAAAATAAAGAAGGAAAAGGGGGTAAAAGGAGGAAGGCATGAAGCAGGGATCATTGTAGAAAAATCATCTTCGAATCGGTCGGAGACAAACTTCAGCAAGATCATCCTTGGTTTGTAGGCGTTGATAATGAACCTGTATTGGCTTAGAAGTCAGAATGTTAATTTGATCTTTAATAAATTGTGTCATTCTCTTGACAAGGCAGGGGCCTACAGCAACTATAAGGAGGAGACCGAAAAGCGGTCCCATATTGTGAGTGGCGGCATCTGCTTTAGCATTGCCTTCCGCCAGAGGCCCAGGAAGCTCTGAATGTCCTCGGATATGTCCAATGAATAAAGGATCTCGTCTAGCCCAAACAAGAAGCTGAACCGTTTGTAATTGTTCCATGATAGTAGATTGCCTGCCAATATAAGGGGCTGTTTCAATAACTAAGGCTAAATTGGCAACATAGAGACTATCAGTATACACATTAAGTGGGGTGGAATTGTAAAGTTTAAGAGCCATAATTAGAGCCTCAACTTCTGATCTTTGGGCAGACAGTTTAGGAACAGGGTGTCGAATTACTTGAGATCCATCAAAAACAACAGCAAACCCCCCTTTAGCTCCGTCTGTATAAACAGTCTGAGCTCCCGGGATAGGTTCCCCTTTAATAATTTTAGGAAAAATAATAGAACATTTTTTAAGGCCTTCTAGAAGTTTATGTCGGGGAAGTGATTATCAATTTGACCTTTGAAATTACAGAGAAAAAGACACCAAAGATCATGTTCTTGTTGTAATTATAAAGTCATATCCTGGGTATAAGGCTGAATGAGAATGTCAAAAGTTTTTCCAAATAGTGCATCACCCAAATATTTGGCTTTCCAGGTCAGATTTATCACTAGTTCATAAAAGGGAGTTATCACCCGAGAGTTAGAAGCGGGTAGATGGACCCAATAGATGGGACTTGTTTGTTAAAACACTCCAGTAGGAGTTAATTTTGATGGCAGGATTATAAACGATAAGGGTATAGAATAATCTATCTGGGTAACCTGTATCTTTTGTGGGGCTGTTTTTATTAACCTGAGTGCCTTCAAGGCTTTTGGAGTAGGTTTTCACAGGGAGGTGGGTGAGGGGTCTCCTCTCAAAAGGTCATACAGGGATTTAAGTTAGTAGTTCAATATACTTAATATTTAATCAACAATGTGAATTTATTTACCAAAATTAATCTTTATCTTAAACAGTAAGAATTATTAGGCAATAAGGATCTTTCTTTAAAGAAATAAACTTACATTTTAATAGGTGTTTGTCATGTCAAAATATGGACAAAATTTTTGCTCACATTAGTATAGTTAAATTAGGAAAATAACCTGAAATACCCTTAAATTAATTATAGTCAGTTTAGTATATATAAATCTCTTTTTAAATTGTTCTAGCTTTTTACATCATCTGTTTAGATACCAATATAAAAATCTCTCTCTCTTTTTTTTTTTTTTAGGAAAATGAATATAAAGACCTTGTTTTACCCAAAGATGATTTCTTTCTTCTTTTTAGGATCTATGTGTGCTTTTTCTTTGTTGAAGCATCCTTTTCTTTTTAAGAAAAAATATACTTTGGAACAATTTCTGAAAACCTTAGAATCTATAAACAAATTATTATACTTTGATAAGAAATATCAATGAAAATATAGTTAAAACCCTTAGATATTTTGTAGAAATAATTATAATAATTTATCATCTTATAAGTTTAAACAGTAACCTTGAGAATTAGAAACTACTTGATTGTATTTTCACTTAAAAGCAAATTTATAGTAAACACATTTATCTCAAATATCTGTAACTGAAAAGGCAGAGTATCTGATAAATGTAGATATAAAACATAAATTATGGGTTTCCTGTTGAAGGAAAACAATTAGGCAAATATATATTAACTAATCAATTAGGCATGTGCTAATTAATTTATAGATTAACAAATATAGGTTATTTAAATATCTAAAAAATATATATTAAGAATAAGAACTTAACTTATAATTGTATTAACTTTATGTAACCACGTGGTCTTAAAATATTTGGATCCATTTTAATTTATTTTTAACTAGGAGTGCACTCTTTTATGTGACGTCACTTGATGTAACTGAAATAAGATCCTTGAGTATACATTTTTATTTTTATAGTTAGCAATGAGAATAAGGATTTTTTGGTCATCACAGGAACTTTGTCGGCTTGTTCCTGTGGCGAGCAGATGCATCCTCATAACCTCCAAAATTAAAGGTAAAATATAAAGAAGCATATTTGATATCTCTCATCAATAGAACATTATTTAGTAACACAACTATAAAGAAAAAGTCAGGTTATTTAACTTAGAACTAGCTTAAATTTAGGACTGTAACATAGAAACCTGTAGAATTAAATTTTGTCTGAAAAAGATATCTTTCGTTAGCATTTACAGGTAGGCATCTTTTAAAAATACAGGCTCTGAGCAGCTCCGGTAGAAATCTGAAACACAGCAGTACAGGTTAGTGGCTGGAAGGTGGGACTAGAAGTCCTGTCTGAGTGACTGTGGAAGAACCAATCGGTAGCCCCAAAAGTGTGGGAGGTGGGACCAGGAAGCCGCTCTTCTGGCCAGGCAGTCCATGGTTACCATGGTGATGCAAACAACATGGAGTCCGCTGTTCATTTTGGAGGCAAAAGTTCCCTAAGTTTTCCTAGCCGATTGCATTTTGTTTGATTTTGTCTGCATTTTTCCCCGCCTGGCCAAGATCTTACTGCGGTAGCAGTTTATTCTGTCTCTGGATCGCCCCGTACACTCTGCCTTCTGGGGTTGTCCTCCTCCCAATCGGGGTTATAAGGAGGGAGCACAACAGTGATCGGGGCCGTAGGTGCTTTAAATCTTGACTTCTTCATTTGACCCTCCAGTTCCTCCTCCTGCCAGCTGTTACCATGGAGCCCAGTTAGTAACTCCCTTATCTTAGAAATGTAGTCAGCACTGTGAAGCCCAGCTCAAGGCCAGAGGCCTTGTTTACATATTTTTGTGAAAAACTAGTAAGGGAGTGTCTAGCGCCTGGAGTGCTAATTTTTCAGACAGTAGCCAAATAAAACAGGGCAACATGAAAATAGGAAATTTATCTACATTGAACCTTTTTGTAGAGATTCTTTTGTTGAAAATCCTAAAATAAGCCATGGTGAATATTCTGGAGAAGGTCAGTTAAGACTTTTTTGTGGGCCTATTAGGGAGGGGGAAGATGAGAAGGCAGGGTTGAGAGCAGCTAGGGTGGATCTAAGAATGAAGAAGGAGATGTGAAAGAATAATGGGAAAGGGGTAAGGACTCTGCCATTTGCTCTTCCTGGACCTGGTTAAGGACCTGTTCACATTCTGCAAGCTGTTCCTTAATCTTTATTTTATCTATTAACAAAGCATCTTTAACCAGTCTCCATAAAGAGAAAGTGGCGATTGGGATACTTTCCGGACCTTGATCCCTCAACAATCTTTGTAAATCACATCTGACCTGATCCCAATCATTGTTATTAAGAAATCCCCCTGTCAGAAACCAAGGACATGCCTGGGCAATAACTTCAACAAATTCGGTTACAGTTTTTGTTTTTATTTTGGTTCCCTGTGTGTTTAACAGCTCTCTGAGTTCGTTGGCCAGACAAACTTTGGCTGCTGGGTTACCCATGGTAGCTACCTGTTCCTAGTTTAAGTTTCAATTTTTCCCCCTTCTCTTTACGAAGGCTATTTTTCCCCTTCTCTTTACGAAGGCTTCTTTTCCCCTTCTCTTTATGAAGGCTATTTTCCCCTTCTCTTTACGAAGGCTATTTTTCCCCTTCTCTTTACGAAGGCTATTTTTCCCCTTCTCTTTACGAAGGCTTTTTTTTTTCCCCTTCTCTTTACGAAGGCTATTTTTCCCCTTCTCTTTACGAAGGCTATTTTTCCCCTTCTCTTTACGAAGGCTATTAATCCTCCCTCTTCGTGGAGGGAGCCCCGCCCGCTTACCTTCCACGATCTCGGTAGGAACCTCCAATATGCCGCGTCTGGCAGAAATGGACCGAGTCCGGCGGGAGACGTCGGGGTTAAAAGAATTCACAGGACACCAAGGTTCTTCATCCAGGGGGAATCTGACTTTATTATCTCAGCTCATACTTATATATTTCTTTCAGACAGAATGGAAAGTTACTGGTAGGCGGAAGCAAGGACGGAGGGGGGCAGGTGGTCCTTGTCGACTCATACTAAGCCTTCAACCAGGAACCTTATCAGACCCAAGCAGGTCAGGACGTTCCCACATGACTGTTATAGGCTGAATATGAAAACAGACACCACAAATCTTTCAAGGCCTTGGGAGCTGGCCTCTTTGACGTGCACAACAAGAAACCAGGGCCGGCACCAAGCCCCGGGGGCCAGGGGGGATCCGAGCCAGCACATAACATAAAAATAAGCAGACATATAATGTTTTTATTTTTGAAATGAATAAAACATAGAGTGATAAATTAAACTAAATATATAGTGGTACTGAAAATAATACAGTCTCATAATGTAATAATTAAGAAGATATATGAGTGATTTGAAAAATGTGGTTCATGGAGCTATTTGGAGAAATAGATCCTGTGGAAAAGAGTATGAATATAGAGATGAATATATGTTGGGAAAGGGGAAAATGAACAAGACTGACAGATGTTATTTCATCTTCTCTAACTTTTAAGATAATGAAATTGCCATTTAGCATGCAAGGAAAAAGCCTGTTATTCTGTAGAAGTTTATAGAATTACCCATTCTCTTCCAACCATCCTCCAATCATTCCAGAACAGAAACAGAACAAGCATTGTTCTGGGCTACTCTAGAGCTGGAAGACTCAAACCAATAAGGTGTTGATTGGTCTCTGACAGAGCAGGACTGTCTACTACTGAATCTGAAACCATTCCTGAAGGATTTCAGGTGAGAAAAATCCTGACCTATGCCAGAAGCCCTTGACAGAGATCCAGTACTGCTGAAGATTCATATGTGAATGTGAATTTTATTCACATCAGCTTGTTCTGCAGAGTTGCATATAAAGCATGAGGTCTCTCAAGTCCACATTTAATCATTTTATTTTAATGGTGTAGCTTTATTTTTTTTATATTTCCCATATTTTATTTATTTTTATTTTTTATTTTATTTATTTATTTATTTATTGGTTGTTCACAACATTACAAAGCTCTTGACATATCATATTTCATACATTAGATTGAAGTGGGTTATGAACTCCCAATTTGTAGCTTTAATTGCTTATCAGTTGAAGTTATTTTCAGGATCATTGACCATATACTGCCTTGGGCTAAGTAATGTTGCCCTCAAAAGTCATGTCCTTCCCAAACATCAGAATAATATGTTATTTACTAATAGGTAAGTTGCAGATATAATCAGTGAATATTAGGTCACTCTGGAGTAGCATGAACCCTTAATTCAATATGACAGGGGTCCATGTAAGAACAGACACAGAGAGTCACCATACATTGATGTGAAGGAAGGGACTAGAATTTCACACCTACAAGTTAAGGATCATCTATAACCAGCAGAAGCTAGGAGACAGGCACAGAAGAGTCTCTACCTGAGACCTAAAGAAGAGGGAACAACACTTCTGACACCTCATTTCAAACTACTATGCTCAAGAGGTCCAAGCGAAACAGTTCTGTTTCTTTAAGCCACGAAAATTTGTAATATTTCACTGGGTGCAGTGAAGCATGCCTATAATTTCAGTGACTCCGGAGAATGAGGCAGGGAGGATCTTAAGTTTGAAGCCAGTCTCAGCAACTTAGCAAGACCCTGTCACAAAATAAAAAATAAAAAGGGCTGGAGTATATCTCAGCAGTGGAGTACCCATGGGTTCAATTCCCAGAACCAAATAAATAAAATAAAATCTGTAATACTTTGTTATAACAACACTAGATAACTTGTGTGTCTACTATATACCAAGTCTTCAGTTAGCTGATTTTGGTAGCATTATTACCTCTCTTGATCTTTTCCCTCACCTGGATTTAAGTAGTATAAAGTGATATATGCATATGCTATATACATAACAAATATGAGGTGCCTATTATGGTCTGGGCACTAAACCCAGTGTTAGGAATGTAGATGAGAAAAAGAGACCTGGTATACTGCCCTTGGACAAGTTTATATACTAATGTTCACCCATATTATAGACTGTTTTAGCCCTGGAATTTAGAAATATATAAGAAAGGAATTGATAAGAATTATTAAAGTTACAGCTACACTGTGGTATCAAGATTGCAATATCATAGTTATACAATTATTATGCAGCCTAATCTAGAATATATGATATAGATTCAGAGAATTGGCACCAGTTCTTCTCTATTAATTAGTAAGTTCATATTTTGATATTTTTGGAGGGACATGAATTTTAGGGGAACATTATTTAACCTGGGACAGTAGATGATCAATGATCCTGAAAATAACAACACTTGAGAAACAATTAAATAGATATCATAATCAAAGTATGGTATAATTCTCTCCTTTCTAACACAAGGAAAAAATACTACTAACTTTTATGATTTAGTCTTGCAAAATGCGGAAATATTTTTTTCTGAATCTTCGGTTGTTCTCATTTCATGTTATGTGTATATCAGTTTTAAAAAAGTAAAATATAAACATTATGTCTTTTGTAAGCTAGAAGGGCTTGGAAAATGGTCTTCAGACTGTCTTTCATAGTACAGTACCTAGGAACATGCAAGTTAATATAAATGTAGACTTGCACACTCCTCTGGTTTATTGTGATTGCCCATATCTGTTGGATGGCATCTATAATGAGAGATCTATAAATTGGTCTACAGGTCTTGGGCATAAATGATTAAAACAATATAAAAACCATATAAATATGGGTCATGTCACCAGCAAACAGAGTTAATTCGAGTTCTTTCCTGATTTATATCTTTAAAATTTCCTTTTCTTGCCTGATTGCTCTGACTAAAATTTCAAAAACTATGTTGAATAAGAATGGTGAGAGTTGTTTTTTCCTAATTTTAGAGAAAACATTTTAGTTTTTCTTCGTTGAGTAAACTTATGATGTTGAAGTATGTTTCTTCTAACCCCAGTTTTCCCAATCCTAGGATAAAACCCATTTGTCATGGTATAATATCTTAATATATTTTCAATTGTGGTTTGCAAATATTTTTTCAAGAAATTTTGCTTCTGTGTTCATTGGGGATATGGGTAGTTCTCTTTTCTTGATGTATCTGTCTGGTTTGGATATCAGAATGAAGAATGAATTTGGGCTGTATTCCCTCTCCTATTTTATGGAATCATTTGAAGATAGTTAGTGTTAGATTTTCATTCAAGGTCAGATAGAACTCAGATGACAATCCATCTAATCCTGGCTTTTTCTTTGTTGGTAGGCTTTTAATTGCTGTTTCTATCTCATTACTTGCTATGAGTCTACTTAGGTTTTCTATATCCTCATAATTCAATTTGATTAGGTCATAAGCTCTATCAGAAGCTGCAGGGTACAAGATCAACATCCATAAATTAATCACTTTTCTATATTCCAACAATAAATCTTCTGAAAAAGAAATGAGGATAATTATCCATTCACAATAAACTAAAGAATAAATAAATAAAATAAAATACTTGGGAATAAATATAACCAGAGCTAAAAACTTCTGCAATGAAAACTCTAGATAAAGAAAAAAAATGAAGATGTCCTTTGAAAATAGAAATATCTCCCACATTCATGGATAGGCAGAATTAACATTGTCAAAACATCCATACTAAATATGGCAATTATAAAAATCAATATACAAATTCAATCATATCTCCATTAATATAACAATAACATTCTTCAAAGCACTAGGAAAAAAAACAGTTTCAAAATTAATTTGAAATAGTAAAAGATCCAGAGAAACTAAAGCAATATTGAACAAGAAAAGTGATGCTGGAGGCATCACAGTTCCTGATCTCAGATTACACTTTGGAGCTATAGTAACAAAACCAACATGGTATTGGTATCAGAAAACACATGATGATAAATCGAACAAAATAAGATTAAAAAATTTATATAGATATTCTCATTTAGGACTCAACAAAGGTGCCAAAAACACACATTGGAAAAAAAGGTAGCATTTTTAATGCTATCTTTTTTCCAATGTGTGTAAAAGATAGCATTTTAATTGGTGCTTGGAAAACTGGATATCCATGTGTAGAAGATTAAACTAGATCCCTATTTTTTACTCTGCACAAAAGTAAAATCAATGTGAATCAAAGACCTAGAAATAAGACAAGAAAATTTGCAACTGCTAGAGGATAACATAAACTCAACACTCCAACGTATTGGTGCAGAAACTGACTTCCTTAACAAAATCCCCCAATTCAAGAAATAAAATCAAGAATCAATAAGTGGGATAGCATCAAATTAAAATGTTTCTGCACTGAAAATAAAATAATTAGAAGTGTAAAGAAAGAGTCTACAGAATGGAAGGAAAATTTTGCCAGCTACTCATCAGACTAAGGATTAATATCTAGTATATATAAATAACTCAAAAAACTTAACACCAAAATAAATAAATTAATAAATCAATAAATGGGCAAAAGAACTAAACAGACATATCTTACAAGAAACACAAAATAATAATAATAATAATAATAATAATAATAATAAATATATAAAAAAGAAATGTTCTACATCCCTAGCAATCAAGAAAATACATATCGGGCTGGGGATGTGGCTCAAGCGGTAGCGAGCTCGCCTGGCATGCGTGCGGCCCGGGTTCCATCCTCAGCACCACATACAAAACAAAGATGTTGTGTCCGCCGAAAACTAAAAAATAAATATTAAAATTCTCTCTCTCTCTCTCTCTCTCTCTCTCTCTCTCCCCTTCCCTCTCTCACTCTCTCTTTAAAAAAAAAAAGAAAATACATATCAAAACCACATTGAAATTCCATCTCACTCCAGTTAGAATGACAACCATCAAGAATACAAACAGTAGTAAATGCTGGCAAGGATATATGGGAAAAGGTACTCTCATATATTGTTGGTAATACAATCACTTTGCAAGGAATGTGGAGAGTCTTCAAAAGACTATGAATAGAACTGCCACTTGACCCAACTATTCCACTCCTTGGTATTTATCCACAAGAACTAAAATCAGCATACTGCACAGTTACAGGCACATCAATGTTTATAGCAGCACAATTCACAATAGCTGAGTTATGGAAAGGTTACCAGCAAAGATGCCCTTCAACAAATGAATGCATTAAGAAAATGTGGTATATATACATAATGGAGATTTAGTCAGCCCTAAAGAAGAATGAAATTGTGGTATTTGCTGGTTAAGTAGATGGAGCAAGGGGAAATCATGTGAAGTGAAGTAAGCCAGACACAGAAAATTAAGGGCTAAAAGTTTTTCCTCAGATGTAGAAATAGGAGAAAGTAAAGAAAAAAAGGGGGGATCACAAGAAAATAGGAGGATTAGCTGAGTAAAGAGGTTTGGGGGGCATGAGAAGGGAAGAACTGAGGAATGAAATTGATCAAATAAAGCTGTGTATAATTATATATACATATATGTATATATCACAGTGAATTTTACTTTAATGTATATAAACAAAGCACCAATAAAAATAAATAAATAGAAGGAAGGCCAGTAGAGAAAGGGAATGGGGGAAGGAGGAGGAAAGGGAGAGAGAGAGTAGTGGGTACTAAAATAAAGCAAATTATATTCCATGCATATATACTTATGTCAAAATAAACCCACAATTATGTCTAACTATAATTCACCAATAAAAACATTTTTAAAAGACTGGTGGATACTGAGACCATAAATTTTTGGTGTCCCCTGTGTGGGAAAACGGAGAAAGAGAGTTGTATACATGTATACTGCTGGATCTCTCAAGGGGATGATGATGCAGCACTGGCTTGAATTCCTGCTTTACATCATGCTAACACCTAATCTATAAGATTAAGTATCTCAACCCAGCCAACTACAAAGACTGATTTCCACACCCGTCCTCCAGACTTCTAATTTAGTGTGTTTTCCTTTTCTCATCACATGATCTTCTCACCTTTTAGTCACATCAATAAAGAATTCTCATATTAATTCTCCATGTTCCAAGCATCTCCCTTTCTGATCTCGTTATTATTGCAGTGGGGATTTGTTTACAGAACGAGTTTTCAGTGAATAGAATACCAAGATTATCTTTGTTACAAATTTAATTTAGGAAAAAAAAAAACACACAAATTAAAGTTCTGATTTCTTAAGCTAACATTGTACTGAATATCTTTTATTGCATTTTCTTTTTTTTCTCATGAATAGCACCACATTTTGCTCTTAGAGTTGCCCCTTGTGACATGCTGTCATGTCCCAAATGGAACAATATTGCATGGATAATTTTTGATGGTGCTTTAGGTTTATAACCTTGTTTTCTGTTTGGTGTATGCTGAAAAGAATGCCGATATTCATTTAAAAACTATAGTGTAGAAACATAAAGTTAAAAATGATATGATTATTGTCATCATGAATTCATTGTAAATGAAAGCAAAGAAATAATTTTAATATAGGGAAAAAATTAGAGAACTAAAATTTTGGCTCAGTAATATGAACCAATGAATCTACTTTCTTTACTATTTGCTTAATCCAGTTTGGGTTAAGAATCTTTTGATTGAAAATGGCATAAACTCCGTAAATTTATGACTAAAAACATTAGTTATTTTTTCAAAGTCTGGGTCTACAAGGAAAGCAAACTAGGTCTCATATTCAAATATAATTAGGCACTTGCTGTGGTTTTGTTTGAAAAAATAAAAATCTCTGAAAAAGCTCTTCATATTCTCATGCTTTTGCCAAAGCCTATTCCATAAAGCTTCACAAATATGATTGTGTTTGCATTTTATTTCATTGCCTTTAAACATAACTCTGTCTGTTGTTTTTTTGTTACATGTGTTTGTTGGTCAATATTTATAATCTCCATAGTCTAATCAAAACATATCTAATATACCAAGAATTTACGGATTTGATTCATATTTCTATCTGATGAATAAGTATTCAGAATATAATTTATTATTAATATCTAAATAATATATGGATGAGAAGGAAGCTCACAGTTTTGTACTTATTATAATTTGTTTTCTTAAAAATAAGTGAGGAAAATCAATTTCCATGCATGTACGACTTTGTCAGGATGAACCCAACTACTATGTATAACTATAAAGCACTAATAAAAAATAACAAAAATAAGTGTGAAATCAAAATAATCTAATACACATGCAAGGTAGATATCATTTGTGTTATTTTTTATGAGATTTTATTCTTCTTGCATTCCAATATTTACTTCTGAATTTTCTTTTCATTCCTAAAGTAACTCCTTTACCATTTCTTTCAATAAAGCTTTTTATTCATTGCTTTAAAATTTTTTGTTTTTTATTTTCACTCTTCATAATAGTTTACTTATTTACAGAACTCCAGACAGTTGGTGAGTTTTGCTATTAACTTAAATATAACAATCTGCTGTATGTTTTCTTTATGGGGAAATAAGTTTTGTTCTTTTTTTTTCAATAGATTATTCAACTATAAAGATTTTATTTGAGGAGAAAATAGATGATAATGGAAACAAGCTCTCTTTCTACTGTCCCTTTGACAACTGCTGTTTCAAATATCTGATCATTTTCTTATGCAATCTTAAAAGCAAGCAGAGAGAAAGTTGTATGTGGTCTTTTTTCTCTAATACCTTGTAATTTTTGCTATGATGTGTGCCATGATTTTCTTTTAATTTCTGATTGGGATCTGTAGTATTTCTACATTTGAAGTTACATATTTCATTAGTGCTAGAAAATTATGAGCCATTATATTTGGAATAATTCTTTTTATATTGTCCCTTCTAATTCACCCATTCTGGAATGCAATTTTAGATATATGTTAAAGCCTTTCATTCTCTCCTCCATTTTTTTAATGACACCTTTTATCTTTCCTTCCCTTTATTTCACTGTGCTCTATTGTGTATAATTTGCTCAAATACATGTCCTATTTCACTAATTTTCTCTTCAGATGGGTGTCTTCTATAGTTGATCCTTAGTGCATTTAATATTTGCTTTTTCATTATAAGAATCATTATTTATGTTTTTATTTCTATATTTTAAACACTTAGGTGATATGTAATATTTTATTTTTTTGTTAATCATAATTCTATTATGTCTATACTTAGGATTCTATTCCTCTGATTTGTCATGTCTGTTTATTCTCACTAACTGCTGATTGTTCGTCCTTCTGTTCCGTAATGGAACATCATGGGCTCAAATATCCAAGGCTTGTTCTGGGAGTGCGACCCATCTCTTGGTAGGAATCAACTTCAAGTGGGGTTTACATTTGCTTTGTCAGGAATTCTAAAGTTGTCACCAATCAAAGACCAAGTTTTACATCAATTTCTTAATTTTTGCCTCTTGGACTATATGGTTGGTATACATTTAGCCTATGGGAAGAATGAGTGAGTACTCAGTATCTCAAGTGAGGTTCATGTATATGTGTGTATGTACATTCACATGTATGTGTGTTTTCCTGTGCAGAAATGTACACGCCACTTTGCCATCTCCCTATACCGTCGGTGGTAATTTTCACTTCATTAAGTGAAGCAATTTAAAGTGCTCAAAAGTATGTATGAAATCTTAGATATATTTCTTCTGAACTCTTGGCCCAAGACATTGTAGTCACCTTTCTCTTCTCCTCTTTCCCTTCCTCCTCCTCCTTGGATTCCTGTACTGAGGTCAGTCAGAATGCTAATTCATGTGATTTCTGTTTTACATCAAGATCCATCTTTACTTCTTACCTATTGGGATTTAATTTGCTATTGAACTCAGCTAGGATTCACATTTTTGATTGTTGCTACATATCATGCAATATGTCTAAAGATTTATTTCTGGAGGGATTTAGGTTAACTTAGTCTGCCATCCTGCCAGATCCCTCTGCTATTCATTTGACATTATTTTTCATTTAATGCTCTCAACAGTCTTAAGAGATGGATAAATTGTCCCCACTTATAGCTTCAACTTTTAAATTTGCAAATAGATGTGGCAATATAGTCTAAGTTTTGCAACTAGAAAGTGGCACATTTTGGATTGAGACTCTAATCCTCCAGACTACACTGTTCGGGTTTTCACTCATAAATCAACATGTTTCCCTCTGGAATGAACCAGAATCATAGGTGCAGATTATTGGGCTATAAACCTGTCAATCTCCATGGACCTTTTCAGTATTATATCATGCAAATGAGGACATTGATACTCAATGAAGAAAAAATTATCTGCCCCATGTCTAAAACCTATTAATTTTACAGCCCTGAATTGAACAGATTTTCAAAATTTCAAGCACTATGGTTTTCCCCCACCTCATCTTGTTTGCAATTGACAAAGTATGGATTGCTATGAAACACAATTTAGACACTAGAGATTTATGCCATCTGCCTCTGCAGCCTCATGAGCAGGATCGAAAGGCATCGTCACAACCCCCCTAAGTGCATGTTTCAGCTCTCAGATGTCAACACTTGAAGCTCCCAACAAACAACAAAGGGGAAATTGTAGGCGAGAGATGCCTTTTCCTGGAAGGCACCCATCTGTGTCACTTCTGAAGGCCTTAAAAACTATATATATGGGTGTGGCTTGAAATATCAGTGAAAGAGACAGGCAGTGTAGAAATTGAAAATAGTAGTGTTTGCCCAACATACAACCTCAAAGTGTGCTACTCATACCTTTCTAACAAACAAATATATTTCCATTTCTTGCTGGTGTGTCCATTATTCATAGTGGACACAGAAAGTTTTAGAGTTCATGAACAAAGAGTAAATGAGCTCTGAACAAGAATTCTAAAGCTTTAGGAAAAATGATACATTCAATCAAATTTTCTTTTAAATAACATTTATGTTGCGGGGTGTGGTGGCATATATTTGTAATCCCAGCTACTCCAAGACTGAGGCAAGAAGATCATAAGTTCAAGTCCAGCTTGGGCAACTTAGTAAGACACTGTCTCAAAATAAAAAGTAAAAAGGACTGGGGATGAAGCTCAACGGTAGAGTGAAAATAATAATAATTGTAATTCCTTTAATTTTATTAATTTTATTTTATCAAGTTTTTTTGGTATTAAAATTTAATAACTGCAGCCACTTTTATTTGTTCAATCAGGTATGGAGCACAGACTGATATCTTTGTTACTCAGATGAAAGAACTGACACTCATAGAAGTTAGTACAATCTAAAATGTAGATAGTAATTGAGTTGGCTTGGAATCCAGAATTTTCAGCTACCTTATATTCAGACTGCACAGTTCACAACCGCCGTACTTCACTAGATCCACTCTCACGTGTCCTAGACACTACACTTATGCCCTCACCCCCTACATAAACTATTCATTTATTAATTTATTCATTATTTTATCCACTCACAAAATTATTGTTGAATGTCTACTTCTTGGCAGATTATTAGGTAATTTGCATATATTTAACATATATTCATTTATTCAGTCTTTACTACCACTCAGAAAGTCACTGTTAATATTCAGTTTTTGGAGAAAACTCAAAGTGTTCTACATTTTGCCCTATACAGGCAGTGAGGATTTAATACCACATTATGGGAGATTTGACTTTCTGAAGTATACTTGGGGGAAGATAACTTGTGGATTAAACAGCAAGTTGCGTGCTTCACTGCGTTGTTATCACAACATGGTGTGCCTAATGTGGCTCTCAGAGTACACATTCCCCCAACAAGACATATAGAAAGTCACTGTTCCCCTTATTCAACTAGCAGCCTGACAGGAAAGTGCCATGCTTAAAACAGATAACATATATTCTTCTTAACTAACAAACTTTCAATTGAGACACTTTAGTGGCTTCTAGATATGGGCAGAATGAGAAACAGTGCTTGCTGGCACACTGATGCTCTCAGGACAAGGATGCAGCCAGTCAGCAGCTTTATTTCTTTCATAGTCTACGTATCCTCAACCACCATAACCTACTCTGCTGTACAGCAGACAACAAATATTTTGTAGCTGACAGAATAGAGAAATTCATTGTATTTCGATCGAATTGAGATTTTTTAAACATCTTGGTTATTTGTAAAATTCTATTATTAATGGGTTCCATGGCCTTAAGAAAATCATATTTATCTTCATTCAGAAAATGAGGTTTTGAAATAGATGGTTTCTAATATCTTTTATAGTTTTAACTCCTTTTAAATTTCCCATTGGACCTAGATTGTTGTGCTTCAGCAATATTAGTTTTCTTTCAATTCTTTAAATATGCAAAGCTCTATCTCATCACAGTTCTCTTTGCCTAAACATTCTTCCACACCTGCAGTGACTTCTTAATGTTACTATAACAAATTACTACAAACCCAATGACTTAAATCAGGAAAAATGTATTATCTTAGAGTTCTGAAGGTGCAGAGCTGCCTTTCCTTGGGACCCTACCGAAAAGGATCCTTATCTTGTCCTTCTTTTTTTTTATTATTATTGGTTGTTCAAAACATTACAAAGCTCATGACATATCATCTTCCATACATTTGATTCAAGTGGGTTATGTCTTTCTATCTACCTCCGTTCTTTAGCTCACAATATCTTTCCACTTCAAAGCCAGTGCCTCCTCAATGTGCTTTCTTTCATCATATTGCTTTGTCTGCCTTTGTTTCTACGAGGACAGCGCCTTTTTTCCCTTTGTTGTCATTGTCACATTGCCATCTCTGATTTTGACCCTCTTGCCTCTTCATGTTCATGATTTCGTTGGACATATCCTGATAATTCAGGAAAATCTCCTTATCTCAAAATCATTAACTTAACCCAGGAGCAAACCATTTTGTTAAGTCTCACAACATATTCACATGTTCCTGCGATCCACACTTAGGGACACCTGCTAGTCAGTAAATTATGCTGCCCTTAGCCTTTTCCCTTCTTCATGTTCAGTTCGCCTTATCTTGAAGTCAAACTGTTACCCTAATGATATTTTCCTGGACTGTTAGTGTCAAACGTTCTCTCATTTATAGCTCAGTTCTTAGTTTTTTTTTATACATCAACTGTGTGGATGCTTGACCAAAATGTGTTTCCAACCCTGAGTATATGCTTCCTCAGATAAGGAACTATGTTCGATTTTTACTCACTCTAAATCCAAAATTCCATTCACAATGCCTCCAACACTACGGGTACTCAGTCATCTTCCTTCTCTGAAGGACTGAACCATAAACAACTGTATTCTCTATGGTTTAGGATGTGCTCATAAGTTGTTTTTTTTTTTTTTTTAAAGAGAGAGTGAGAGAAGAGAGAGAGTGAGAGAGAGAGAGAGAATTTTTTTTAATATTTATTTTTTAGTTCTTGGCGGACACAACATCTTTGTTGGTATGTGGTGCTGAGGATCGAACCCGGGCCGCACGCATGCCAGGCGAGCGCGCTACCGCTTGAGCCACATCCCCAGCCCTGCTCATAAGTTTTGAGTAACATCTCCAAACCAGATATAGTTCGGGTTTAAACAGCACCAAAGAACAATCACTAGATCCTTAAGAAATTATGTAATAAGAACTCACAGAGGGCTGGAGAAACATCTCAGTATTAGAGCCCTTCGCTAGCATGCTTGAGGCCTCAGGTTCAATCCCCATTGACATATACATACTCATCCTGATCAACACATTTCATTAAAATATGTAGTTTTCCAATTCATGCATTTATAAAAAGCATATTCACCAATAACTCACTAAACTGATTATTCTTCTTCTAAAAATTAAGTTGCCTTCCAGATAGATGTGAATTGACTTAAACAAAGCACATACAGTTTCTAGCTACAGTGTAAAAATCTGCAGCACTAAATTGCACATGATTCTACCTTAGTTTCTAAAAAACCTGCAGCTGCTTCCTCCTTCCAGCTGCCCTTCTTATTTTTTTTCTTGTATGTGATGATGGCTGCAACAAGTTTGGAAACAGATTCCTGTAAGCATTATGCATTATTTAGTGTGAATTTACATACTGTTCTGTTTTAAGTGCTTTGCAAGTGTCCTATAAATACAGGGAATTATTTGACTGTCGAGGCAGAAGAAAAGGAAGTTTAGAAAAGTAATTTGCAGAAAAATACAAATGGTCCTTTAGACAATTTCATATCCCATTGTTTCCGAATTGATTTGAAGATCCTAAATGGATAGAAGCTGTGCATCATAAGCTGTTCTATAAATATTCAGTATTTTATATTGCTCTTGTATTTATGTTGAAATAGTCCATGTATGTTTATAGTCAAACCTCCCTCTAAGCTTTATCTTTAGTATCTTGTAGTTAGGTTAAATAATATAACATAATAATCTACATGGAAATTACCTTCCAAAAGGAACCCACAGGAAGGGTGAAAGAAGTAAACATTAAAAATATTTTCATATGGGATAAATGCAGTAAATCAGAATGATGGAGAATTAGAGAGGGCTTTCAATACCACCAGAAAAGTGAGTGACTGTATTCTAAAGGAAATAGTGTCTTACTGACAGGTTTCTAAGTAGGTAATGGCCAAAGAAGAGTTGAGATTTATAGAGATAAACAGTATTGGCAATGTAGAAGGGGAAGAAATAAGAAAAGAGGTGCGTATTTAGGAATTCATTATAAGTATCCCAGCAGATATAGTAAGGCCTGGAATTACTGGCAAGTGGATGGAGAGGAAAAAGTGGTATTGGAGGTACTTCAGATAGAATGCTTTTGATTTCATGTGAAGATCACCACTGCTTTAAACCCGGGGGAGCAAGCTGTAAGACTTTACTAAATTTGTTTTCTTTTCTTCTTTGGGGGATGGATTTACTAAATTTGAATCAATTATCCTAGACCAATTAATTCTCAAAATAATGAAGATACATCTGGAAAATCTGTGTTCAGTAGGATGTCCTTTTTAAAAAATAACATAATACATGTGGAAAGTAAAATATTTCTTGTATTAGGCCATGAAAACAACAGACTGCCACCATATTCAAGGTACAATATGGTGCATGACATTACCCTCATCCCAAACTCTTTTATTTGCTTCATGCCCTAAAAAAGGTCACTATTTCGTCCATGGCTGATGCTGGATTTATACAATGGTCATTGAAGTTGGTTTCTCATAATATGCCAGGATAAGATGACCAGTTCTGTGTGCAATTCTAAAAAAGCACATATTTTATGAATTGAACTTAGAAGCCAAATCAAAAATTTAACTTTTGGTCTTGAAAACTCTTAAAAGAAAAAAAATGCCCAATACCCCTCTTTATAACCAGAATTTCTCATTTTAGGGTGACTTTCTATGTGCTATATTTGTTTTTAATTCTTTAATTTAAAAAATTCTTGGTGAAATTGGTATGATGGTAGATGCAATAAATACAGGAAAACAATGATTGCAAATATACTAAATGTCCAAATATCCATGTTTATGTTATGTTTGATAGCAATTGCAGAATTCTCTTAGCACATAATGATGTCCAATAGTGAATATCCTATATGGGGTAATGTTCTGGGCATGAGCTCACATAAAGGAAAAGAGTTGACTTAAAAAGCAATAGCCAAGCCGACTGCACCCTTCTGTGCTTGAAAGCAAAATTCTTGCCCTGCCAATAGAGCTGACTGGTCTCTGATAATTTATTTTGCCTCTTGGGTGCCCAGGACACATAATATTTCCAATAACAGTTTGCAAATTTTGAGTAATTGACTAGAAGTTAACAAGCACCGTATTACTATTTATGCAACGTTATTAGATTCTTTGGGTTCCTATCATTAAATGAAACTATAACTATATTTCTTAGATACAGTTCACCTTCCATGTCTATTCATGGAAGAAAATCAAATAAAAAGGGTAACCATAAGAATTTTAGGGGAAAATCCATTCCACAAAATATAAATAGCTCTCTTTGAGGTTATTAGTTGTGTATTTTATCCAACCCTGAAGGTCCAAAGATTAGCTCAACTTTTGTAAACAAACAAACAAACAAAAAGTCTCCCTTTAAGAGGGAAACCAGACCCACAAGTACATGCACTGACCATCTGAAAATTATGTGCATTGGAAAGATGAGGATTAATTCCATGACATTGTATTTGTAATTCTTAAAGGAACCAATCCGTTCCTTCTAAGAATCCAATCCCTCCATCATTTCAACACAGTGCTTCCCAATATGCTTGCCACAGAGTATGCACCTATTGTTTATAAAATCCTTAACTATTCATTAATCCATTCAGTGAACAAATGGAGGAATTAGATGGCCTTGAATATTAAGTTGAATTCTTTTGATCATAGAATGCTAAGAACTTAACCAAATAAATGCTGCAGGAAAATATAAATACCTGAAAAGACACAGGCTATGACAAGTCTCTTTGGTTCACTTTCACTATCTCATGCAGTGTGTGATAGGTGATGGTGCCCCAAATGATTGCTGAAATGAATCATGTAGAGATGAATCAAATAGTATAGTTAGTACATTGTAGGAACAATCTGAGCTTCTGATAGCAGTCTTGCTGATGTGTATTACTGATGTTGCTGGGTGTATAAAATTTAGATAGCAATAAAAATAGTTTTAAGAGGCCCTAAAGAGAAGTGTGCTTTGGTTTAAAGCCCTCTGGGTTTCTAAGTGAATAGATTTGTTTGGGTAATTGTGAGTGAGGATTTTCTTGTAAACACGAGGGACTGTTCAGTTTAATTGTGTTGCATCTGGTGCTGACTCTGTTTTTTTACAAAATATTTTCCTCTTTTGTATTGTGTGCCTTGGGTAAGACCAAAGGATTCATTGCTTCTCATCTTTTGCTATGTAGTCTGTATTCTCTTTAATTCTATCATTATGTATTTATTTTCAACTATAATGACTGTTGCTCAGGTTTATTAGACTCTGGTTTTATTTAAGCCTCACATTAAACTTATGCAGGAAGAATCATTATAATTTCTATAACACAGAAGTGGAAACTGAGACTCAGAACAGGTAAGATACTTGCTAGGATTACACAATAAGGGATGAGATTAATTTTAAAACTCCAAAGGGCATATTTTTACCCATTAAAACCAAATATTCTCAACCTTTTTCATGCCTATACTTGATAATTATATTTGTTTCATCTACTGGTCATATGTAAGAGTATTTTTTATATTATTTAGTAAATTGATCTTGCTTTAAGTTCAATTAATTTTGAATACTATGTTACTACCATAAAAATAAAAATAAACATTGTAAGTCAGAAATTAAGACACTATAAGCATTAAAACCCTGAAGGAAAACAATATGATTATATTCTGATGGGATATTGTTGCCTGAAGGAAGTCTCTTCACCTGACACTTGTTATCAAGATACGGTTGTAAATAAAGGGGGGTTAGAAAATATTAGGTGTTAGAGACATGTTACCATCATCGGAAAGAGTATTATATCATTGAAATATGAGAAGTTTAACATTCTTAATGTTGTATCTGTGAACCAAAATACTTTTCCATTTAAATCATGACTTAACACAATATAAAACTTTTAGAAAAACTCATCAGGGGAGCCAGTGATGGGTTGGTTCAAATGATTCCATCTCTACTGAGAAAACTAGTTCCTTATTCTGCCATCCCAGATGATGATAGATTAATTTCTGACTCTGTGGTACACATGCATATTTTTATACACCCAGCTAGCTTCTAGTCACAGCATGTACATAAACCAAGGGCTAATTAAATATACAAGTTGACGTAGGAACACTGACAGAGTTCAACCAATTCATGAAGAAGTTGCATGTACCATGAATTTTTTTCAACACACAATTCTTATGTTCCATGAATTATATCTTCCTATATAAAACCTTGTTTTGTTTCTATAATGTCTTTGATCCCCTAGAGTATTGCTTTAAAGTCTACAGTTCAACTTGAAAAATAGTCTGATAAATATGGAAATATTTCCTTAAGTAATGACCTGCAGTGTAACATTTTATAAAAAATCCAAAGCTCATTCATTTACTGTGAACATTAAGTTTATACCAGCAAGTCAGTAGGTCCTTATACAAATTAATAAGCCTCTACCCTCTCTGTATGTCCCTCAAACTCAAACACATACACACACACACACACACACACACACACACACGGAATAGTAAGGGGTTACCTTCTCTAATATACACATGCTTATATTGTTCAAAACATTGTCAATTTAAGTTTGCTTGACTTTCCTTCTATCTCTTACGTGTAATGTGCTAATACATTTCCATGAGCAAATTCTCACTGTGTGCTAAGAACTGTATTTTGGTTCACACCACTAATGATGCCTAGAGCAAAAATGCACATTCTGTGATGAATTCAAATCCTGCAGAAAAAATTTCCCTGACTCTACAAATCTTTAAATACTCAAATCCTGATAGAGTCTTTGGGTCAACCACTCTGAATTATTTTTCTATAACAAATGATAAGAATCCTCTCTTGTCTATTCAGGAGTCTTCTCTGAATCTGAAAATAATCTTGCTTAAAACACCTTATGATATTTGGAAATAATTCAAATGTCAGCTCTTTAATAGGAATTTTAGCACCCCTTCATTTCCCAATCTCATAAAAGCATTATCCTCCACTACTCAGAGTTCAAGTCACATAAGCCTTTCTGATTTTGTTTTTGTTTTTCATTTTTTATCTTTCAATGGAACATTTCTTTCTTCTATCTGGAATCTGTGCTATTTCCCTTTCCCAATTTTTGTACGGAGGCCATCTCAGCTATTACTAACTTAGGAAAGCAATTTGTGATGGCATGAAGTAGATCAATCTCTGTGCTTATGTATTTTTATATGATCTTAACATTTCTTTCCTTGGAGACATTAAAACTATAATCACCTTATAAGGTGAGTATATCAATTATAATTTAATTGATGCATTTCTCTTCTAATAGACTGTAAACACACAAAAGCAGGATATATATATATATATATATATATATATATATATATATATATATATATATATATATACTTTTTGTTCTACTACTGTATCCCTAGACCCAGGTACACAATCTGGTGTATGGTGCATCAGATAGCTAGCATATAAAAGTGGATGTTCATATGAATGTAAAAGAGAATGGATAGATTGATGGACAATTATTCAGATCTTTATATTTAGAGAGGAATGTTTTCCAGGTAACCACAATGATTTTTATAACTAGTCCATTAGACTTTAAATAAAGATCAAAGAAAATTGACATATTGGGTAACTATGAGGTGAAATGCAGGCAGCTATGTGGAAGCTGCATTTTCTATCTATCTATCTATCTATCTATCTATCTATCTATCTATCTATCTATCTAATTCATTTCCCTTCCAGGGTAACACCTGTGAACTATCCAGGCTAATTAGCATCACCTGGTGGTGATTGCTTAAGGAGAGCCTATGAATTAAGTTCTTGATTGGATGACTGTTCAAGACCTTTTTTTTCAAACATTTTCTTTTTCCTTTGTAAATAATCTGTGATTTTTTAAATTTCCTTTACGTGTTCTCATTCTCTTATTTATGGAATTTGACAATCTGCTTTATGTTTATTTCTTTGTATCAGCACTAAGTAAGTTCTCCATCATAATCATTTGGCAAAGCACAGTATTCGCCATGGAACTGCAAGAAAGGTTTCAAGGTGAAGGAAGGCAGTGGTGGGGTGTTTAGGCCTGGGTGCATGTCATTTCTGTGCCCTTCACCCTCTCTTCTGACCCTGCACTGCTCCTTCCTGCTTAACCAATTTGCAACTTGCTTCTCTCACATACCCATGTCTTTTGGACATGAGGTGAGGAGGTGGAGGAGGGGGAATGGGAATGTAATAGTAGGTTTGGGATTGCAGGGGAATTGCAGAGCAAGAAAATAGATGATAGCAGCAGGAGGCAGTGGGAAGGCCTGCTGAGAGCAGAGACAGGCAGCATTTATATCCCAACCTTATGTCTCCCAGACCAGTTTTGGCTCTGTGTTTTTCCTTACCATGCTGGTATTCCCTCTGTCTGGAACGTCCTTGTCACTTGGAATGTTCATATTGTCCTCTAGGACTCACTTTAAAAATCACCCCGCATTCCCATGTGAATCAGTCCTACCTCTATGTACCATCTTATTTTTACATCAATTTAAAAAATGTGCTTTCTTCCGGCCTCATTCCAAGTATATTGGGAATGCTAAAGAAGAAAAGGTTTAGGTTTATTTATACACAGATTCTAGGAAGATGACTGGCTATGGTAGTTGCTGCGTAAATATTTGTGGAATGAATGAATATCATTTACATCATTTTTTTTTAAATTAGCCTTTTACAAACAGGGAGAGTAGAAAGTACATCGGTTTTGGAGTCAAACTCAATTCTTCCCTCATTACTAGTTTTTATGAAAATTCTATAAATATGTGAGTCTTAGTTTCCTCATCTAGAGAAATCAAATAGTTACATATATATGTATATATGTACATACATGTGCATACAACTGCAAATATGTATATATAATAGCACACACATATATATTAACACAGAGAATACACAGGGTATATTTAGGATACATCACCTCTTATTTCTGTTCTTTCTTCCATAAATATATAAACCTGGAATTATATATTTTGTTATAGTGATGACTCAGATGACATACATCTGTTTAATGCTTGTATGGGTTTTTTGTTTTGTTTTGGTGTTTTTTTTTTTTTTTGCATGTAATAATCTCTACCAAATAGTTGCATGAATTACTACTGAAAGAAAAGCAATCTGTGCACCTAGGCATTCCAATGGGTAGTCTGCGTTGAGGGTGTGGATGTCCTTCCATACACCCTCCTGTTTATAGAGGGTATCAGAAGTCTCCACAACACTTGAATAAGTTTTGCATGAGGTTCTTCACCCACTCATCAATGTGTTCTGTATTCTTCACCAAGTACATTCTGGTTTTTCCACTGATCAAGTCCTACTAACAGTCCTCTGCTTCCTCAATGACCTTGATGCTCAAAGATGGGAATGAGAAAACTGGTCATTGTGCCAGTATGAAGACGAAGCTCTCGCTATATAGTCTCTTACTTCACCCTCTTTATTTTATGCCTTTGATTATTACCTACTTCCTGAGACTCACTTTCCTTGTCACTTGCAATGGAGCAATGATAATTGCTTGACTACTTAATGAAGAAAATGGATACTCACAACATAAGCACTCACTAGCATTAGTGAGTGCTCAGTAATTGTGAAATTTTTTTTTCTGACTTAGCATCTGATAACTCCTTCTCTGAGACTCGACACTATAATTTGATCATAACTGTGCCTTCTTATTCTTTAATCCTTTAAAATTCATTTCCCCCTATACCTGTAAAGAGCCTGGTTGATTTTTTAAGCATTAGACAGATATGCTTATTAAGGGTAAAAAGAACCCAAGAATGATAATAGTTAAGCAATGTATTCACATATTTCATAAAGGGCCCAAAATGATTTGTTCCCTGAAGGCTACCAGTGGAAGAGCTATAAGGGAATGCTCATTTTATTTTTCTACAAAAGAGTCATTACAAACCAAGAGAACAAAAGAAAACAGCATCACTCCTCAAAGATGGCAAGGATGATTTTTCCTATGCTCAAACAAGTGTCACTTGTTGAATAATGGTAGTGAAATTGAATACTTCAGTCTCAAATGGGAATGTCCTCTCCAGGTATTGTGAAACAGAGGAATTACAATTTATTCATGTCATATTCCAGGCATTCAATTGTTTAAGATATATAAACTCACTTAGTCCTTCAAAAATCCTAAAGGACAGATATGATTTTCCAGTGTTGCTTGGCTACTAAACAGACTTAAATAAGTGAAATATATGCCCAATTATGGAACAAGGGACACAACATCACCAGAATGCAAACTCATTTTTGATATTATTTTATAATATGCAGAAAAATAAAATATTCAAATATCAGGCTCCAAAAGAGCTCCAAGTATATACATCTACATAAGATAGAGGTGATTTTTATGTTTTAAAGAGTACATTTTTATTAACTGGGGAAACAGCTTAATGCACTCTCAGGTAAATGAGTCCCAGACAATTGTCCCTTTTGACAATTTCTTACATCACACTCTCTTTCTCCTTCCCTCCCTCCTTCACTCTCTTTTTCTCTTTTCCCCCACCACCTGAGGAACATTATGCAAAGATGAAAACCCTTTCATATCACATTTTCCAAATCGAAACTCTTCCCAAATAGATATAATTTATTCCATTTCTATATTCCCATCACACACTTTACTCTATAAAATTATTAATTAGCATATGGATAGTAATAAATGCTAACATTCCATCTCATTAGATTTTGAACTCTATGAGGGTACATTTCGGGTTGAACTATATAAATCTTATTTTCTAGGTCAAAATTATGAAATATTGACAATTTTAATATTTTATCTCCTTTTTTTTTGGTATTAAGATTTGGACCCATGGTCACTCAACCCACTGAGCCACATCCCCAGCCTGTTTATTTTTTATTTTTTATTTTGATATAAGTTCTCACTAAGTTGCTGAAGCTGACTTTGAATTTGTAATCTTTCTGCCTTAGCCTCCATGAGCTGCTGGGATTACAGACATGCACCACTGCACTCAGCAGGACCTCACAGGCTTCTTAACACATGCCTTTTTGATTAAATTACAACCTGAATGAGTCATGTAACTCTACCTTCTAGTGCCATAATAAAAACTGTGCTTGTTATGCAAGGGATGTGGCCATGACCCTCACCCATCTATTGAAACTCTCTAAACTTGGATCTTAGAAGGCTGTTTCAGGGGTTAAAGGTTTTGAGTGAATGGATAATCTCCATAAAAATATATATCCTACTCTTCTTCCCCAACACTGCAGCTCACACAAAGTGTGACCTACTCAGCAGATCTCACCAAACTGAGATCCTTCGCTTTTCTCATTTCTTCTGAAAAATGTATGTGCTGAATAGAGACAATTCTGGGGAAGGGAGAAGGAAGGGAGAGGTAGAAGCTGAGAGTGAGAGAGAGGTATTTTGACTGGTTTTTAAGGATGAGGGATCCAGCATTCATGAACCAGCCAATTGCATCTAGATTCCTCATCCAAACCCAGTGTTCAGTTCCAAGTACAAGATAGTAACCAGCAATGTAAAATCATATGTGACAAAAGAACTATCAAAATATATGGATACTAAAAAAATGTGTAGTTTGAACAGCTTTAGCTGTAATTATGCAGGTATACAAATCAGCAAATGCAGCTGTTTGGGGGACTGCATTTCATTGATTTCAGATTAGCCAAGATTTGAAAAGGTATTCATTGACTGTGACATTGCGCCTGTCTTTTTTATCCCTGATAGACTGTTCCGTGAGACACTGTTATGATTCAAATGTCATTCACACTGGAGTAGCAGGAACAAAGCGGGATTTCCAGAAGAAGAAGATCTAATTAAGAGAATAATATTTGCTTATTGTCAGCGCCTAATTAGTTTCCCCTGTATTCATGTTTATAAAGGTAGCTCTGTTATAATTACAGTTCAACAAGAAGAAGTTATGTAATATGTCCCATTGCAGAAAATATAGCAAAGATACTTGAAGATCTTCTCCTTTCTTTATACACACCAACACACACACAATAGAGATATCAAATAGTTACATTTTATTCTCTTCTCTTCACAATGTGAGAAACACACTAATAAGTTCAGAGAAGGGAGAAAAAAAAAGTACTATTATTTTACCACTCAATGAATCTGACTTCTATGGCATATAAGCCTATGAATACAGAGATTATTAGAAGTTCACTGTATGTTTTATTGCATTTTAAAAATAATAATTCTCTATCTTGCTCATCTTCTCTTGCACACATGCTCACAGCAAAGGAATGATAGAAATAGAGTAAGATAAAATTGACATAGACATGGATTGCAAATGTATGCCAAAAGATTCAAATTATAATGACATTCTGTGCCAATGGGGCAGGTTAGCTGGGATCAAAGACAATCAAATGATTTTCTGTGCTTGTATCTCAAAAGAGAATTTTGATCATGCCAATTCACTAGCATCTCTTTAAGAAATTATGTTAATTTAAATCAGGACCAGATAGGACCCTTTATATTGCATATCTCCAAATTCCCAATCCTTCAATCCCACATTTTTTTAATATCCTAATTTAAAACATTTTAGTACAGTAGCAGAACATGGTAATACTAGGTGCTCTTTCAAAGAAGTCTTAACATTTCAGTGTCTTAACCAAATAGAATTTTACTTTTTATTCATGTGTTTGTAAAATGAGGGCGTTCCTGGTTAGCTCATGACTTGTCTCCATATTGTAATTTAAGGCCCAGGCCAATCTCAAACCCCATGTTTTCAGAGTTTGCTTCTAAACAAAATAGAGACAATGGACAAGAAAATACATTTCTTAAAATTCTGGCCCGGAAGAGATACACATCTTTTAAATATGCTTTCCATTGATAAGAACTAAATCATAAGACCCATGTCTGGGAATCATAGTTTGTTGCTCTGCAACCTTCTCCCAGTGGCAATTCCAAAATAAGAAAGAGAAAACCGCAGCAACTCCAACCACCCTTTCCTCATCGTTCCTGCGGAGCATACTGGTGCATTACTTTATTTCACTTCATTTGGCGAATTCTCGCTCAACCTTCAAATTATGTTCAAGCATTACTTCTCTCTACAGTCATCTGTGATCTTCCACAACAAGACAAGAATTTGCCTCTTCCTTACAGCTATAACATCTCTAAATCATTCTAACAGAGCAGCAAAATATTTACATCTTGTTTCTCAAGGTCATGTCTAGTTTTATTCCTACTGCTTTTTCAATTCATCCCTCACCATGAGATGCTGCATCTGCCTCCACTGCTTTAATTATTATTTAAGACATGTTGACTTCCACATGGGGCCTCTAACATGATGCTTTCTTTAGATCTTTAGGCTCATACAGCAACATCCTGTTATTGCATTTTAACCACCCCCAGAACTTAGGACAAACAAAAAGTAACCATTTTCATGTCCTCAGGACTTTGTGGGTTGGAATCTCAGCAACTGTCAGGAAAGGGATCTCATCTGTGGGCCAGGATGAAGTGGCCCTCAACAAGGTTAAGTAGGGTTTTTTAATTAACTGGGCTCATCTGTTTGTGTTCTCAATCCTGGATATCAGTTGGATTACTGTACTTTTCTTTTTACTGTTTTTACTGAGCTTGTTTGTACTTTTATCCAGCACATTCACAGAGAGACATCTGAAATGATGTTTCTGAGTGTGCGTGTTTCTGTTTGTCTCTCTCTCTGACTCTCTGTGGGACATGACTACAACCATCTTGGTTGTAACTACCATCTTACCTGCACTTAACCCTAGCATACATTCCACACCCTTAAGATAAGCAAAATCATCAAGAAGGAGCAAAGTTTGGTGCCAAAAATTAACAAATGGACTATCTCTTAACTAATGTTAATAGATTTTAAGAAATCTCAGGTACATTCTCCTTTACCAGAGGCCATCTTTGTCTAGATTAGCATATAAACTTCTTCCTCCTGCCTTGGGACACGGAGATCATCCTGTTTTGCAGCCAACAAAGATATGATTCTGTAAATGAATCCTTAATAAATTATATTTTGTGCAATCCTGGATTTTTCTTCTTCATTCTTTGGTTGCTCCCTACATCCCACCTTTGGCAGCAAGTCCTCATACACCTGGTTTTCCTTCCTCTCTAATGCAGCAAGAGATTCTCAGGATACATGAATTTCCTACTAGGCTGCTTGGGTTCCTCATGGTGATTTTCTAAATGTCCCAAAATATCACTTCTGCTACATTCTATGGGAAAAAAAAACCAATAAGCCAGCACAAATTCAAAGGAAAGGAAATCAGATTCCTCCTTTCACTGGGAGGATTCCTGAAGAATTTAGAGCCATATTTTGTCAGTATAGTCCTCTGGTGGTAAATTATTTATTTTTAAGGCAAAGTAGAATTACACCTTCCAAATACTTCACAAATTTCATCATCTTATGACATTGGTCAAAGTCCGAGGTATTATGGTGGGAATCAAGTTCAGGTATAGAAAAATGTTTCCATACATGATTCATCAAGATAATTCCTCTTAGTATGGAGGTCTGTGAGCTAAAGAACGTTTAATATCCCCGATATGATGAACAAAAAATGATTATTCAGTAGAAATGATTTTCCACTCTCTCCTGTGTGCTCTTGATTTATAAGCAAGAAATATCTCAAATTTACATTTTCAGCTTACTTCCTAACCTCAGAAAGTTTGAGGATCCAAAAATCTGTATACATAAATATATATATATATATAAAATATATGTTAATACTGTTTCTTGTTCCTTTCTTCAAAAATGACAATACTTCCACTAAGTTTATTCTCTTCTTTCTCTTAACTGTGTTAACATTACTGTGGCTTGCTTTCTCAGATAACAGGTCCATTCACACTCTCATGGTCTCTATTTTGATGTTCTCTATTTTGAGCCTATGTAAAACAGTTGTGGGGCAGTGAGATTAAGATTCTTAGAAAGCATCTAAATGAATAATCTCCATAAAATGCTTACATAGAAAAATTTTTGAAGACTGTAGAGTTTCTGAGATATACTACCTTGCTTGAAGTCTTAACAAAGTTTAAACCCTACACTTGATGTCATTTTGCTTGAAAACCATGTTTTGCTTAACAACTATTTTGATAGAAATTAGGGATAAAAAGCTGTTTTATTTTAGAATCAAATGAGTTCTTTCTCATTTGTGTTTCTACTAAATTATTCTCAAAAACTTAATAGTTCCTTCTAATTCAATGTTTTGGTTGTTCATATATATATATATATATATATATATATATATATATATATATATAATTTATTGGAGTAAGTTTGAAGAAGATAATTGCCATTTTGTAATACTTTGCCTACAAATCTCCCAGTCAGATCCAGGAGACAGTCAATTTTCCACATTCTTCTCATGCAATAGTATAATCAAACATTTTGCCACTACCTGACAACGGTCTCTATCTCCAATGTCCATTAACACTTTTTCATTGTTCCTCAGTCTCTCCTTGCTAGTCTTGTTAAGGAATTTCTGGCTTCCATACACCAAATTCAATGTCATTATGCTTGACATTTTTATTGTGTTGGCATAGCATTTCCAGATAACAAATATTGTAATAGCCAACTATTGCTATGTTTCAAATACCCTCCAATTAATGTCTAGTGCAACAACTCATTTTCTATGTTTGTGAACAGGTTTTGATCAGGAGTGTGATTGTGCACAATAGGAATGGCTGTTTTTTTCTTTGTTGTTACTTAGACTTTTATCTGGGTTGGCCCATTTAGCTGGGGTAGGGAGAGACTATTGTATCTCCACCAATAATACATTGCCTGTTATATAGCAGGTAGTACCTGAATGTTTAATGAATTTTGAAGCCATCAATTACCTTTGAATTCCCATTTTCACACAGAGTAATACAGTTAATCTCAGTATGGTAGATGTATATTTGTCCAGATCTAAATATACATAAAATTTATTAAAGATATATTAAGACAGACTAGCCAAAGAAAAACCTGAGTCATGATAGACAGTGAGAAGATAAAGCCTTTATCCAGAAAACAGTACTTGGAATATAATCTGAAAGGCCTTTCAAAGCCACAGGGAAGGGAATCACAATATCAAAAGAGGGGATGAAAATGATATTTTAAAAAATTCAAAGATACAAAAAAAGAAACACCACTGAAGCATATAATTTAGTACTAAGGCCATGAACAGGTAGATACATCTGTTTTTGCTTGGCAAGAGGAAATTCATAGATTTGAAATCATTAAGGAGTTTTAGACTGTGGTAAGCAACCTAGCATTTCTAATGCTAACATCTCTGAAAATAAGTATCCAGGAAGTCATTTGCTTCTCCATGGTGAGTTCACTAGAACTCCACTGGGCTTTAGGCTGGCCATGGGATGTGGTTGAAAATGTGCAAGACATAAATCTGTAAACTTTTTTTGTTTTTAAGTTTGGAGGTTGGTAGGTTGCAGAGAATTGAAAAGAAGCCAAAGAAGGCTGTCAGGAAGGAAAAATAACTGATAATAGCATGAGAAGCCTACACCTTTGCTGTTACTTTTTCTAAGCCTATTGAAAGATATTTACAAGTAATAAATTGAAGAAAAGGATATCTGGTAATTACAGAAATGGGCATATTTCTATTGGACATGGAGAACTTTCCCTCATCAACTTAAATAAAAAGTGATCTGAAAGTCATACTGCAAATAGTCCCACAGTTTCTGATTCTGTGTTTCTTGAACATGAACATAACTGTTAATACATTCAATTAAGTAAGCCTGAGTCCTTATGTATAAATACTTCACTAATTCACCTACAGCTTGTCTGCTCATTGAAGCACTGTTAATGGGCTCTTAGTTCTAAATACACATTTATTATTCCATTATCCTATGCTGATGTTCACACTCGTGTGCACACCTACACACACACACACACACACACACACACACAAATTCTTGCTTCATTGGGGGATTCTCTGTGGTAAAAATGAAAAGAAAAAGAGATTTCTTAGAAACTGCAGGATAACAGAGCTTTCCTAAATCAGAATATGTCTATCTTTCCTCCAAAATGCCTAGCAATCAATAGGAAGAGTAACATAAAATAACCCATCACCCACAGTTTCCATATAACTGTGGGGCAGAGAATTCTATAACCTTTAAGTAACTGGAAGCAGAGAAATGTGTCTAGAAACTTGGAGACCCTCCTTCAGAGTTCAAGCTATAACAGTACACACATGGAAGAAGGCAGCTGATACTCATCACTCTAGTACACAGATGAAAATCATCTTAACAGAAAAGCTTCCATACTAATTTGGGTAAGAACGTGGGCATATTTCAGATCTACCAGATCATGGCACTTAATATTGGGAAATGAAGAGAAAGTGGTTAGAAAATGCATGATGTCAGAAAAAAACAGGATGACAGAGCTTTTAAATAAGGAGTGGACTTGGAAGGCACAGCATATTCACAGACTTTGTGGTGGGAAGAGTGAGAGAGACTGAGCCCTGTCATTTCATATGGGGTCTGCACCTCACTGTGCCAGCAGAAAGAGGTGCTCTTAAGCTAAGAAACCTAATGAGCCACGCAAATTCCTTACCCGGTCAATACACAATCATTTGATGTTACCTATCCCAGATAAATAAAAAATTTAAAATGTAGAAAAAGATACCTAATCAGAATTATCATTTAAGAAGAATATTAAGTATGAAAAAATATTTTAGTTGAAATTTTTCTCTTCCAAAAGACACAACCTCAAAGCTGGAGTGACCTATATAAAAATATCTCAAATGGAACAAAATACTTCCAATAAAACTTTTAAAAACACTTTTATTCATGCACTATTAGTTATTCATAATAGTAGGGTTCATTTTGACAACACAGATATATGGAACATAATTTTTTCCATTTGAGTCCCCAGTTGTTCTTCTTTCCCTCCCCCTACCTACCCCTCCTACCTCCTTGTATTCCCCTTCCTCAGCTCTACTGATCGTCCTTCTATTTATTTATGGTTTTAATTGGTGCTTTATAGATACCAATAGGTGGATGGAATTTAGATATTCAGACATGTACATAGTGTAATTTTGTCAAATTCTTCACACATTCCCTCTCTTTTCCTGTCTCTTCTCCTTCCTAAGACCTCATTCTGTTCTTCTCCTCTATTGATTTTACCCTTATTTTCCTGTACACCCACTTCCTCTTATTTTGCTCAAGCTTCCACATATGCAAAAAAAACAATCCATCCTCAACCTTCTGATTCTGGCTTATTTCAGTTAGCATCATATTCTTTAGATCCATTTATTCATCAGCAAATGCCATAAGCTCATCTTCTTTATAGTTGAGTTAAACTCCATTTTGTATATATCCTACATTTTCTTAATCCAGTCATCTGTTGAAGGGCACCTGGGTTGGTTGCATAACTTGGTAATTTTGATTGCACTGCTATAAACATGGATGATATATCACTATCATTATAATATGCTGATTTTCTTTCTTTTGGATAAGTACTAAGTAATGGGATATCCGGGTCATGTGATGGTTCCATTCCTAGTTTTATAAGGCATTTTCATAATGAAAAGTGGCTGTATTAATTTGCAGTCCCACCAACAATGCCCTTTTTCCTCACATCCTTGGTAGACATTATTATTTACATTATTGATGATTACTGTTCTAACTGGAGTGAGATGAAATTTCAATGTGGTTTTGATTTTCATTTCCTTGACTGACAGTGAGGTTAAACATGTTTTCATATATTTGTTAGCTATTCGTATTTATTCTTTAGAGAAATGTCTATTTGGTTCTTTCAGCATTTGGTGACTGGGTTATTTGTTTTGGGTGTTACATTTTTTAGTTCTTTTTATATTCTGGCTAGAAATCATCTGTCAGAGGAGGAACTGACAAAGATGTTCTCCCATTCCATAGGTTCTCTCTTCACGCTGTTGATCATTTCCTTTGTTGTGCAGAAACTTTTTAATTTGATGTCCCACTTATTGATTCTCAATTTTATTTCTTAAGCATTAGGGATCCTTAAAGCAGATAGTGCCTATGCTATTATGTTGAATTTTTGATCCTGGCGGTTGCAAAACTTCTGATCTAATTCCTTAGTCTTTGATTGACTTTGAGTTGGATTTTGTGCAGGACAAGAGATAAGGATCTAGGTCCATTCTTCTACTTGTGGATATTCATGTTTTTCCTATACCATTTTTCAAAAGATTATCTTGTTTCCAACATATATTTTTGGGACCTTTGTAAAGTATCACATGGCTGTAATTATGTGGGTTTATCTCTATGTCTTCTGTTCTACTTCATCGTCCACATGTCTGTTTTGATGCCAGGGCCATGCTGCTTTTGTTACCATAGCTCTGTAGCATGACTTCAGATCACTGCTGTGATGCCTCCAGCATGGCTTTTCTTGCTCCCGATTGCTTTTGCTATTTGGGGTATTTTATTCTCCCAACTGAATTTTTGGACTTATTTTCCCCCCTAGTTGTAAGAAAAATGTCACACTTTCTCCCCTTCTAATAACTGAATTTTCTTTTTTGCTCTTCCTTTTTTTTGTCTTTGTTTAATTTGTTAGATTTGGTTATTTTTTACTATTGCTCCTTTCCAGCCATCACCCACTGTCTTTCTCCTGCTTCCCTTCTGTTCACGTTTTTAATTGTTTCAAACTTTCCTTTGCCTTTCTGCCGCATTTTTGCTTCACTTAAGGAATTGGGCTTTCACTTTCTGGTAGAAATCTTTGGTTTATGTAATTTCTATCCCATTCATGTTGTTGAAGTTATTAATACTGTGGGTGACGTCATTGATGCCTGCTGTTTAATGTCTGATCTAGTTCATGGCTATTTATTAATGGTGCTGATGGTAAAGGCTGACCCCGCCATCCTTCTTTAGATGGCAATTAGTGCTAAATATGTTGGAGTAGGCCCTAGACATTTATTTTAAAGCTTTAAAACAAATTCCTTTCACCCCATTCTCTAAGCGACATTGAGAAGTCATTGGGATACTACATGCTGTAAGGGTAGAGGTCCTGCTGAACTCCACTCACAACTTGGCAAGTGACTGTGAACTTCACTTCACTCACAAACTCGCCCCACTAGAATCCAATAATACTTTAACACATAGAATAGGGGAGACAGAATCCTCAAACCAACAACCTGGCCCCAAGGAGGAACAGCTGGAGGGCGACCTCAGGTCCCATTCCTGGACATGTAGTCACACAGCAAAGAGAGAGAGAGAAGCCCATATAATAATTCTTTAAAATAGAAAAGAAAAGCCTGGAGACAGAGAACTGTCAACGCAGATAAGAAATGGCCAAAAAGGAGAAAGATTCACAGTAAAATTTAGACAAACATAAGAAAGAAATCAAAAACAATGAAAAAAAATCTAAAAATTTGAAATAAACTTTGCAAACATATGCATCATTGGATGAAATCAACTGAAAAAATCATAAAGGGAATGGAAGGGAGGAAGGAAATTGTCAAACAACAGGGAGCCACTATTGGGCATAGAAGATAACCAAAGATTATTATTCATCATTGAAGAGAAAAACTATGGATAACTGATTCTTAAAACTATAACCCAAGAATATTTGAGGGCTACGTAAACATCTAAAACATTCATCTTTAAAAGTATGCTATGTACATGAAAAAAAAAAATGATCTGGAATTGCCGACTTTTAGTATCTGGCAAAAATATCAAACTTGAGGAATTCTGAAAAACTGAAGTAATAGGACTTGGAATTGTAAAACTTGTACCCTCAAAAAGGCAAAAAAAAAATGGAATATCCACATGCTCTCCATTTATACCCTTACATTAAATCCTTAGTTGCAAACTTCTCAGAATAATTAGAATTTAAAAAGAAAACACAGTATAACAATTACATGGAAAAAAAACAATAAAATAAAATCACAGGATGGAAAGATCTGTTACACATCACCTTAACGTGAACATGCAATATCTCTGTGTCATATGCAGTTAAAGCTCTTGGCAAACTTTTGAGCTCTGCTATTAAAACATTCTTTATCAATGAGAAAAACCCAGCTTAGAAATTTCAAGAAATAAAAAGAAATCAAAAGTCTCAGATGAGATGTGGGAAATAAACTTAAGCCTGTCTACTTCCGAAAGTAGCCTGCGTAGGTTAGACCAATCTAAAGACTTTGTCAAGTCCTCTAGTAGGTGAGCTGTCGGTTAGGGATCCTCAAGTGATCTCTCAGGGGTCATAACTCACAAACTTGAAAATCTTGGAGAACATTTTTCCCAATTAGCCTAAGTAGCACAAACTTCTATACAGGCTAGAGCTTGCAGGAATATATTGCTCAACTCATAATTACCCCTCGTGGATTTGCCTTGTTTCCTTTCTTAGACTCTGAGCTCCAATAGCACAGTGGTTGTGGTTTTATCTACATATTGTCATCACTGAGTAGAGTTCCATTCCTCATATATTTGCTATATCACAGGTGGTTATCAATTGTACTATACTAATAGTTCCCCACCCCAAAGATACTAAGTATAATCACTCAATATTCCACAGCCTTTCTTTTTGCACTTTATTTTCTCTAGACTACTTCAAAATTAGTTTTCAGGGTTCTGGTTCAAAACACAACTGACTTATGGAGCCCACTTAGATTCCGACAACTTTTATTGTAACTGAGGAATTTTTCCCCTATATTAGCAACAGACTAATTACAATTTAAGAGTTTCTTTTTTATCCTTAACAAAATGTGTCTGGGTGTCTAGCAATAATACGCACATGTGAAATCTTGAGATCCTTTTGTTTAACCCAGACTTAAAACTGTAAATCTTAATGATCAATCTATGAAAGTACTTAGCTTCTGATTGTAGTAGCCAGGGAAGAAATTCAGGGGAGAAAAAGATGGCACACTTGAAACCTAGGTTTTGCAAATGATTTTCATAATCACAATACCTCAATGAATAGGTATCATGAGTCTAATTTTCTAGATGAATAAATAGTGATTGTAAACATTTTAGTAATTCACTCTTGATTGTATGAGAGTAACTGAAAAAATTTAAGTTCAAATTTTAGCCAGGAACATGCCTATAATCCCAGCAAGTTGGGAGACTGAGACAGGAGGATTGCAAATTCAAGGCCAGCCTCAGCAAATTACTGAGGCCCCAACTAACTTATTGAGACTCTGTCTCAAAAAATAAAAAAAGGGCTGGGAGTGTGTTGCTCAGTGGTTAAGCATCCCTGAGCTCAATCCCAGGTACCACAAATAAATAAATAACTACTGGCATATTCACTGATCTTTTTTCCTGTGTAATTAAATTTCTGAATGTGTTGAGGAAGTCATGATTGTGATTTGGGATTGTACTCTAGTTCTGGCAAGATGGTCTTATCTTACATGTGCACTTACACAATCACAAACGCACCTCAAGGTACTTGAGTTCCTGAGATGTTTGTGTACAGAAATGTTGCTATTTGTTGTATAAATGAATTGCCTCTATCTACTGTTCTCGGACTTGAAGATAGTGTATTGTATTAGAGGATAGTTTAGGTATCTTTGTTCTACTTAAACTATAGAAAGTTCTAGGCCACAATCTGCAGCAAATGTCTTCCTCATCCTCAGCTCAGAGGACAACTATGTTCCTTTGTTAATCACTCTCCTCCAAATTGTTGTAATCACACATTTGCAACTGCATCTCTAAATGTCTGGGTCACAGTGAGAAGCAGCTGATACAGATAAATTACCAAGATAACCTTTTGCAGAGATTGTTAATATGATTGATAGAAGTCATTACATAAGTTAGAGATCATTATTTTTTATTGTTAAAATGGGATTTTCCCAGCAAGCCACATCAAGCAGGCTCTGACTAAGATGAAAAGAAGTCTCCTTAGAGATAGTTATTAGTCTCATGTCTGGACATTGGACAGCTTCAGGATCTAATCCTAATGCACTAAAATCACGGGCAAGAGCCAAGCGATAGATAGTGCTGTATAACTTTGGTTTTTAGACTTGAACATGCCTTAGAATGTTACAGGAAGGCTTCTTAAACCAGATTGCTGGTCCTTACCTCTCAATTGACAGGTGGCTTAAGAATTTGCATTTCTAGGAAATTCCCAGATAATGATGATGTTGCTGGTGCTGGGTCTGTGCTCTAAGAAGCACTTCTTTAAAACCACTTTTGGTTTAGAGTACAAGCTCTACAGCCATAGCACTGTGGCTGAAAACCCTCCCTTCCACTGAGGGCTTCAGGAAAGATTATGAAACACTTTGAGACATCATTTCTTCATTTACTAAATAGAAAAAAAATAGGAATAATGATGGCAGCACAATGGCAAGGCCATATTAAGAATTTAATAAATAATAACTATGGCTTTTACCTCCTCTGGGAACCCTCACTGTCTCATGTCTTTCCCTCTCAGGAATGCATTAAGATCACCCCAAAAATATATAAGCTCTATCCTAGTGACCTTGGCCACAAAATATACTTGCAGGAAATACCTACCAATGAAATCACCAAACACTAAGACTCATAGTTTTAGTCAGCTTTTTTGCTGCTGTGATCAAAAGACCTGCCAAGAACAATTTTAACAGAGGAAAGGTCTATTTGGGGGCTCATGGTTTCAGAGGTCTCAGTCCATAGATGGCTGGCTCCATTCCTTGGGCTCAAGTTGAGGCTGAATATCATGACAGAAGTGTGTGATGGGGAAAGTAGCTCAGGACACGACCAGAAAGCAGAAAGAGGCTCCATTCACCATATACAAAATGCCCCTAAAGTCATACCCCCAATATTCCCTAGTCTATCCACACCCTACCTGCCTTCAGTTACCACTCAGTTAATTCCCATCAAAGGATTCATTTACTAATTGGGGTAAGGCTGTAATAAACCAATCATTTCACTGTTGACTCTTTGCATTGTCTCACACAATGAGCTTTTGGGGGACACCTCACATCCAAACTGTAACACTCATATATGCTTTATTTGCTAGTCTAATTTCAGCAATGGGGAAATGAAACCCAGAAAATTGAGTCTCCCTCATACCGTGAGTTAGTGGATGCACAGACATGTCCCTTATGCAAAGGCTAGTTGCTGGCTTTAGTCATTCAGTAGGACATGAATGGATATAATAGATTAGTTATGGGTCAAGAAAAATGATGTTGTCTTTCTGGATAATTAAATTTCTGAAGCATTCTCCCACCCCACCCCATTAACCTGGCTATAGTGGAGATGAGCATTTAAACTCGCATATCTTTGTGGCCACACAAATTAGCTCTGGTGCAATATACACTTCATCCCTAGGGAAGAGTAAGTACTAAAACACCATAAATGCAAGGATGGATGAAGGGTTTAAAACATTCCTAGCATCTTCAAAATTATTATTATTATTTTAGGCTTTTTAAATGACTTTATGTAAACCCTGATGCTTGCTTTTGAGGTCTCTTTTTGTCCAGTGTGTGAGGTCTTCTTTCCCTGTGAAAGATATCTATTCTTCCAAGTGCCTTTGTAAAATGCCATATAAGAAATTCAAGAAGACAGGCATGAATTCCAGTAGTTCCGGAGGCTAAAGCAAGAGGATCATAAATTAAAGGCCAGCCTCAGCAACTTAGCAATACCCTAGGCAACTTAGTGAGACAGTGTATCAAAAGAAAAAAGAAAAAAAAAAGACAGGGTAGGAGGCTCAGTGGTCAAATAACTCTAGGTTCAATTGTCAGTATAGAAAGCAAGAAAGAAAGGAAAAATTTAAGAAATAGATATTGGGAAATGCCTTACTCCTGGTAGGATTTAAAGGTGGTTCTCAAGGTAGTGGTGAAGGGGCATCATTTTGAGGACTTTATCTAGAGGAATGAAGGGTAACAAATGGGACAGAAAGAGACAGATACATAAAGAGACAGATGAGAGGTTTGACATGGTGAATGATCTGATCGCATTTCAAATTTAATAATTTTTAAAATGAAGAAAAAAATGCCCAAGGCTAGCAGGAGAAACCAGGAGCCTAGAGGCAAGGCCCTCGCGACTGGGCAGCTGTAAACTGCAGGCCCACCGGCGACAGTTCACCCACTGCCCGCGTAACTGGGCGGTAGGAGAACGCCCTCCCTTTGGTGACGGATCACCTGCCCGCGGCCTGTGATACTGGGCGGCTGGAGTCTACCCGCCTGCCACGACTGGGAGCTGAAACCACACAGAGACAGTCCAGTCACACCCCCCCATTAGGGCACCCCGGCAAGGAGACTGGGGCCCGTCATAGCAGAGTAGTGTCGTCACTGGAGCTCGAACGTCGGAATTCCTTCCCAGCGGAATCCACGTTAGCAGTCATACTTCAACAACACAAAGGAGAGACATCAGAGTAATACAGAAACAAAACAAATCTATAGAGGAGAGCAGAAACACGACAATCAAAAAGAGCTGGAAAGTAACGTGGACAACATGAGAAAACAAGGGAAAAAAGGATTACAAACAATGCAAGACTACTCAATTCTACAGGAGGACATAGAAACTTCAGAAACAGGTATAGGGAAAGAACTCAAGGCATACCTAACTCGAATGGAAAGGAATATTAGAGAAGACATGAGACAGCAAGTCCAAGAAATAAAAATATATTTTGAAAATGAATTAAACAAACAAATTCAAATGGCAAAGAACGAGCTCTACCAGGAGATAGAGATATTAAAAAAAAATCAAACAATAATCCTAGAATTACAGGAAACTATAAACCAAATTAAAAACTCAAACGAGAATATTACAAATAGACTTGATCAAGTAGAAGTCAGAACATCAGATAATGAAGACAAGGTTTATCAACTTGAAAAGAATATAGTCAACACAGAAAAGATGCTTAAATCCCACGAGCAATCTATTCAAGAGATATGGGATGTCATAAAAAAAACAAATCTGAGAGTCATAGGGATAGAAGAAGGCACAGAGATTCAAACCAAAGGAATGGACAGCATATTAAATGAAATAATTCTAGAAAACTTCCCAGAGATGAAAGATGGAATGGATTGCCAAATCCTGGAAGCCTACAGGACCCCAAACATTCAAAACCATAATAGACCAACCCCAAGACATATAATTATGAAGATAGCCAACGTACAGAACAAGGAGAGAATATTAAAAGCTACGAGAGAAAAGAGGCAGATTACTTTCAGGGGTAAACCAATTAGGTTAACGACAGATTTCTCATCACAAACTTTGAAAGCGAGAAGATCCTGGAATAACATATTTCAAACGCTGAAAAATAATGGATTCCAACCAAGAATACTATATCCAGCAAAATTGAGCTTCAAATTTGACAATGAAATTAAAATCTTTCACGATAAACAAAAGCTAAAAGAATTTGCAGCAAGAAAACCAGCTCTGCAAAGCATTTTGAACAAAACACTACAAGAAGAGGATGTGAAAAATAGTGCCCAAAACTAATAGCAGGAAGTATCTCAGTAAAGGGGGAGGAAAATAACCAAAAAGCAAAACTAACCAAACTAAAATAAATAAATAAAGAAGCATGACTGGAAATACAAATCATATCTCAATTGTAACCTTAAATGTTAATGGCCTAAACTCACCAATCAAGAGACATAGGCTAGTAAACTGGATCAAAAAAACAAATCCAACAATATGCTGCCTTCAAGAGACTCATATGATAGGAAAAGACATACACAGGCTGAAGGTAAAAGGTTGGGAAAAATCATACCACTCACATGGCCCTCGGAAGCAAGCAGGAGTGGCCATACTCATATCGAATAAAATCAACTTCAAACCTAAGTTAATCAAGAAGGACAAAGAAGGTCACTATATACTGTTAAAAGGAACCATCCACCAACAAGACATAACAATCATCAATTTGTATGCACCCAACAATGGAGCTGCAACGTTCATAAAACAAACTCTCCTCAAGTTCAAGAGTCAAATAGACCACAACACAATAATTATGGGTGACTTCAACACACCGCTCTCGCCATTAGACAGATCCTCTAGACAAAAACTGAATAAAGAAACTATAAAACTCAACAGCACAATCAATAATCTAGACTTAACCGACATATATAGAATATATCAACCATCATCAAGTGGATACACGTTCTTCTCAGCAGCACATGGATCCTACTCAAAGATAGACCATATATTATGCCATAAGACAACTCTTAGTAAATATAAAGGCGTGGAGATAATACCATGCACCATATCTGACCATAATGGAATGAAATTGGAAATCAATGATAAAAGAAGGAAGGAAAAATCCTACATCACATGGAAAATGAACAATATGTTATTGAATGATCAATGGGTTATAGAAGACATAAAGGAGGAGATGAAAAAATTCTTAGAGTCAAATGATAACACAGACACAACATACCGGAATTTATGGGACACAATGAAAGCAGTTTTAAGAGGGAAATTTATTTCTTGGAGTTCTTACCTCAAAAAAAGAAAAAAACCAACAAATAAATGAACTCACACAACACCTCAAAAATCTAGAAAAGGAAGAGCAAAACAACAGCAAATGTAGTAGAAGACAAGAAATAATTAAAATTAGAGCAGAAATCAATGAAATTGAAACAAAAGAAACCATTGAAAAAATAGATAAAACTAAAAGTTGGTTCTTTGAAAAAATAAATAAGATAGACAAGCCCTTAGCCACGCTAACGAAAAGAAGAAGAGAGAGAACTCAAATTACTAACATACGGGATGAAAAAGGCAATATCACAACAGACACTACAGAAATACAGAAGATAATTAGAAAGTATTTTGAAACCCTATATTCTAATAAAATAGAAGATAACGAAAATATCGATAAATTTCTTAAGGCATATGAATTGCCCAGATTGAGACAGGAAGACACACACAATTTAAACAGACCAATAACAAAAGAAGAAATAGAAGAAGCCATCAAAAGACTACCAACTAAGAAAAGCCCTGGACCAGATGGGTATACAGCGGAGTTCTACAAAACCTTCAAAGAAGAATTAATACCAATACTTTTCAAGCTATTTCAAGAAATAGAAAAAGAAGGAGCTCTTCCAAATTCATTCTATGAGGCCAACATCACTTTGATCCCAAAACCAGACAAAGATACTTCAAAGAAAGAAAACTACAGACCAATATCTCTAATGAACTTGGATGCAAAAATTCTCAATAAAATTCTGGCGAATCGAATACAAAAACATATCAGAAAACTTGTGCACCATGATCAAGTAGGATTCATTCCTGGGATGCAAGGATGGTTCAATATACGGAAATCAATAAATGCTATCCACCACATCAATAGACTTAAAGACAAGAACCACATGATCATCTCGATGGATGCAGAAAAAGCATTTGACAAAGTACAGCATCCCTTTATGTTCAAAACACTAGAAAAACTAGGGATAACAGGAACTTACCTCAACATTGTAAAAGCTATCTATGCTAAGCCTCAGGCTAGCATCATTCTGAATGGAGAAAAATTGAAGGCATTCCCTCTAAAATCTGGAACAAGACAGGGATGCCCTCTATCACCACTTCTATTCAATTTAGTTCTCGAAGTACTAGCCAGAGCAATTAGACAGACAAAAGAAATTAAAGGCATAAAAATAGGAAAAGAAGAATTAAACTATCGCTATTTGCGGATGACATGATAATATACTTAACAGACCCAAAAGAGTCTACAAAGAAGCTACTAGAGTTAATAAATGAATTCAGCAAAGTGGCAGGTTATAAAATCAACACGCATAAATCAAAGGCATTCCTATATATCAGCAACAAAACTTCTGAAATGGAAATAAGGAAAACCACTCCATTCACAATATCCTCAAAGAAAATAAGATACTTGGGTATCAACCTAACAAAAGAGGTGAAAGATTTATACAATGAAAACTACAGAACCCTAAAGAGAGAGATAGAAGAAGATCTCAGAAGATGGAAAAATGTACCCTGTTCATGGATAGGCAGAACTAACATCATCAAAATGGCGATATTACCCAAAGTTCTCTATAGGTTTAATGCGATGCCAATCAAAATACCAACGGCATTTCTTGTAGAAATAGACAAAGCAATCATGAAATTCATATGGAAAAACAAAAGACCCAGAATAGCAAAAGCAATTCTAAGCAGGAAGTGTGAATCTGGAGGTATAGCGATACCAGAGGTCAAACTGTACTACAAAGCAATAGTAACAAAAACAGCATGGTACTGGTACCAAAACAGGCAGGTGGACCAATGGTACAGAATAGAAGACACAGAGACTAATCCACAAAGTTACAACTATCTTATATTTGATAAAGGGGCTAAAAGCATGCAATGGAGGAAGGATAGCATCTTCAACAAATGGTGCTGGGAAAATTGGAAATCCATATGCAACAAAATGAAATTGAATCCCTTTCTCTCGCCATCCACAAAAATTAACTCAAAATGGATCAGGGAGCTAGATATCAAATCAGAGACACTGCATCTGATAGAAGAAAAAGTTGGCTACGATCTACAAATTGTGGGGTCGGGCTCCAAATTCCTTAATAGGACACCCATAGC
This sequence comes from Spermophilus citellus, assembly GCF_964194105.1. Taxonomy (NCBI): domain Eukaryota; kingdom Metazoa; phylum Chordata; class Mammalia; order Rodentia; family Sciuridae; genus Spermophilus; species Spermophilus citellus. Next base: position 47,516,749 of record NC_138200.1, on the reverse strand, counting down.
CCAAGAGTTAACAACCAGAATAAACAAATGGGACTTACTTAAACTAAAAAGTTTTTTCTCAGCAAGAGAAACAATAAAAGAGATAAATAGAGAGCCTACATCCTGGGAACAAATCTTTACCCCCCACACCTCCGATAGAGCCCTAATATCCAGAATGTACAAAGAACTCAAAAAATTAAATAATAAGATATCAATTAACCCAATTAACAAATGGGCCAAGGACCTCAACAGACACTTCTCAGAGGAGGACATACAATCAATCAACAAGTTCATGAAAAAATGCTCACCATCTCTAGCAATCAGAGAAATGCAAATCAAAACCACCCTAAGATACCATCTCACTCCAGTAAGATTGGCAGCCATTATGAAGTCAAACAACAACAAGTGTTGGCGGGGATGTGGGGAAAAAGGTACACTTGTACACTGCTGGTGGGGCTGCAAAATGGTGAGGCCAATTTGGAAAGCAGTATGGAGATTCCTGGGAAAGCTGGGAATGGAACCACCATTTGACCCAGCTATTGCACTTCTTGGACTATTCCCTGAGGACCTTAAAAGAGCGCACTATAGGGATACGGCTGCATCAATGATTATAGCGGCACAATTCACAATAGCTAGACTGTGGAACCAACCTAGATGCCCTTCAATAGATGAATGGATAAAGAAAATGTGGCATTTATACACAATGGAATATTATGCAGCACTAAGAAATGACAAAATCATAGAATTTGCAGGGAAATGGATGGCATTAGAGCAGATTATGCTAAGTGAAGCTAGCCAAGCCCTAAAAAACAAATGCCAAATGTCAGCTTTGATATAAAGAGAACAACTAAGAACAGAACAGGAAGGAAGAGCATGTGGAAGAGACTACAGTAAACAAAGACGAATGGGGGGAGAGAAACGGAGAGAGAAGGGAAAGCATATGGAAATGGTAGGAGACCTTCAAGGATACATAAAATTATAAGAGGCTATGAGGGGCAAGGGGGAGGGAAAAAAAAGGGAGAGAATTGAACAACAGCAGGGGAGATAGAGAGGGAAGATGGGAGGGGAGGGGAGGGGAGGGGGGATAGTAGGGGTTAGGAAAGGTAGCAGAATACAACAGACACTAATATGGCATTATGTAAAAATGTGAATATGTAAAAGATGTGATTCTGCAATCTATATTTGGGGTGAAAATGGGAGTTCAAAACACAATTTGAGTCTAATGTATGAAAGATGATATATCATGAGCTATGTAATGCTTTAAATAATCAATAAAAAAAAAAAAGAAAAAAATGCTTGAAATTGAAAAGTATAACATTGTCTTTTCTGAATTTATAATGAACAAAATACTGACTAGTGTATTTGTTACATCCTTAAACAAGTTAATCACAAATTTTTTCAATGTTTCTCTTGCTTGGCCTGACATGGATTCTGAAATCAGTGTCCCATTACAGTAAAAGTTATTTCAAAAAATACTATTTATTTGCCAGTTAGTTCATTTTAGAAGATATAATTGTATGATTTTCCTGCTTTTACAGTTTCTTCATTGTTAGTGCAACATTTTTTGTCAATTAATCAAACTGCAACATTATCAAAATTTTCACATACAGAATGGGAAATTTCTACACATCTCAGTAACTATTTTGGACACTTGCATTTAAGCACATTAAGATGCTTATTAGTGGAGAGTTGTGGAATGAGCCTCAATTAGTGAATTAGACGGTATTCATTACACTTCTCCAAATGCTCATTAACAGATTGTTTGATACTTTTTTCTGCCCATGCTAGGGGCGAAGAAAAAAAAAAACATACTGGGGAGCTAGCCTGCCTTTGCAGCAATATGGAAATGAAGTCACATGATGGTCTTTTTGCTTACAGCTGCCTGCAGTAAGATTGCTTATAGTTTTCATCAGTAAAACTTTGGAACTAGGTATTGGAAGTATGTACTAATTCTTCCCTGCCACTGGGGCCCATTTGGATTTTTTTTTTTTAAGTAAAGGCCTTCTTTTTAAAAAGAAAAGAAAGACAAAATCTAAAAGAAATCAAGTCCATTTCTGTGAAAAACAGAACTCATTTAATGCTCATTTTGCCTTAAGGCCACCCAGGTAGCCTTGACAAATCTTTACTTGAGCATGCACAGTTATCTAGTATACTTCCATAGAAACTTCCCTAGCTTTCTCCTTCACTCAGGGTCAGAATTCTGATAGGTCTCTGAGCCTTTCCCTACTCTCTCCTCATCTTGTCTGCTACAGGTATTTCCTCCAGTAAAATCTTTGCATATGTAATTTCATCTTGGTGACTGCTTCTTGGCAAATCCAGAATACAAAGAAGCTTGTAACCAAAGAACCCTCCACAGTCTCTGGAATTAAAAATATGCATTACCTCTGAAGATGAAAGTGAAAGGCGGAGCTGAAACAGGTAGAAGTCTTTCAAGTCAATGATGGAACCATTAGATCTTGAGGGTCCCGCTGCTTGCTCATACAGCCAGGCCATCACATCTCCCAAGTCACAGCAGAAACTTGAAAGATACCAGGGCATCAGAACATAGCTAAGGATAGGAGTCTACTAAATGGTAAAGTAAAGAGATCCAATAAAAGACTATCTGATAATTGTAAGATTCACAACTCTCTTCTAGTCCCCATTAGAACGTCCTTCTCTGGACTGAATAACTCATAGAGAGAAGTAGTCTTAGATACTGAGAGTTACAATTTCTGCCTTTAAAAGTCCAATTGAATTTTTAAACACTGTAATATGAGACCTACCAGCTATAAAATTTTATGTTCCTACCAACTTCCCTGGTGCCTCTAATAAGAACTGAATTGTAAATTGCTCTAAGATGTGTAAAGAAGCCCTTCAAGTCACCCATTGTAAACCATCAACTACAACAAGATACAAAACAGATGAGATTTCTGGCATTTTTTAAAAAATAAAATTATACAAAAGGATTTTATATTCTATAAAATAATATAATAAATACTTGATAGGACTCTATGGAGACTTTGTGAATTGAGTTGAACATGTAAAATAGAATTTTCCAGGGTCTGGATTATGCACATTCTCTAATTTGGCAATGATAAGGATGAAGGTGGTGATAAGAATCAGGCAACCTGCATCTTACCTTCCAGGGATCCTTGGATGGTGAACTTCTACTTACAGGGAAGAAGGTCAGAGAATATCCAAGGAAAAGGTGGGACAGGTCTGTCAGCTATTCCTGACACCTTGGTACTCCCATTTCTTTCTTTCCAAGAGCAAACAACAAACTCACTGACTGATTTAATCATATTGACTAAACATGTATATTTTTACTAAATGTAAATATTGGAAAGTTATGGCTTACTTAATTTTTACTAGTTTTAAAATTGCAAATCACCTCTAATATTTGACATTAAATACATGCTTGATCATATTTTCTATTACATATTGCATATATAGTAACTTGTTTATGAATATCATTTAATATCATAGAATGAAGAACAAAAGGGATTGTGGGAAATAAATTATGTGACAATAAAAAATAAAGTAAAATGAATAATACTATAGAAAACATACATAATTATAATTATCCAATATGATTATTATCATTAAACCTTTTAAAACTATTTTTAACCAAAATAAAAAATCAGTTGACCTCTAGAGATCCATGTAGAGATAGTGATTTTAACCTTATGATTTATATGAACTTCCATATTTACCGTTTTAAACACAATGTACATAAAATTTGATGCCCTGCTTCTATCATTCAATAAATAATATTAAAGGTACCTTATTAGAAATAATTTTAAACCACTATACCTTCCATTAACATACAAGTATCAGCTACTATTCAACAAAAACATGTGGTGGGGTTTCTGGTCAATAATCACCCACATTTTCTTTGGTGTCTCAGGACCCTCACCGGAGGACTCAACTAAGCTGACTTTGCGGGAGGTGGGGAAGCACCTTTATGGTTCCTAAGGTATACTCAGTTGTTAAACACTTGAACCTGAGATAAACCCATCTGACCAAATTGCTTTTCCCTGAAACTTGAAGTAAGAGACACATAAAGAAGTCAACAGCTTTAGAACGTGCATGTGAAGAATCATGTTGACATAGGCAGAGTGGGCATGGCGGTCTATTGCTAGCTGAATTTATGGAAATATAAACAAACAAGCAACACCAGCAAAAGTATTGGTAGCAGCAGTAATGGCAACAATAACAATCATGGTGGCAGAGAACAATAGACCTGACCAAATGCTATCTTCCAAACAGGAGTGTCCAAACTTCAGCAAAATTCCAATTTCAGGTTTCTTAGACACCCTGGATTCCAGACCTCCATTCTGCAGCACTCTTCCAGTGGTACATCTCCAAGGCCATACACAGCAGCCCGGTCAGTAAGAAAAAACTCCTATATGAAAACCTTACATCCCTTGAATATGATTATGGGCCAGGAAACAAGAAATTCCTGAATGGAATACTAGTGATCCAACTTAATCAAGTTGTTTATCCTGCTTGATCATTTGTAAAATGATAGTGAAAACCAGCTCACATACTTGTGGTCTGATATTTCATGTGGTAAAAGATGAAATTATCTCAGTACTAAAGTAACACTGATTGGCTTCCCCTCTCTGTACCACAGAAGTCCTGTAGGAAAACCTTTCTAATTCTAGTATCAGCAATCCCTTACCTTTCTGAAAGTGTTCTAAAAACTAAAGTTGAGGGGCTGGGTCTGTGGCTCAGCAGTAGAGCGCTTGCCTAGCATGTGTGAGTCCCTGGGTTCAATCCTCAGCACCACATAAAAATAAATAAGATAAAGATACTGTGCCTAACTACAACTAAAAAATAAATATTAAAAAAAGTAAAGTTGAAATTTTGGTTTCTATTCTCTCTCTCTCTCTCTCTCTCTCTCTCTCTCTCTGAAAGAAAGAAAGAAAGAAAGAAAGAAAGAAAGAAAGAAAGAAAGAAAGAAAGAAAGAAATGTTGGAATCACCTGTCCTAAGTAAAACCTGGAACTAGGAAGACATCAATTCACCAAATTTCTACTGTTAACTTTTTCACCTCTGTAACCAAAGTACCCAGTTAGAATAAAAGAGAGGAGGAAAAATTTATTTGGAACTCGTGATTTCAGAGCTATTAGTCCATAGATGACCAGCTCCATTTTTCTGGGATCAAGATGAAACAGATCATCATGGCAGAGGAAAGATACTCAGCTCACAGGGGATCAGGAAGTCTACAGACAGAGGGGAAGGACCCACTTCCAGGGCATACCCCCCAGTGACTCACCTTCTCTGGCTTTGCCCCACCTGACTACAGTTACCACTGATTTAGTCCAGTCAAACTAGGATGGATTGATTAGGTTACAGCTCTCACAATCACTTCTTTTCAGTCAGAATGTTTCTGTATTAACAAGAGCACAACATAACCATAACACCTACTCCAGTAGTGTACCTACTAATGTATGGAACATGTCAGGAATTGTACAGTTGGGATATTTCTCCCTTTTTCTTTCCCAAGATGCAAAGTTTTTAGAACATTCAACACCAGTCTCACCATGTCCTTCATAAGAACAAGAGAAAAAAATGTTATTAATGTTATCACTCTGTTATTAATGATTGTTGCTTCTTCCAAAGAGCTTGTGATTTTCATCAAACTACTCCTTGAATGCAGTCATAATTTCAATATAGTTTTTCCCATTTTCTCTGACTTAGGTATCAAAATTATATGCTTGTTCTTTCACATAGATGATGATGATTTAATGATATATTTTGTTTTCTATATACTAAGACCAGTTATAGGATCCTTACTTATCTCTAACACATATAACCATTATACAAGAATAAAATAAAAATCAATCCCCATTACAAAGATCAAAAGATTAAGACATAGATTGATTAGGGAAGGTTTTGAAGCTTTTTTATACTTTTTTCACAATATTTTTATTTTGTTTATTCATTTTTATGTGGTGCTGAGGATCAAACCCAGTGCCTCACATGTGTAAGGCAAGCATTCTGCCCCTGAGCCACAACCTCAACCCAATCAGATAATTTTTAATGGAACTAAAATTTGAAAATTCAGTGCAGTTCCTTAAATTCAATAAATACTTATGTAAAATCTTCTGTATTATAGACATTCTAGAGAATTAAAGAAACATTAGAATGTTTTCCTGGTATTCACATTTTTATCATTTTTATCGTTCTTATCATTCAATTTGTCCCCAGCAAATTGAACACTGAGCAGTGCAAGGCATGTAAGAGGAATTCACTGAATGAAAGGAGGGGTTTTTCTTATTGCAGTGGTATCTGGAGAGTGCTTTAAAGATGGAAAAGACTTTCACTGGACCATATTTGATGTCAGGATTAGAACGCAACATGAGCAAAGAGCCATCGTTTTGAAACTTTTGATGTCTAAAAAATAAAATTGAAGACAAAAAAGGAAAAAGCAAATGAAGCAGCACCACATAAATTTAGAGTCTGATCAAGAAGATATAGCACCTAAAAAATATGCATGCACCCAACACAGAGCCTACAAAGACATTCAGCAAATACAACAAAGGAACAGAACTCTGACAGAGGAGAAATGGACAAATCCGTAATCATAATGGGGCATCTCTATACACCTAGGAATTATACAACTGTATATTGAAAAGAAATATTAATAAGCTTGTTTGTGAGTGGTTGTATTGTACAGGACATAAAGGGCTAAAACAAAAATAAACATAAACAAAGTTCAATGCTAACTTCTTAGACTTACTTCTCATAGAAGCAAGAGGGATGATCTGATCAGATCTTTTTTCAAAAGATTCCAGAGACAACAATGGGGGGAAAGAAACTTTCAGGTATTGTAAAACTAGGGGAATATGAGAAAGAAAGCAAATAAGTGAATCCAGATAAAAGATGATGGGAAACTTAAACAGATAAATAGAGACGGAGGAAAGGAAAAATGTATGATATATGAGTTTTCCCATCTACTAAGAGAGAGGGAAGAAAAAAGTTAAATATGACTCTGAAATTTCTAGACTTGATGGCATAGAACTGTGTTTTACAAAATTCATTAATGCTAAGAATCTCCTAGGTTAACTACCAAAATCTCGGTTTCCTGGGCTTCTAAACATAGATCTTAGGGATCTGAATGTCTGAGAAATTTCAAGTAATTTATTAAGTAAGCATTCCAGTTGATTCTTCTCAATAGATACCTTTGAGAAAAAAAATGCATAAAGAGTGGTGATATCATAACCAATGACAAATCAGTAAGATGAACACTCTTGATACCATTTTAGACAGATTCAGATAAGATGACTTCAAGACATCCATGGAGAAATATTTGAGGTATAGATGAGAAGGCATGTTTGGGATCTGAGACAGTGTTTAGAGGGAGAAATACATACATATATAAGGAAGTTATCTGCACAAAGCTAAATGTTATGTTGCATAACTAGAGGTTTTTAAGGGAAAGAATGTACGGTTTCTACAATTAAATCTCAGAATAAAAAGCAGAAATCAGGAAGAAAGAATTAAAATAACATTGTACATGTAGAAGAAGCTCAACCAGGAAGTATTATAGAAGAGAGAGAGAGAGAGAGAAAGAGAGAGAGAGAGATATTTCAACTAAATACAACACAATGTTAACAATACAAATGATATATTAAAAAATAACAAGTGAGTACTGGATGATTGAGATGACTGAAATATATAGTCAGGATGCCTTTGGGATCTTGGAGAGGGCAGATGGTGGTATAACTTAAATCATTCTGAGTTCAGGGGACTATGGTTCTATACGCAAAGAGAAAAAAATGAGACAAATTTAGAACAAAGTTTCTCTGTGAAGAGAGAGTTTGGGAGGCATCATGAGGGGAATATATGTTCCAGTGACATTGTTTTATTAAAATTTTCATTTATTGTTCAATGAAGGAGATGCTGCAATACTAGAACCGTGCTCCCTTCTGAACTGATTAACTTATGCCCTGTTATGGTTTGGATGTGAGATATCCCCCAAAAGCTCACTTTTGAGACAATGCAAGAAGGTTCACAGGAGAAATGAGTGGGTTGTGAAAGTCTTATCCCAATCAGTGAATTAATCCCCTGATAGGTATTAACTGACTGGTAACTGAAGCCTGGTAGGGTATGACTGGAGGAAGTAGGTATTAGGAGTGTGGGTAAGCACCAATAAAACAAATAACCCAATCAATCAATGGGCCAAGGACCTGAACAGAAGAGGACATACAATCAATCAACATATATATGAAAAAAAAATGTTCATCATCACTGGCAGTTAGAGAAAAGCAAATCAAAACTACTCTAAGATTCCATCTCACTCCAGTCAGAATGGCAGGTATTATGCATACAAACAACAATAAGTGTTGGCAAGGATGTGGGGGAAAAGGTACATTCATACTTTGCTGGTGGGGCTGCAAATTGGTGCAGCCAATATGGAAAGCAGTATAGAGACTCCTTGTAAAATTGGGAATGGAATCACCATTTGACCCAGCTGTCCCTCTCCTTGGTCTATATCCAAAGGACCTTAAAACAGCATACTACATGGACACAACCACATCAATGTTTATAGCAGCACAATTCACAATAGCTAATCAGTGGAAGCAAACTTGATGTCCTTCAATCCATGAATGGATAAAAAAATGTGGCATTTATACACAATGGAATATTACTCACCAATAAAAGAGAATGAAATCATGGCATTTGCAGGTAAGTGGATGGAGTTAGAGAAAATAATTCTAAGTGAAGTTAGCCAATCCCCCCAAAACAAATGCTGAATGTTTTCTCTGATATAAGGAAGTTGACACATAGTGGGGTAGGGAGGGGTAGTGTGGGAGGAATAGACAAACTCTAGATAGGGCAGAGGGGTGGGTGGGTAAGGGAGGGGTTATGGGGTTTAAAGGATGGTAGAATGTGATGGCCATTATTATCCAAATTACAAGTATAAAGACATGAATTGGTGTGAATATACTTTGTATACAACCAGATATATGAAAATGGTGCTCTATATGTGGAATAAGAATTGTAATGCATTCCATTGGCATATATAAATTTTTACAAAAAGTTCAGCTGAAGTTTGAACAATGCAAGATGAATACAGGATTAATGCCAGGGGTAAAGTGGAAAATACCCTATGGGTAGAATTTTATTTTTGTTTTTTTCTCTCCTAGACGTATGAGAGATACTAACAGAATCATCTCTTTATTCCAACCCTTGAACATAGAAAAAAAGAAGCCATACTGGTGCATGGGTTAAGCGTTAGATGGTAATTTTCTTCCCATATTTTATTCCACTTCTATATAATTTTTGCAGATTTTTAATACTCAAAAAAATACCTCCAGATGCATCCCATAACTTCCGTCTTCTCAAAGTACAATTCTAAGGCAGGAAACTTATCTGTTTTGGTGCTGATCCCACTCTTTGTAATCAACATTATATATGACACCAAAAATGGGGTTCAGTGGCTAGAGAACATAAGAATAAATACATAACATAAACAGATGTACCACAAAAACCTCAAATATACTTTGTTTCGGATGTCCACATTTTTAACACAAACCATCATGCCTTCCTTATATTCTCTACTTCATGGAGAATACCCCTATATATCAAGAATTCAGCTTCTGATGACCCCTTTTATTTAAATGGTTTGTTCACAGATTTGAAGATAAAACACAGTTAAGTCTACTTTTAAATATTTCCATAGATTTTTTTTCTAAATTTTAGGAGAAAAAACAGGATTCCATATAAAATTGCTCTCTGCCTACTCTTTGTCCACCTACTAGCATAAGATGGTCTTTCATACATCACATACTGATAATATTAAAATAAACATATACCATTAAAATCCATATTTGAGAAAAACATTATTACCATAGAGATTTATCACATTTACCAATATTAGCCAATATTTTTATACATATTCTTATATCATTTCCACAATTCTGCTAAATATTCCTAATTTTATAAACAAGGCAAATAGGAGAAGAGAATATAAATAATTTGTCAAGCCAACTCTGGAGCTCAACATCTGGTCAAATTTATCTCAATAATGGTCTGACCCATATTTTTCTACTAAAAATAATAATAATTAATCATTTTTTTTAAATCAAAACTCATGTCAACTGAGAACATCTCCAGTAAATAGTCCCTATGTTTCCAAGGAAAACTTTAATTCTCTTTTTCCCATGTTCCATTTCTGTCTGTACTACTTAAGTTATATTTTCACTTCCTGTGTGCTTGTTGGTCAACAAGCTTTATCCAACCTAGGCTTCATAGTTGACTGGATGCAAAGAATCTGTAAACATAAATATATAAAATAAAACAATTACCTGAATCTCCAATAGGATTATACTCTTCACTAACTTAATCACAACCATGAGCATTTAGAGTGTCCACTTTCAATGAACTAATTGTCTGTACACATTTTCCCAAATGCTTGTTTCCTTCCCCATCACTTAACTTTATACTTGTCATGTCAAAGATGTTCTATTAATCATTCAACATTCAAAAACACTCTGCAATAAACTTGTGTTGATTGGAACTGATTTCCAGAGATTTGCAATCTTTAAGAATGTCTTGAAGAACTCTCCTGTCTTCTCATCATTTCACCTGTGAATAAACTAGATATTTGAAGGGAGGATTTCATTAAGGAAAGTCACATGGGTCTGAAAATTCTGTTTCAAACTACTACTAATTAAACTGCTTTAATCCTACTGAAACTCTCAGCTGTGCAGTGCAGCTATAGCATATGAAATTAATAAGCCTGCTATTTAAATGCCATGTTACTTTATTATTATTTATTTATATCTAATTTATTAACTGAATGCATCTCTATGGCCTCAGAGCATGACTATCTTTAAGTTTAATTAAGAAACCCATTCTGAGTATTATCACTCTCAATCAAACACCAAAGACAAGAACATAAACATCAAAGATACATACACACACAAACATGGACCCCCTCAAATGATCCAGCCCACCCACCAGTTAGCAAACTCACAGGAACTAGGAAAGGCACATGACAGAAACCATCTAATTAGAAGACTGAAATTTTAATCTTTTAATTTATTTCAAATTATAAAGCAGAACCATATGGAAGAAAAACTTCACTGTATAATGTGATGCATGCCTGTTCACACAGTTTTCTTCTGCTGGCCATATTGGTATCTCCACAGCAACAAAAGCATCATTCTGATGCCCCCTGAGATTTATTTCCTTATATAGTAATCAGTGCTGGTGTTAAGCCAACTGCCCTCCTTCAAGTGTTGAAAAGAGAAAAGTAATGCTGAGATTGAAAAAGACAAGCTCCTCTTTCATATATGTATGAAATAAAGTTTAAATTAATACTTGTAAAGGGTCACCATTGAAGAAAGTAAAAATACAGGCTGTTTTCTTAAAAACCTGTCTAATTTGAACTTTTTGAAAACAGCAATAATCATCCCAAGTCTTCATCATCATCATCACCATTTTCACCATGGACTCCATTGATTTATATCACATATTAGAACTGAAAGAACTTGACTGTCTGTTATGTCACTAGGTAATAATAGAAATTTTATATATTTCAATGCATTTTTAAAAGTGAAACGCAGGAAAATATGGGTAAGTTTGAGATTACAGACAGATTTAATGCATAACATAATGTTAAGAACACTTCTATTTTTTAAAAATTGTCTTTAACTTCTGTTTCACAGTCCTTTTAATGTCATAATTCTGCACTGGCAGTATGCAGAGTTTTATTTAAATAGCTTTAATAAAGTAGACCTGAGATGAGAGGACAGTGCTGATATGATAGTTGGTGATTGTTTTATGACATCATCAGTCCATGTTTGGTACTTTTAAACAGTTTCTATATTTATTTACTGCTAAATTTCTGACCCACTGTAATTTTCCGCTGCTTTCTCTTTCTCTCTCTCTATCTCTCTCTTTTTTTTTTAATACTGGTGTTTGAACTCAGGGGCACTCAACCACTGAGCCACATCCCCAGCCCTATTTTGTATGGTCTCACGCAGTGGCTTACTGCCTTTCTTTTGTTGAGGCTGGCTTTGAACTGGCAATCTACTGCCTTACTTTTGCTGAGGCTGGCTTTGAACTCACAATCTTCCTGCCTCAGCTTCCTGAGCGGATGGGATTATAGGCGTGCACCAATGTGACCAGCTGCTTTCATTTTTGAAGAAGTGGAGGAGAGATGGAATATATGTTGAAACATGTCGTTTTACATTCTATTCACTGTCCATCTCTGGTTCTCTTTTCATAAGGAATGATAACAACAAAGTACCAATAGACTAAAAAAAAATCTGTTTCATGTGTTTTCCATCATGAGGCCATTTGAAGTGTGAGATTTTTTTTTTTTTTTGAAAGATCAACACTTTAGAAAACCTTCAGATGACAAACTGTGCCTACTTCCAGATCAAGTGGAAGTAAAACACCATTACATAGCTCATCACACCCAGGATGAAGTGTTGACTGCGAAACATGATGATTTATGTGTATTCAACATTTGTTTTTGGAGCCAAACTGGCTTATTTCTTAATTTGTTGCCACTTAAAAGATCTCTACTTAATTCTCTATGATTATCAACTCTTAATTCCATCTCATAATGCAGTTTTACACAAAGCATTTGCTGCATCTTGTTTTTCTGCAAAAATTTCCATCAGTGTCCTTAATTACCTACTGACATGGCTCTGTTGAGGATGTGGACTCTCACACGTTCCTATGTACAGCATGGCTCATAAAGCCTAATGAGAATAAGTTCATTAAATTAATCCCAATAATTAACAAACTCACTGCCTGCTTCTCAGATGTCTAATTTGTGATACAAAGTGGACAAATTTTTTCAACTGTGGTAACAGAATTGAATGCAAAAAACAAAAGGCATTTTGAGAAATGAAAACTTGTCTTTCTAGAAGTTCTTCATCTAATATACAATTTATTAATAATATATCTTAAGAAAGAGGAAACATGAACAGTGAAAAAGCATGCAATGATATAAAATGTAGACAAAATAAGAGAGGGTTCCTGATGGTTATTTCCTCCATATGAACAATAGCAACAACAACAACAAAAAAGAAAAACTAATGAAAAGAAAAGAAATGATCTTGCTTTCATGTATTATTAATTTTATTTTTATGTAGGAATTAACCCTGTTAATTCTAAATGACTACCTTCACTAGCTCTGGTTCAAATATTTTTCCTAAGATGGTCCATTAACTCAAGGTCCTTATGTTATTAGCAAAAGTTATGCTAAATAGGCATTTACTATTCCATATACTCATTAGCTGAGTGTAAAATTTACCCCCACATCACTATAAAATCTTGTGATGTGTTATGTCTGAAATCTAAAGCACAGGTTAAAATGAAGAATAAAATGTATTTCTTTGCATTCCTATCACTTGAAACTAATTTTCATTCCTGTGACATAGAAAAGATTTGACATATAGTTGTGCCCAGCCAAATTGTTCTTGGTCGAATAAATTAGAAGGTAAATAAGAAAAAAACTTGGAGTAGAACTAGCATTTGATCCAGCTATTCCACTCCTCAGTCTATCCCCAAAGGACTTAAAATAGCATACTATGGTGATGCAGCCACAGCAATGTTTATAGCTCAATTCACAGTAGCTGAAACCAAACTAGATGCCCTTCAATAGATGAATAGATAAAGAAATTGTGATATATACACACAATGTAATATTACTTAGCATTAAAAGAATAAAATTATGACATTTGCAGGAAAATGGATGGAGTTGGAGAATATCATGCTAAGCAAAGTAAGCCAATCCCCAAAAAAATGAGACCAAATTTTTTCTCTGATAAGTGGACGCTGATCCACTTATCAGAGGAGAAAGGAGAGGAGCATGGGAAGAATGGAGAAACTTTGGATTGGGCAAAGGGGGAGAGTGGAGAGATGGGTGCATGGAGATACAAAAGATGGTGGAATGAAATGGACATTCTTTCCGTAGGTAACATGTATGATTGCATGAATGGGTGACTCTACACTGTGTATAACCAGAGAAATGAAAAGTTGTGCTCCATTTGTGTGCAATGAATTGAAATGCATTCTTCTCTCATGTATAACTAATTAGAACAAATTTAAAAAATACTGTTTGTAAAGTTAAACTGATGCTGCTACTGTATTCACTTTTTAATGGGTGATTTTTTTATGTTCTATATATTGCTTAAATAGTGTACCATTTGCTTGGTGATATGTTATCTAAATGCCTTTTAAACTGAAAGGAAAAATGTGGGAATTATTTCTATTTGATTTCCTCTCCAAAGTTCTCTAACTCACTACTCTTGTGGATCATAATTGTAATTATGTTTGTTGGCAATTTTCTCCAGAGTCTCTTTCTTGCCATTTTGTTATTGTTGTTGTTATTTCCCCTTTTTACCCAGCAGGGATGTATACCAGAGTTGCTTACATCAGGGAATACTCAATAGGACTTTGACTCAAGGAAGAGCTCTCTAATACAAATAAGGAATAACATCAGATGATGGAGCAAAATTAAGATGTTGATGAAAATGTCATATTTATTTTAACCCCCATGTAAAGATATAATTATTATCTTTGTATATTTGCATTTTGAAGTCTGATTTTGCATGACTAATGGATTTGAAATTTCCCCTGAGAACTTTATTGGTATCTTTGCTGGCTAACTTTATATAAAACTTAATATAGGATGGTATTTAAAAAGATACGGTTTATTATAAAAGAGATCTGTGTTTGAATCCTGGCTCGGAGGTGCAAGCCATACTCAACTCTCAGCATCTCAGATTTTTCAAAACTAAAATGAAGAGTACAATGGGCTGGTTTGGAAGTTATATCAACAATATTTACATGAAAACTTTCCAATAAATTGCAACCATTTTTAATGTGAAAGTGATTGCTTAATGAATCGTGGTCTGTCTTAAATGAATGAAGATGACATACAAGAGTGCAGAGGGACTTAATCCCATGATTTACCCATATTTAAAGGTCGAGAGGCAAGGGATATGTAGGAAAACACACACACACACACACACTCACACACACACATACACAAGTAATGATGCCTAACTCTTGGAGATCCTAAATGATTTCCTCAATGCCCCAGCAATTTATTAGACACGGTGTAGACAAAATGTAGAAACTTGTTGAACCATAAGATTTAAGAAGGCTGATGTAAAATATATATGTATATAAATTTATGGACTACACATAAAACCCAAGAATATAGTGTAGTTGTATTAGGCATGGTCTTTGAGATCCCTTTACCTGATTATTCTTCTAGATCCTCCTTTAACAGTCCATAAGCTTGAGCAAGTTATCTGACATCTCAAATCTCCAGATGTCACTTCTAGGACACTGTAGTAGAATATACCTATTTTCACTGAAATATTTGAAAGCAGCCAAACTGTCCTTAAAGAGAAGGAAAACACTTATTTGGTAAACCAGATTTATAGCTTATTTCTATTTGAAAATGAAATCACAACTAATCCTCAAAGTTCTGAAACCAAAGTGAGCAAAGTATTTCCAAGTACCTTATCTGATTTTATCATCAAAACATTCCTTAAACTAGTATAGCAGTTCTCAACTGAGGAAAAACTTTGTCCTGCCAAGGACATTTGAACAATGTCACATTAAGTGTGCTACTGATATCTAGTGAGTAGAAGCCAGAGATGCCTCTAAATACGCTACAATAAACAGGACTCACTCAAAAAATTTATCCTGTGTATCTTAATATTGCTAAGATTGAAAACCCCTGATCAACAAGAACAAGAATTTTCTGAAAAATGAATTATTTTCAACAAAATTATGTTGTCATGTCTCTTATTTTCATCTTATGTCTTTGCTCTAGTGTTAACCTTCTAGTGAAATAGAAGCAGTACTCATTTAAATATTTTTTCCATATTTTAATTGGTGCATTATAGTTGTACATAAAGGCACATATTCATAAATGCACACAATATAACAATATAATTTGGGCCACCTGTCCAAAATGATTTCTTCTTTATGTGGGAATATTCTGCTGATAGACTAGTATATATCTGTGCTTTCTAAATTTATGTGTCAGAACGACCGAATCAGGGGTTCTAAAGTTAAGCAGCATTTCTAGGTATGTCTATGAGAGTGTTGCTGAATAAGATTAGCCTTTGAATCAGTGTGCTTAGAAAGTGCATTGCTATCCCTGATGAGGATGGGTACCATCCAACCCATTTTCATGGCCTGAGAGGAAATAAAGGCAGTGGAAGGAGGAACACACCTCTTTTACTTACTATGCCCTCTGAATGGGTTCCCCTGTCCTTACACTGGGATTTACACCATCAGGTCTCTTGGTTCTCAGGACTTTAGACTCAGCCTCAAGCTGTGCTGCCTGCTTTCCTGGTGTTTCAGTTTATAGAGAGCAGATTGTTCCGATTTGCTCTTATTCTGTGAGCCAATTTAATACACACACACACACACACACACACACACGGATTTGTTTCTCTGAAGAACGCTGACAAATACAATATCCATAAATAAATAAAATAGTAGCACTCATCTACATTGTAATTTCCATCATTATAGAATGTTCTTAATAAAGACCCTGTTTTTATATCTTTCAGAATGTTAATTAATATGTTAATTAAAACAAAATGTGTGATGTACCTACTAAGTTCCTTCTTCATAAATTTCTGTCCCAGCACCTATGTTGAAGTAATTCACAGACAAATAATGGGGTACAAAGAAGATATGAATTTCAAAGCCTGTAATATTGAAAAGTCTGTTATGTGAATATCCTGGGCAGGCCAGGGTCCTACCACCTGGGACACTGCTTTATAAAGGGCAATTCTCTCCCTTAGAATATCTGAGAGGTATTTATGTTTGTTTGTTTGTTTTCTATCTATTTGACTGTACCATTTGCTACCTTGACCCAAGGTATCTTTCTCAGCTCTCTGTGTCCATCAGAAAGTATCTTCTAACTTTGACTAAAGCTGGGGTTCATACTTCACTCCTACATTGCAATGACTTACAGCAAGTCAGGATGTGACTTGGAATCTGCTGGGCTCAAGGCTGCCACTCCTAAAGCCGGATTGTGACCGCCTTTTAATATGCGCTACTTCATGCCATGCTTCTCCCCTCTCTGCAGACTGAATCTGTAAGCCAAATGGTGACACACAGGATTATCATAAGATTGACATACTTTCTCTCTCTCCCTGAAGTTTATTCAGTGGAGAAATGTTGAAATGTTATAGAAACATGGCATACAATGTTTGTGATTTGTGAGCATAATTGTATCCAATGAGTGAATGAGAGTATGAAAACTGCCACTCATTTTTAAGTCCATTTTTTTTTGAGGCTATAAAGAAAAGCATGATAAACTCTTTCCTGGAAGGCCTAGAAAGGCAACAAGTACTTGGAAGCTGGGATGAGAAGGCAATAAATCCATCTCCAGGTAAGATGAGAGGAAGAGCCTTCTGGGTAGAGGCAGTAGCATGTATTCAAATGCACATTGTTGAACAAGAATAAAAAGCAAAAACACATTGGCAAGAGATTCAGTACTGTTAGAGGACAAAAGCAAATCAATCAGTAAAAAAAAACAATATCAGAAATAGAGGGAGGAGAACATATTTTGAATAATTTCAGAAATCTGATTTTATTCTGCTGGGATAATCATGGCAGAAAGTTTAGAGCAGAGTTTATTGCATAATATTGCATTGGAAAAAAAATGATATTTCCATGAAAGATGGACCAAAGGACGATTAAGCTTAAAGCCAGAGCAGTGGAGAGGAAGGGAATTAAAACAAACAAAACCCCAATAAAGTTTTAACCCAGGATTCTTAGCAGGAAAAAAGAGAAATGTAAAGTAAATATGAGACAAGTTTAAATTGTTGGATATTTTATTTTCTTAGTGGACATGAGGAATTGAATTTGAACAGGACTGAAATTTTTTTTTTTAGTAATATTCATTGATACTAGTGTCAAGTCTCTAATACTGTGACACTTCCTCCATACCCTATCTTTGTTTTAAAACTATTAACAGACCTTTCTCACAAATATAGTTGTGTCTCATCAGGCCTTTTCTTGACAGGTGATCAATGATACCAGGAGTGACCACAGAAAGGAAAAACTAGGATGATATATCTGTATTTTGGAAAAAGAAACATAACATTGATTAAATTCTTGCCATTGAACATAATATTCACAAAGACTCTCTGGCTCATTTGGAGAGGATAGAATTAATTGATGTAGGAGAGGGTAGCTATCGGCAGAATTCCATGGACAGAGAGAAAGACAAAATGCAGATTATTGTTTTTTTTTTTTTTAAAGTAACTAGTGAATGAGATGTTAACCTCCAACTGGGGAAGTAATTGTATTATAATGGTGATGGAAAAAACTATCAACCAAAGAAATGAACCTGAACTGAAATGTTTCTAAATGGCAATAACTTTGGTTACCTTTTCGGTTCCTATGTGCTTCATTTTATAAGCCACTATTCTGTGCCCTGTGATCTTAGCAGAGAGTAGAAATTCTGCAAGATTTGGTCTTACTACCTCATAATGCTTTGTCCACAAACAACATCCTTAAAGATGCTCAAGTAAGGGTTCCCCCACAGCAAAATTCCATGGTGGTTTCTAGTCTAACCCCCTTGGCAACCACTGATTTATATATCACAATAGTTCTGCTTTCCCAAGAATGTCACATAAATGGATTCATAAAAAACACTACCTCTTGAGTCTAGTTTCTTACACTCATCTAATGACTTTGAGATTCATACAAGTTTTGTGTGTATTCATAGATTGTTCCTTATTATTGCTAAGTAACATTCTATTTTATGGATGAAGAGTTTGTTTATCTACCAATTGTAAACCATTTGATTATTTCTATATTGGGGCAATGATGAATAGAGCTGCTATTGTACAATTTTCTGTATGAACTGGTTTTCATTTCTCTATGGTAAATGCTTAGAAGCATGACTGCTAAATCTTATGGTAAAGGTGAATAGAAATTTATGGGAAAGGGAAAACCTATTTCCAACAGGAGCTATTCTTTGCCTTCATAAGAGCTGTTAAGGGTACAAATAGACAAGAGTGGTGGGAACATGAGGTTAAGAGAATAATTCTATACAATGGGCTCACTGTGCTAATCACCCCCACAACACACATGCTTTATTTGACAGAAAGCAATCTGCCTGCAGCCCCATCAGGATTAGGCAGGGGTGAAGGTTAGGGAAGTCAGTATAGGTGATGAATGATGGGATTCCAGAGAGGGTGAAGACTGGTTATAAAACAGAATGCAATCTGCTCCTGGATGCTCTGAGTTGCTAACAATCAATCCCTTGTGTCCCCAATCCCAGGTACATACACAGAGAAGAAAGAGAAGGGAATAATTAAAAGAGGGGTCCTGGGGTCTATAAAAGAGCAAGACAGACTCCTTCCCATGGGCTCTCAGCTCTAAGGCTCCACGTCTCTTTAGAGAAGTCTGTTGCTATCACTTTCTTAAATAAAACTTGGTTTCTACACTTCGTTGGCAGATCTTGGGTGTTTACTCTTCAACACTGAAGAACAAGGACACATCCCTAATCTCCAAGACAGGTATTAGAACCACGTGTGAGAATTCCAGTTCTCTCCATCCTGATCAGTACTTGGCCTATTCCGATTTTAGTTGGTTTTCTTGTTTGTTTATTTTTCGTCATTGAGACAGAGGTGAGGTGGTACCCATCGTGTTTTTAATTTATCTGAGGACTCACCTATCACCTCTGGAAAGGTAATAACTTTAGAGAGGAATCCCTTTGGGTTCATAATTAGAGGTTAACTTTTGGGTCATTGGTCTCTCAGAATTTGTGATTTCTATTCTTTTTTTTTAATACATCATAATTTTTTAATTGGATTTTCACAACATTACAGAGCTCTTGACAAATCATATTTCATACATTAGAATCAAGTGGGTTATGAACTCCCATTTTTACCCCAAATACAGATTGCAGAATCACATTGGTTACACATCACATTTTTACATACTGCCATATTAGTGACTGTTGTATTCTGCTACCTTTCCTATCCTCTACTATCCCCCCTCCCCTCCCCTCCCATCTTCTCTCTCTACCCCATCTACTGTAATTCATTTCCCTCCATGTTTGTTATCCCATTCCCCTCATAAACTCTTATATGTATCTTTAAAATAGAAAAATCTAAAGAGAATTCCCTATTCTAAGGAATCAGAAAAAAATATGTTATTTTAAATTATGAGCATGTATCAGTGGCAGGGACTGAATACTTGAGATAGTCCCTGAGTCTTGTTTATAAGGTCTACTAGCCCTTCAGATGACCCTAGAAGGAGAGACAAAAATGATTAGGGCTCAAATTCCTGTCAATCTGATACATTTCTTATACAATTGGGATAGATTAAAATATATACCCACCATCCTTGACAAACATAAACAGACTACTGACCAACGTGTTCAAAGAGAATGTTATTCTTTTGCCTCTATTCATCTGGAACTGATGGTTTGGGAAATTCACCCTATTCTTGGGATGTTACCATTTGTTGTGGAAAATTATTACACTGTACTTTAAATACAGTAGGCAAGTTCTTCACATAGTTTTTTTTGTCTTGTTTGTTTTTACGTGCTCTTAAATTTAATGGTTTAGTTCAATTAATAAAACATTTATCAACTCTGCTGTATAACAAGGGTTTTGTGAAGCCCTAGAAGATAGACAAGAATATGATATTTCCATGGTTTTATAATACTTATACAGAAATATATATATATATATATATATATATATATATATATATATATATATATCCACACACTGTATTGCTTTACTATCTTTTGCAATAAAAAGTGATGATCTTCTCAAATGAATTTAGTCATGAATAAAATCCATGGCTCATACTCAAAGAGACATTTCAGATTATAGCTTGCTCAAAGCGTGAGTAATTTGGAAAAGTGATCATGGCTCTTTGTGTCACAATTTCTTGATGCTCCTTTGCTCCATAGTGCCTCCTTCTCAAGCACATTTCTTTCTTTGGGAAAGGAATTATAGTCAATGGAGCTTTAGTATCACATGATAGTTAAAATGGCACCTGAATTAAAAAGAGGCACTGAGAAGACACAAAGGAACCTAAATAAAGTCAGATAGCTCTCACTGAACCTACAGGAATAAGAATAAAGAAGGCATGCTTAGCCAGGTGCAGTGGCGCACGACTGTGATCCCACTGCTTGAGAGGCTAAGGCAGGAGGATCCCAGGTACAAGACCAATGAGGGCAACTTAGTGAGACTCCATCTCAAAATGAAAAGTAAAGACTCCATCTCAACCCTCAGTGGTATTGTGTCCAACTCCAACTACAAAATATATATTTATGTTTTTAAAAAAAGGAAAAGTTAATGTCAGACTCAGTGGTAAACACCTGTAATTCAGCAGGGCCTCAGTTTGGGAGGCTGAGGCAGGATGATCACAAGCTCAAAACCAGCTTCAGCATCCTAGCAAGGCCCCAAGGAATGCAGCTAGACCCTATTTCTAAATAAAATATAAAAAACAGCTGGGGATGTGGCTCAGTAGTTAAGTGCCTCTGGGTTCAACCCCCTGTACCAAAATAAATACATAAAATGAAAATATAAAAGGGCTGAAGATATAGCTTAGTGGTAGCATGTATGAGAAATCCCTAATATTACTTTAAAAAAAAAAAAAAAGAATGGGGCTGGGGATGTGGCTCAAGCGGTAGCGAGCTCGCCTGGCATGCGAGCGGCCCGGGTTCGATCCTCAGCACCACATACCAACAAAGATGTTGTGTCCGCCGAGAACTAAAAAATAAATATTAAAAATTCTCTCTCTCTCTCTCTCTCTCTCTCTCCCCTTCTCTCTCCTCTCTCACTCTCTTTAAAAAAAAATAAAAATATAAAAATATAAAAAAAGAAGGTATGCTTCCCCAGTAAAAGAAGTTTGTCACATACCACTAAAAACAAAATGAGGTACAGATTTACTTTAAAGATTTCAGTGAATTATGGTCATGACCTTGAATAATACTACACAAAAATTTCAAGAAATGTTCCCACCTACATATAGTTATATCTCCAGA
The DNA here is from genome assembly GCF_964194105.1 of Spermophilus citellus. NCBI lineage: Eukaryota > Metazoa > Chordata > Mammalia > Rodentia > Sciuridae > Spermophilus > Spermophilus citellus. Next base: position 47,494,762 of record NC_138200.1, on the reverse strand, counting down.
GAAAAGAGCCTGATCATTAATTTTTCAGTAAGGAGTCCAAATAGGTGTGACTTCAAAGAATTGCAATTTTATTATTTTCTACCTTTTCATAATAGGACTAAATGTATCCTGAAAGACGTAGGCTTCATAGATTCTATTCCAGCACACTAAGCTCTCAGATATAACTGCTTAAGGATAAATACCAGTACTCGCTTTCATGTTTTGGACAGTTATATTTTGCCTTGCTAATCTGACTTTAAAAATAATAATAATAAATCAGAGAATTTTATTTAGGAACATGGATTTATTGAGTCACCATGGAAGTATAAATCAGTATTGTGAGGAACAATAGTGAATTGTTTGACTGTCAAAGGGGAAATGATTCTTCAGTGTTAAGAGGGGAATTAGATGAACGCAGTGTGTGTTATGCACAGGCACATGGGAAACTGTTTATCAGACTAATGGTGTCATATTGTGAGGATGCTTATTTAACATAGTTAATAGCTGAATTTAAAATGAAATATACAAGACTTTCAGAGGCTCTGAGCTTTTCATATGACATGAATGGCATAAATGAAAAAAAATCTACTTAACTCCTTCATACAAATGTCTATGGAACATAAGAAACACACACACACACACATATTCTAAACAGAAAAGAAAGAACACAGGAACAACCCTTACGGTACTTTAATAAACAGTACTTTAAAATCTATAAAACATAAAGAGGAAAGTAGAAGACAAATTATATTTTCCACCCTGAAACATAAGCATAAAGGTGATTAATCATTATTTATCAGTTATTATCTATCAACACATTTTGGGATAAATAGGTTTATGGATTAAAAACAAACCTGTTGTTTCCCAAAAGAATATCACAAAGGTTGGTTTTTCCTTGGGATTATTTTATACCTTCAAAGCTTTTTTTTTTTAGAGTATTTAACTCACATACATCCAAAGCCAAGCATTGTTTCTGTTGCTCGCAAATATTTAAGCACCTGCCACATGCTGTGCTGATTATTGAAGATTAATGGAAACAAAAGATTTGCCCTCCTAGGACTTACCACAAATTTATCTTTGCAAAGATTAAAGAACACTTGGGGTTTTTTTTTCTAGCAAAAGGATGTGAAGGATTCTGAATGACCTATCTTTATCTTTAATATTTTTTTTTCATTCAACACCTGAAGTGAGTTAAAAAAATGATCTCTCCTCATTAGTCACTATTAATTACCTGATGAAAATTAATGAGTTTTGACATACTATTCTAGGGGAACATATAAAAATATCTCCCAAGAGCACCTCATAAAACTTAAACCTCTTGTGAAGAGACAGCTCCTCTGTATTCTCATGTGGTGCTGAAAAATTCCAAGTCTTCTCTAATCTAAACTTCTGCCTACACAATTATAAGAATTTTTGTTGTTGTTGTTGCTTGAATGTTTCAGTGTGTTTATTGACATCATGTGCTTTGTTAGATTCCAAGACAATGAAACAAGTTCACCCTAAGTATTAGAATGTTGTGATGTCTTTAAAATATTGATATCATGGTCAATAGTGGTAGACTCATCTTTTGTCTCTTTTCCTGTTTATATATGTATACACAGAAGAGGAATAGAGTCTGCTTTATTTTTGCCAGGTGTGTGCATTACTTAATTTTCATCTACTTCAACCCATGATTTCAGTAAGTTCCATTAATTATGCAATGCCATTTAAATAGTTAACCAGAGAGGGTAGAGCAGGGCTTGGACTCCATCTCTGACGAGTCAGACTGCACTGCTCCCTTGTTCTAAGACATGCTGAATAAAGCAATTGGAAGAGCATATTGCTCTTCTTTTTTTTTTCCCTTCTAACCTTAGACTTGACTGTTATTTAACACTATGCCAAATTTTAATATGTATATAAAAATTGTGTCAGTCATGTATCTACAGATGGATGAATCTTCAAAAACTTAGCACACTTGTGTAGTTGACAACCAGATCAAGGGACAAAACATTAATAGCTCTCCACAAGACTTCTTCATGTTCTTTTCCATTATTTTCCATATTGTTAGCACAGGCATTATCTGATTTCTAACAGCATAAGTTAATTTTTCCAGCCTTTGTACTTCATATAGTCAAAATCATATTGTACTTGACTTCTTTTTCTGAGCATTAGGTTTCCAAGAATTATCTATATGGTGTAACCACAGTATACATACTTATTACTATGTCACATTCAAATGGAGAAGTACATATGTTTAACATGCACATAAGTATATTCAGTCTATGGGTGATGGGCCTTTTGGTAATATTCAACTTTTACATTCTATGAAGTATTGATATGAACATTCCAATATATATTTTTAATAAACAAATTTACACATTTTCATTGAACATATACCAGGGAGTAAAATTTCTATGACTGAGCATATGTTGAGTTTTAGTCAATATGGTAAAAGACTTCCTTTGAAATTGTTTTTTGTTGTATAAAAACTGGACATGTCTTCTTGCCCATCTTTCCTGTCTTGAGTGTAATGCCTTTTTCTAACATCCTGCTTCTTAACTGTGTGCAATTAATTACCTGCCTGGCCACATTCGTAATTCTAGACTATCAACAGTTTTTGGTCTCCTTTTCCCACTGAATGTTTTGCTAATATCACTTTGATTTCATGTATACAAAAATATATATACACTCTTTCCAAATAATGGTATGTGTATGTGCTTTAGTCAGTTTTTTCACTGTTGTGACTAAAAACCCTGATAAGAACAATTAGATAGGACAAGTTTATTTGGGTACTCGTGATTTCAGAGGTCTCAGTCCACAGATACCCAGCTCCATTCCTCAGGGATGGAGGCAGAACATCATGGTAGAAGTGTGTGGTAGAGGAGAATGGCTCAAGACATCACCACCAGGAACAGAGAGGGAAACCCCACTGTATGTTGAATGTATACTTGTTTTGTTTTAAAATAATATCCATTTATTTCCCAGAATCCTTTGCACTGTTTTTCTTTGCTGGTAGGCAGGAACTAAGATGCAGAGGAAGTACAGCTTGCTGGGAAAACCACAAAATTGCGTGCTGGGTTGTGTCCCTACAGACTAGGAAAAACTCTGTAAATATCAGCTACTTGAGTCTCCCTGCAATTGAACTTGGAAAAAAAAAATACGCTTGAAAACCTACATTGAGGGGCAGCTGGCTAGAAGTCACTTTTCATCACGTTCCAAGAAAGGCTATATCCCGTCCGTCAGGTAAGAGCATGGCCAAGTAAATTTTAAACCATCAAACTGAAAATATAACAAGACTGATTCACATCCTTTTTTATTCTATTGCCTCCCACTGTATTTTGAAAAGCAAAAACGAATACAATTACATAATAACAGCAATTACAAATTACATAAAACTGTGCAACTTGACTTAGCTTTATCCTAGAAAGACACAAGACACTATATGTTCGCTATATATTTTTTGAGGAAGATGGGAATTAGTGAAATTCATTCTGTTCCCTCAGATAACTTAAAATTTAGCTTTGATAAGTGAAAATTCTGGTGTCTATGTAGTAAGGATTGTTTGAATTAAAGAAGGGGTTTAGACAGAGGTCAGAAAATAGGTAAAAAATGAGACACTGTTTCCACATAATTTCCAAACCCCTATATATGAAAGGGCTAAAAATGTTTGTATTTACTTAATGTGGCCATTTAAGTCAGATGGCAATATATTTATACCAGGGTTCTGATGTCAATTACCTGGGTTCATTTCCATTAATCCTTTAACCTCTCTGATCTTGGGTTCCTCATCTATAAATTTTAATAGATTGCCTTAGGTATTAAATAGGATAATATATGGGAGAAGTTTAGCATAATTCCTAGCACATAACTACCAACAGCAGCTATAATGATAACAGTTACCATCAAAATATGGAGATGTTCAAATGAGGGACTTAAAAAAAAAACAGCTGTGCTCAGCACCAAGTAAGTGCTATGTGAGTGTGCTGTATAGTTTGTATTATTCATGTTGATTTTTTTTCCATTATTATTGTTATAATTTTTGAAGTACAGCAGCCATAGCTGGTAAGAGGAGACTGACTTAGGACATGGAGACACTCTTCTCTCCACAGGAATGAAGTCAGAGAAATAGCATTCACAACCTGAAATCTTACAGGATCTTTTCTCTCCAGAACCATGATTTTGGCAATTATACTATAGAAATGATTTTATTGTAGTTATATAAATGTTTCTACCACTGTGGTCTGGTGTACTGCATTAGAAAAAGAACTCTCTAGTCAAATTATCATAGTCATGCTAAACATTTTTTGTGTAGGTTCTACAAACCCAAAACAATGCAAAGTGTTTTATATTAAAAAGGTCAGCTCTCATCATAGGCTTCAATATTGGTACTTATTGCTCAGATGAAAATATTGAATATAGTAGACTTTAAAACTTGTCAAATTGTTTGAGATTTATCTACATGATTGCAGGTTCTGATGGCTTCTCCATAGCATATATTCCATTGGAAATATAACAATTATGTTATAGCAAGTCATGCTGGCGCACACCTGTAATCCCAGCATTTTAGGATGCTGAGATAGGAAGATTGCAAGTTCAAAGCCAGCTTTAGCAAGTTAGTGAGACCATGTTTCAAAATAAAATAAAATATGTTTTAAAAAGGCTGGGGATATGGCTTAGGGGTTTAAGTACACCTGGGTTCAATAGCTGGTAACAAACCAATAAATAAATAAATAAATAAACAAGAAGAGAATTATGTTATATATTTGCCAGTTGACATTGAGTTGTTTCCAGTTTGGGCCAATTATGAATAATAGTATTCTAAAAAATTCAAATATGGGTTTTTGTATGAACATGAATTCTCATTTTTCTTCAGTATACATTTTACAGAAATAAAAGAAGCCAAAGTCAAAAGACTCCATATGATTTAACTTTAATGACATTTGGAAAAGTAAAACTAGCGAAGGAAAACAGATCAGTGGTTACCAGGGCATGGCAGAGGCACTGACTACGAAGGGACAACCCAAAGAGACTGGGGTGATGGAGCTGTTAGGAATCTTGATTGGATTTTGGTGGTCAAACCACACCATGTATGCACTTATTAAAACCCATAGAACTGAACACTATTTTTTTTTCAATTTTACTGTATCAAAATTTTAAAATCAATGAATAAAAATACAAACCTTTCCCAAGGACACACCAGTAGGAAATGGCAAGGTCAGCAAGCAAACTCAGAAAGATCTGTCTCTGTAGTCCTCATTCATTCCCTTGGAAATGTAGTGTTGTCAAATTTTATTGCCTTATCAAGAATTACTGTCAAATGTATATCATCAATAAAAGTTTCTTCTATTTGTATTATAATGTACAAAAGAAAAACTTTATCTTATACATCTTCAGATAGAACTTGTATCCATAAAGACACCGTATCTCTATTTCCATTGTATGAATCCCACTTAAGGGGCATCTGGAGGGCTGCTTCTTTTGAACAGGGAATTGAATAAATTGATGCTTTAGGTTTGTTAAATTGTTTTTAGAATCCAAACTTTTTTAACATTTAAAAATATTAATCAAATCTATTCTCGTATTCCCATCTGTTCTTCAAGTCAGAGTCTCTTTAAGATAGCAATTATGGTTCTAATCCTATAATCTTTTTTCTCTCCAAGAATACAGGTTGATGCATGTAACATCTCTTCTTCTAGTCAATTAATCAATAAACATGCATAGGCAGTATAGTAGTAGTGATGGGGAGTCCCGCTAATACTAAAAAAGTTAATGGTCCTTTTCATCAAACGCTGGTTAATCAGGAAATTATTCCTCCCCATAATTGATACCTATTATCATAATTCCTCAGAGACTTACTGAAATTAGCAGGTTGAAATTCCTCTTTTATGTTGAACAGCAATTTAGAAACCTAAATGATAAAGTAAGAACATGGGATCAGAATGTAGCAATGTTTTCTATCATAAATTGTTTAGCAAATGAACATGCAGATTATTCCAAGCTTACATTGCTTACTTGGATATTTAGAACCACTTAAAAATTCAGTACTTACAAATTATCTATAAATACATTAAACTTTCAAAGAACCTGCAATATTAATTGTTGACTGAGGATTTCATTGGGCAAACAAATTATTCAGACAGAATAATGTGTGTCCTTGTTTGTTGCATTTCCCCAGGAGGCAAAACAATAAATTACAAAACTTAAAGTCACCAAATTTATTTATCTCTGCAATAAGATCCCCCACCTTTATTTTTTCTGTCCAACACTGAAGCCAAATGAACTATGCAAAAATAAAATGCTTTTGAAATACATTGTTTTAAACAAGAGACAAGTCTATCCTAAGTAGAAATTGAACATTATGGCACAAGGATATTATAGGGATCTTTTTTCAATAATTTATGTTTGGAAGCCAAAGTATTTGATCATATATATAACAGAATGGAAAAATAAATGTTGTGATATTTTGAAGGTGTATTGTGGAAAATATCACAGGTTTATTACAATCAAATCTATACTTCATCCTTTCTAGAGAGATTAGTTGAGCACACAACTGTATACAGGGTACATTCAAGAGCATCAAGCTTCACTGAAACAAACAGGAAGTAAGATGTCAGAAAAGACAGAGAACTTCAGCAGGTTGTCTCCGAATGTCTGTGACTCTGCTTACTAATGTCCAATCCAAGACTAGAACCCATAATGTTAGCACTTTTTCCGCAATTTCCACTGTACGTTGGGGCCTTAAAGTGGTCAAACTACTTCATTCAATAAATGAAAGATTTTACTACACTTAATATATTTTCCCATATTCATTAACCACTGCATTTTTCAAAGGGTTTGAACAAACAATAAGTGTTGGCCAGTCTTGACCAGTCTAAAGGGACTTTATTGAAAGAATGAGACATTGAGATTAGAAAGAAATAATACTTACACATAATGTGGGTAAGGTTACTAGCATGCAGTTTAGCAGTTTAGATAGCGTTGTGTTAAGCAAAGTGATGAGTGCTTTGAATCAATTAGTCCTGTATTCCAATCCAAACTAATGTATTTTATCTTGGGGAAAGTTACTTAACACATATGCACTGCTATTCCTTCATCTGTAAAGTGGGATTAAACTAATATAAGGAGTTCATTAAATGTTAGTTGTTTTTATATATTATCCATGATAATGACTACCTTATATGCAATTTACACATCCATCTGTGAGGTAGATTCTATTATTATCCCTTTCCTCATTGTTATTGTTGTTAAATCTGGGACTCACTAGCATGCTCAAGATTATGTTGCTGTAAAGAAGTGGAAATAAGATTGGAATCTATGCACCCTGAGGCTGCAGCCTATGCTATCAGGTCTGATATGCAGTACCCTGCAGGGCAGGTACTGAAATGAGATAATAGAAAATAACACCTAGTAACTCCTGGCATGGAGTAGACATCCTGTCAATTGCATAATATAATTAACAATGAGGGTAATAATCTGCATGCATGATGTACAAGGAAGTATAAAATTGGTTTGAGGAAGAATCGTTATGCTATAAATCTGACCTTCAATGCTTGGGGCTGCATGGATCCCCTCCATCTTTTTTTTAAATCTATGTTAGTAGTGATTTTGTCCTCCCCCACAGGGGACATTTGGCAATGGCCAGAGATATTCTGATTGTCATGACTAGAGAGATGCTATTAACCTCTAATGTTCAGAGGCCAGGAATACTGCAAATTATTCAACAATGCACATCAGAGTCATTACCCCTTGTGGCAAAAGTTGTACAGCCCAAAATATCAGTAGTGTTGCTCTTGAGAAACTCTAATCTGTATCATGCCACAGTTTTAATCCATCGTACTGAGTTAAAAGTAGGTCCAGTTTAAAGAAAATCCTACCAATACTTACAGGTATCACAATTATCTCAAAATTTTATTGACACTAATTCTATCAGGGATTCTCATTTTCAAGAGATGAGTTCACCCCAGAAATGTAAATTTTCAACAATTCTTACCCACAGCTAATTCTGATGCGGTGGTGATGAGATCATCTTATATACATGTTCTCGCTAGAAAATCTCCAGCTATAACTCTGCTTTAGTTGATACTGTGGGTTGGGGAGCAAGGAGGTTCAAGAAGCCAGCTTAATAATAGCTAGTGCCTTAAACACTTACCACGCTTATGTTTTGCGACTCTTCTTGTTCTTCTCAGCCAGCTTCCGCATTAGACTAGCACCCTGTGGTCGAGGAGCAGAGATATATTATAGTCAAGGAAGTGTGAGATATGGTCTGACAAGGAGGTGCTAATAACTCTGCTGAAACAGAATTATTCCCTTCTCCCTGTGCCCAAAGGGGAGGGGAGGGAGTGGAAACAGGTGTTAAAAGAATTCAGTGTGAAGACAAAGTCTGTAGTAAAGCCAAGACAATATGTGCTTGGGAAAGAAGGGACAGCAACTGGCACAGTGAAAGGAATATGGAGTTACAATTTTATAGAGTCTAAGAGTAAGAAATTTCAAGTGGCAAGTTTGGAGAAGGATCACAGCTCCGTGAATATGAGTAATTTCAGCATGTGACTTACACTCTAGGGTGGTAGTCTTCTACTTGGTTGTAAGTTAGAATTGCCTGGTAGTTTTATAATAGGAATATCTGAGCCCTGCAATAGCTAATTAGACCAAAGTGCTGGGATGGGTGCAGAGTATCTGTGTTTTTGAAACGTGCTGGTGGTAATTCTAATGTATAGTCAGGATTGAGAAACACTACCTTAAATATTAATTCTCTTCTTATAGGCTCATAACCAAACAATCAGACAGTATGGATAAGAGCTTCAGCAAGAGATCTGAGCCTTAGTAAGCTTGCCCAAAATGTTAATTATTGTTGTTACTACTATGATTACCATTATGATCACAGACCTTGTTATTGCTATCTTAGTTCTGTCTCTTGTCTTATGACCTTGAGTACCTTCCTCATGTCCATTTCCTCATCTGTAAAATGGAAATAGTAAGATTATGACTCAAAGTTTCTGTAATAGACAATAGGTGATATTTATTTATTTACTAATTTTTTTACTACAAAGGAGCTCAGAATAATTTCTTTGCTTTTCCCTAGAAATTTCTGCATTTGTTTTCATTAAAAGGGAATTTGAAAGTATCCCTAAGGAGGATGACATTCTAATGTGCCAACAACCAAATAATCTTTTTAAAGCATTATAAAATATTTTATAAAATAAACTTATTATTAATATTGGTATTATTTTCTCTACAAAGAATTGTATTTGTTTTTATCCCATTTAATCTTCCAATCAACCTTAGATTGTTTCCATTTTATAGGTGTAGATAATTCCTATCAGAGGCAGAACAGAGATTTGTTGATTCATTTCTCATTGCCACTATCATTGTATTGCAGATATTGATGACGTTATAGATAGTTTTGAATGGGAGTCGGGCACTAAGTGTTTTCTCTCTTTGGATAGCTTCATCAGGAGGGCATATGATCCCCCATTGCTGGGATGAAGGTGTGGAGAATGTTGAGCGAAGCATCCCTTCTCTGGTTTTGTGTATGGTTATCATAAAATGGCTAGAAACAATGCACGGAGTGAACAAAAATCTGAAATTGGAACCAAAATACTTAAAGAAATCCCCAAAGGTCATGTGCAGGTGCACTGCACTTGTCAATCTTATTTTGCTGACTGGGTTAGAGAGAAAAAAAAAATTAATTGATGGAGTACCCCACCCCTACTCCACCAATGATAGAATTTAACTCTGTTTCTTCTTCTCAAACAGGGCATCTCTGGTTTTCACATGCCATCCTCATTATCATGACTCTTGGTTAATAGATTACATCAGGAATCTCTGGTTCAATGAAATTTGGGATCTTGCCATCTTCTTCAAGAGCAGCCATTGATCTGGCAATTTTGTAGCCTAGTATGGCTGTTCTTCACTATACCTTGAGTAAGTCTCTGTTCTTCTATGCTCAACCTTGCCCTTAACTTTAAAATGTTGTTTATGACAGCAGGACCATATGCTATGAATTGTAAGCACTTCTAATATGAACTCAACCTTCACTTGATTAAGGTGGGAGAGGATATGCTTATAGCTCTTTCAAAAGAAATCCAAGTCTCAAAGTCAAGTATTCAAATGATGGTCACCCAGATCCTCCAAGATTGAGAGAATTGGAAAATAGATATTACACTTTGACACTTTCATATTTCTGAAGCCTAGAATATTACAATCCATATATGTAATACATCTTTCATCAAAAAGTTCCTTGATCCTTGAAATTACTCTAGGAGAAAGGACAGGACCATAATCTTCATTGTGCAGATAAAGGAAATTGAGGTTCTAAGAGGGTAAGTGATTGGTTGAGGTTATTGAACTTAATTAGAAGCAAAGGGTCCATGAAAATATAACAGTGTTTACTCCATGCACCAAAACCTCATTTTTTAAAAAACAAAAGTGATGTAGCAATGATTTTTTAGTCGCATGTCAAATATTATAATGTTACTCTGATTAAATGGGATGTACTGGTAACCTGCCCACCCCATTTATGGGGAAAATTCAGGAGGTTGCTTTGTTGTATGCACATCAATTTCCATCTGCTTTTTCTTCATAGAGAAGGCTGGCATAGTAGCCCAAATAAATAATAGCTTGGAACCCAGAGGTGAAGAAAAGATATTAAGCTATGATTCCTGCTGTTTTGAAGTTTTCCTGTCTGGTTTCATGTTTTACCTGCCCTCCATTGGCACTCAGACTCGGCATCTTTAATCCTTCATCTTTTGTAAATGTTAGAATGTAACAGCAATTTTAAACTGTCATAAGAAGCTTTTTAAAATTGTCTACCCAAACTGACTCTTGCAACCCTCACACTCGACTGGAGGAACAGTGATGCCCTGATGGTGCCGATTTGCAAGGATGATAAATGGGCCCATTTGCTAAACCAATTGACTCACAAAATTAAAGTGGGGAGTGGGAGAAAAATACCAAGTAAATTCAGGAGGCAATTGCATCTTACTCTTTGAACTTGGCAGACATTTTCAAGAGATTTCCACACTGTATGATAAAGATCATTTACTTTGTGTGTGTTTTATAGTCCTCGTCCTAGAATCTCCATGAGTTTTCTAAGTACTTTGAATGTGTTATCTCTTTTTACTAAATGGCAATGATCTGAGGCTTTTTTGTGTTTGCAATGGTTAATCAGGATTGTCAATTTGATTGGACTGAAAAACGCCTATGGAACTACTGGATTTGTCCAGAAAAGCATTTCCAGAGATAGTTAGCATATGGGACAGCAAACTGGTGAGGGAGACCTGTGCTGAACTTGGGCAGCACTGGCCATATCCCTCCCAACAAGGTTTGATTTTAGATTTTGTTGATCGTATAGTTCATCAAATGATGAGGACAATGATAATTATGAAGACTATTCTCAAAATGATGGTGTGTCTATTACCATTACATTACACTAAGCCCCAACATATTAAAGACATATTTTATTTGAGTATTCAAAACTTATTATGAAAATAAGAAAAGTGTCTGTTTGTGTCTTTTCTAAACAAGCAAATGTCCAATTTTTTTCCTAGAGAATTATATTTCAATAATAGTTGTCTTTCCTTTACTCTATTGATCTTCTTTCTCTCGTTTATTCATTTATTTTTGTATGAGACTTTCTATATATACATAAAGGTGAAATTTCCTCTGGTATATTCCTATGTGCATATTATGTGATTTTGGTAAACTCATTCCATATTTCCTCTTTCCTATCTCTCCTTCTTTCTCATCCTTCATCCCCTTCTACTCCACTAATCTTTCCTACGTATTTTTGATAGCTGACCCTTTCACACATTGCCTTCTTTTTCTTATTTTGCTCTTTCTTCCACATGAGAGAAAATATTTGACCCTTGATTTTTAGAGTCTGTCTTATTTGCTTAGCATGATGTTCTCCAGTTCCATCCATCTACCAGCAAATGTCATTCTTCTTTATAGCTGAGTAGAATTTTGTTATGTGTGTATACCAGTTTTTTGATTCATTCATCTATGGATGGGTATTTGGGATGATTCCATAATTTGGTTTTTGTTAATGGTACTGCTATAGTCAATGAAATGGTTTTACCATTTGAGCGTGCAGATTTTAGTTCTTTTGGGTAAATAAAAAGGAATGCTATAGCCGGGTCATGTGGTGGTTCCATTCCTAATGTTTTGAGGAATCTCCATACTGCTTTCCAGAATGGATGTACTAATTCGCAGTTCCACCAGTAATGTATGCATGTACCTTTTCCGCTATATCCTCATCACATTTATTATTATTTGTGTTATTGGGTCATTTCCATTCTGAATGAAGTGAGAGGACATCTTAGTGTACTTTAGATTTGCATTGCAATGCCCTAATTGCTAAAAATGTTTAAACTTTTTTTAAAAAAATATTTTCTAGGCATTTGTTCTTCTTTTGAGAAGTGTCTGATTAGTTCTTTTGGTCATTTTTCGATATGGTTATTGGTTTTATTTGCTTCATTTTTGGTGTTGAGTTTTTTTGAATTGTTTATATATTTTGGATATTAATTCTCTATTAGAGGAGCAGCTAGAAAAGGTATTTTTCCCATTTTGTAGGCTCCCTCTTTACATGATTAATCATTTTCTTTGATGTGTAGAGTGTTTTAATTTGATGGCATCCCACTTATAGATTCTTGGTTTATTTCCTGAGTTTTAGGGATCCTGTTGAAGAAGTTGTTGCTTTCTGACAGTTGCAAAATATCTTCTCTAATTCCTAAGTCTGAACCACTTTGATTTGACTTTTGTACTGAGCAAGAGGTAGAGACCTAGCTTCATTTTCTATATATGGATACCTAGTTTTCCAGCACCATTTGATAAAATACTACCTTTTTGCCAACATATATTTTTGGCACCTTTGTCAAGTATCAGATGGCTGTACTATGGGTTGTCTCTCTTTTATTCCATTTGTCTTCATGTCAATTTTTATGCCAATGTCTTGCTGTTTTCGTTACTACTGCCATGCAGAATAATTTGAGATTGTATATTGTGATGCCTCCTGGATTACTATTTTTGTTCAGAAGTGCTTTGGCTATTCTGGGTCTTTTATTCTTCCAAGTGAATTTTAGAACTTTTTTTTCTGGTTCTGTAAAGAATTTCATTGGTATGTTGATGGGGATTATATTAAATTTATATGTTGCTTTTGGTTATATGACCATTTTGCAATATTAATGCTGCCCATCCAAGAACACGGTAAGTCTGTCCAGTTTCTAAGCTCTTTTTCAAGTTCTTTCTTCAATGCTTTATAATTTTCACTACAAAGACTGTTCACCTCCTTGGTTAGATTAATTCCCAATTTTTTGATGTTATTATGAGAGGGACTCCAGCTTCTTAGAATGAGCAACTACCAATTCCTCTGGCTCTCTAGCACACAGTTGCCCACTGTGGGACATTCAAATTTCTGATGATCTCGGAAGACAATCTAATTAATACCCATTTATAATCATAAATATAATATGTTGTTAGTTTTGTTCCTCTGGAGAACTTTAATAGAGTATTATTGTCCCAATTTTCTACTGAAGGTGACAATGGCAATAGTTGTTAAATCACTGTTTGTAGTTTCTTCCCAGCTTTATCCTTTCTAACACAGACTGATCCTCAGTGAAAATCAGCATCTTCTATGGTTCATGCTGTTAATATTTTCCACATAGTTCATTTTTTCGTCTAATTTAAACATTTTCTTTCTTCCACCCTTCCTGAGATATGCATTGGAGGTGTGATACCAGATTTCAAAGAACAGGAAGTAATTGAAGATTAGCCCTTACAGCCTCTCTTTTGTCTCTTTACTATAAAATATCCACTGAATGTTCTTTGTATGACAGTTACTATACTGAGTCATGGTAAAAACTCTCTAGATATAATTTTAATTCCCCTATAAGTGTGTATATATATATATATATATATATATATATATATATATATATGAAAATTTAAGACATTTTTAAAGAAATTATTTGTTTAACCCCTGAACTTTATGGATGAAAGTTCTGTGGATAGGCTCATTTGTCACACCAGATCATTAAGATTCATGCATGTTTCCATCCCTGTGGAGAGTTAGAATTATATTTTGCAATGTTGGAGAGTGAGGAAGATTGAGATGATCATTGCTAAATATATTGTATTATAACATTCTGTTTCTTAAAAGGTAATGTAAAAGGTAATGCAAAAACGTAAGAAGGACATTTCAAATCAATCAAACAGCAAAGAGGTGGGAAAAAAGATGCAGAAATATCCATCCATAGACACAGAAGGCCTTAGAGAAGTGGAATACCTTCTGATCAAAGTATTGAAGTTCAGGTGATGTGTTTCTCAAAGTGTGTCTGCTGACCCAGTAGTGTCAGCATTAACTCAGAATTCAGTGGGAAAAAAAAAAAAAACAAGTCTGACATTCTACCCCAAATCTATTGATTCAGAAAGTTCTGGAAGTAGAGATCTGTGATTTTCACTTTAACCTCCTGTGATAATCAATGTTATGCATTGACTTGACCAGATCAGGGATACCTGGATTTTTGGCTGAACATTATTTCTGATTGTATCTGTTAGGGAATGTCTAGGTGCAATTATAATTATGACCAGTGAATTCTGAAATCAATCACTCTCCCCAATGCAGGTGTTCATTATACAATGCATTGAATTGCCGAAGAGAAAATAGATAGATTGATACATAGATAGATAGATAGATAGATAGATAGATAGATAGATAGATAAAGGGAAGAGCAATGCACCCCTTTTCCTGACTGAATTTCTTCTACCTTTTAGAGGAGTATGCATATGCATTGGGTCTCCTAGTCCTTTGGCCTTTGGACTCAAACTGAATTCCACCACTGGCCTTTCTGAAACTGCAGCTTTCAGAAGGCAGAATGTGGGATTTCTCAGTCTCCATAATCATTTGAGTCAACTCCTTATACTCTCTTTCTGAGGAGAGCTCAGACTTAGCACATTCTCTACAGTTGATGTTGAAATGACTATAAATTGTGTGATTTCTCAGTTTCCTCATCTAAAAAATAATACCATCTGGTTTGACTCTTGTCAGAATTAAAGCCAATACCTAAATCAGAATTCCCTTGCTCAGTTCTCTCTAAATGAGGATTCTATAGGGGCTATGTTAATTAATTTATTTCTATATATCATAATATATAATATTATGTATGGAACATAATATTATATAACAAAATTATAATTGTTTAATTTGTTGTCTGTGTGTTATAATTATTTATTTATTGTTTTTCATTATTTCTGTTTGTTGGATGATTTTCATGATGCAGTTTTTTTCTTTTTTTTTATTGGATGTTCACAACATTACAAAGCTCTTGACATATCATATTTCATACATTAGAATCAAATGGGTTATGAACTCCCATTTTTACCCCAAAAACAGATTGCAGAATCACGTCGGTTACACATCCACATTTTTACATACTGCCATATTAGTGACTGTTGTATTCTGCTACCTTTCCTATCCTCTACTATTCCCCCTCCCCTCCCCTCCCATCTTCTCTCTCTACCCCATCTACTGTAATTCATTTCTCTCCTTGTTTATTTTCCCATTCCCCTCACAACCTCTTATATGTAATTTTGTATAACAATGAGGGTCTCCCTCCATTTCCATGCAATTTCCCTTTTTTCTCCCTTTCCTTCCCACCTCATGTCTCTGTTTAATGTTAATCTTTTCTTCCTGCTCTTCCTCCCTGCTCTGTTCTTAGTTGCTCCCATTATATCAAAGAAGACATTTGGTATTTGTTTTTTAGGGATTGGCTAGCTTCACTAAGCATAATCTGCTCTAGTGCCATCCATTTCCCTGCAAATTCCAAGATGTTGTCATTTTTTAGTGCTGCATAATACTCCATGGTGTATAAATGCCACATTTTTTTATCCATTCATCTATTGAAGGGCATCTGGGTTGGTTCCACAGTTTAGCAATTGTGAATTGTGCTGCTATGAACATCGATGTGGCAGTATCCCTGTAGTGCGCTCTTTTAAGGTATTCAGGGAATAGTCCAAGAAGGGCAATAGCTGGGTCAAATGGTGGTTCCATTCCCAGCTTTCCCAGGAATCTCCATACTGCTTTCCAAATTGGCCGCACCCATTTGCAGTCCCACCAGCAATGTACAAGAGTACCCTTTTCCCCACATCCTCGCCAGCACTCGTTGTTGTTTGACTTCATAATGGCTGCCAATCTTACTGGGGTGAGATGGTATCTTAGGGTGGTTTTGATTTTCATTTCCTTGACTCCTAGAGAGGGTGAGCATTTTTTCATGTACTTGTTGATTGATTGTATGTCCTCCTCTGTGAAGTGTCTGTTCAGGTCCTTGGCCCATTTGTTGATTGGGTTATTTGTTTTCTTATTGTCTAATTATTTGAGTTCTTTGTATACTCTGGATATTAGGGCTCTATCTGAAGTGTGAGTAAAAATTTGTTCCCATGATGTAGGCTCCCTATTTACCTCTCTTATTGTTTCTCTTGCTGAGAAAAAACTTTTCAGTTTAAGAAAATCCCATTTGTTGATTCTTGTTATTAACTCTTGTGCTATGGGTGTCCTATTAAGGAATTTGGAGCCCGACCCCACAATATGTAGATCGGAGCCAACTTTTTCTTCTATCAGAAGCAGAGTCTCTGATTTGATATCTAGCTCCTTGATCCACTTTGAGTTGACTTTTGTGCATGGCGAGAGGAGGGGATTCAGTTTCATTTTGTTGCATATGGATTTCCAGTTTTCCCAACACCATTTGTTGAAGATGCTATCCTTCCTCCATTGCATGCTTTTAGCTCCTTTATCAAATATAAGATAGTTGTAACTTTGTGGATTAGTCTCTGTGTCCTCTATTCTGTACCATTGGTCCACCGCCTGTTTTGGTACCAGTACCATGCTGTTTTTGTTACTATTGCTCTGTAATATAGTTTGAAATCTGGTATTGCTATACCACCTGATTCACACTTCCTGCTTAGAATTGTTTTTGCTATTCTGGGTCTTTTATTTTTCCATATGAATTTCATGATTTCTTTATCTATTTCTACAAGAAATGCAATTGGGATTTTGATTGGCATTGCATTAAACCTATAGAGAACTTTTGGTAATATCGCCATTTTGATAATGTTAGTTCTGCCTATCCATGAACAGGGTATATTTTTCAATCTTCTAAGATCCTCTTCTATTTCTCTCTTTAGGGTTCTGTAGTTTTCATTGTGTAAGTCTTTCACCTCTTTTGTTAGGTTGGTTCCCAAGTATGTTATTTTTTTTGAGGATATTGTGAATGGAGTGTTTTTCCTCATTTCCGTTTCAGAAGTTTTGTCGCTGATATACAGAAATGCCTTTGATTTATGTGTGTTGATTTTATATCCTGCCACAATGCTGAATTCATTTATTAGTTCTAGTAGTTTTTTTGTAGACCCTTTTGGGTCTTCTAGGTATAGAATCATGTCATTGGCAAATAGTGATAATTTAAGTTCTTCTTTTCCTATTTTTATGCCTTTAATTTCTTTCATCTGTCTAATTGCTCTGGCCAGTGTTTCAAGAACTATATTGAATAGAAAGTGGTGATAGGGGGCATCCCTGTCTTGTTCCAGATTTTAGAGGGAATGCCTTCAATTTATCTCCATTCAGAATGATGCTAGCCTGAGGCTTAGCATAGATAGCTTTTACAATGTCAAGGTAAGTTCCTGTTATCCCAAGTTTTTCTAATGTTTTGAACATAAAGGGATGCTGTACTTTGTCAAATGCTTTTTCTGCATCTATCGAGATGATCATATGGTTCTTATCTTTAAGTCTATTGATGTGGTGAATAACATTTATTGATTTCCATATATTGAACCATCCTTGCATCCCGGGGATGAATCCTACTTGATCATGGTGCACAATTTTTTTGATGTGCCTTTGTATCCGATTCGCCAGAATTTTATTGAGGATTTTTGCGTCTAGGTTCATCAGAGATATTGGTCTGTAGTTTTCTTTCTTTGAGGTGTCTTGGTCTTGTTTCAGAATCAGGGTGATGTTGGCCTCATAGAATGAATTTGGTAGAGCTCCCTCTTTTTCTATTTCCTGAAATAACTTGAAAAGTATTGGTATTAGTTCTTCTTTAAAGGTTTTGTAAAACTCCGCTGTGTACCTATCCGGTCCTGGGCTTTTCTTGGTTAGTAGTCTTTCGATTGCTTCTTCTATTTCAATCAAAAGAAGACCATTGATATTGGTCTGTTTAAATTGTGTGTATCCTCCTGACTCAGTCTGGGCAAATCATATGACCTAAGAAATTTATCAATGTCTTCACTATCTTCTATTTTATTGGAATATAGGTTTTCAAAATAATTTCTAATTGTCTTCTGTATTTCTGTAGCATCTGTTGTGATATTGCCTTTTTCATCTCGTATGTTAGTAATTTGGGTTCTCTCTCTTCTTCTCTTTGTTAGCATGGCTAAGGGTCTGTCGATCTTATTTATTTTTTCAAAGAACCAACTTTTTGTTTTGTTAATTTTTTCAATAGTTTCTTTTGTTTCAATTTCGTTGATTTCTGCTCTGATTTTAATTATTTCTTGCCTTCTGCTACATTTGCTGTTGTTTTGCTCTTCCTTTTCTAGGGATTTGAGATGAAGTGTGAGCTCATTTATTTGTTGGTTTTTCCTTTTTTTGAGGAATGACCTCCAGGCGATGAGTTTCCCTCTTAAAACTGCTTTCATTGTGTCCCATGGATTCCGATATGTTGTGTCTGTATTTTCATTTATCTCTAAGAATTTTTTAATTTCCTCCTTTATGTCTTCTGTAACCCATTGATCATTCAGTAACATATTGTTCATTTTCCATGTGATGTAGGATTTTTTCTTCCTTCTTTTATCATTGATTTCCAGTTTCATTGCATTATGATCTGATAAAATGTATGGTATTGTCTCCACCCCTTTATATTTACTGAGGGTTGCCCTATGGCATATTATATGGTCTATTTTTGAGAAGGGTCCATGTGCTGCTGAGAAAAAAGTATATCCACTTGATGATGGTTGATATATTCTATATATATCAGTTAAGTCTAGGTGATTGATTGTGATATTGAGTTTTATAGTTTCTTTATTCAGCTTTTGTTTGGAGGATCTGTCCAATGGTGAGAGAGGTGTGTTGAAGTCACCCATAATTATTGTGTTGTGGTCTATTTGATTCTTGAACTTGAGGAGAGTTTGTTTTATGAACGTCGCAGAGCCGTTATTTGGTGCATAAATATTGATAATTGTTATGTCTTGTTGGTGAATGGTTCCCTTTAACAGTATATAATGTCCTTCCTTATCCCTTCTGATTAACTTAGTCTTGAAGTCAATTTTATTCCATATGAGAATGGCCACCCCTGCTTGCTTATGAGGACCGTGTACGTGGTATATTTTTTCCCAACCTTTCACCTTGAGCCTGTGTATGTCTTTTCCAATCAGATGTGTCTCCTCGAGGCAGCATATTGTTGGATTTTTTTTTTAAATCAATGTTACCTGCCTATGTTCCTTTATTGGAGAGTTTAAGCCATTAACGTTTAGAGTTACTATTGATATATGGTTTGTACTTCCTGCCATGTTTGATTATTTATCTCTTTTTTTTTCTAATTTAGTTTGTTTCTCCATGATTAGCTTTCCCCCCATCCTCTGTCTTTACTGAGGCACTTCCCACTGATGGTTTTGGTTATTGTTTTTCATTTCTTCCTTGTGTATTGTTTTGCTCAAAACGCTTTGTAATGCTGGTTTTTTGGCTACAAATTCTTTTAGTTTTTGTTTATCATGAAAGATTTTTATTTCGTTGTCATACCTGAAGCTTAATTTTGCTGGATACAGAATTCTTGGTTGGCATCCATTGTCTTTCAGTGTTTGAAATACGTTGTTCCAGGATCTTCTCACTTTCAGCGTCTGTGATTAAAAATCCGTTGTTAACCTTATTGGTTTACCCCTAAATGTGATCTGCCTCCTTTCTCTTGTAGCTTTTAATATTTTCTCTTTGTTCTGTATATTGGATATCTTCATAACAATGTGTCTTGGCGTTGGTCTACTGTGATTTTGTGTGCTCGGTGTCCTGTATGCATTTACAATTTGTATATCTGTTTCCTTTTTTATTTCTGCAAAGTTTTCTGTAATTATTTAATTCAGCAGGTTACTCATTCCCTTGGTATGAATCTCTGTACCTTCCTCTATCCCAATGACTCGTAAGTTTGGTTTTTTATGTTATCCCAAATCTCTTGGATGTTTTTCTCGTGATTTTTTACCAGTCTATCTGAGTTCGCTAGACTCTTTTCAAGATGATATATTTTGTCTTCATTATCTGACGTTCTGGCTTCTACTTGTTCCACTCTGTCAGTGTTACTCTTGATTGAATTTTTAATTTGGTTTATCGTTTCCTTCATTTCTAGAATTATTGTTTGATTTTTTTATAATCTCTATCTCCTGATAAAGATGCTTAACTTCTTCTTTTATCTGTTTATGTAATTCTTTTTCAATGTGATCTTTAAGGTTCCTTTCCATCTGTCTAAGGTATTCCTTGAATTCTTTATATGGCCATTTTTCTGATGACTCTAGGTCCTCCTGAATATTTAGGCTGTCCTTCATTGTTTGTACTCCTTTTCTTCCTTGCTTTTTAATGCTCATGTTACTTCTTGTTCTGTTTGCTGAGTTACTGTTTACTCTTGTAAATTGATTTGATGCTTGGGAGGAGAGATATTAGAAGGGAAGGGAAGAAGTCACTAAAGAGAATGAGTGTAGGCAGGTAGAATTCTAGGATGGGGAATAAGAAAATTGAAAAGAAATGAAAAGACAAAAGAAAAAAGTGAAAAGAAAGAAAGAAAAAAACAACAAACCAAAAATTTAAAACCAAAAGAATTTATAATGATAGTAAAAAAATGGAAATTAAAGTTTAAAAAATAGTAGTAATAATAATAAAATAAAAAGAATTAAAAAAAAATTGAAACCATTAATAAAAAAGTTAAAGAACAACAACAACATCAACAACAAAAAATGAAAATAAAATAAAATAAATACTAATAATAATCATAAAAAATTAATAATAATAAATGCAGTAATAGAGCTTGATTAACTTCTCTTCCAGTAGGTGGAGCTATGCCCATTGGGCCAAGCTTCTCTTCTTGATAGGTGGGATCCAATCACTGTGCATCAGCTCTTCTTCCCAGACTGTGCGTGTCTCCAATCCTGAGTGCCTAGGGCCTTCTCTTGTGTTTCTTCAAGCCAGGCCCCGCTCACCTGTGACACTCACCACAATACTGGCTACACACCAGGTCTGCTGCTCCTGGGAGCCTTGTTTTCATGGATGCCTGGGCACACCCTTTCTGTTTGCCTCCCTCAGACCCTAAGTTTATAGATCTTGGGGCTGAGGACCCCCAGCGAATTTGTTTGCCCTCAGGTAGCAACTCCCCTGGTAGCTGGTGCAAGGGACCTCTGTTGTCAGCACTGGTGGGAGCGGTAGCCGGGAGTTCTGCTCCGCTAGTTCTGCTCCGCTAGTCCCGCGTCACTCCAGATTCCCTCGGTCTGGCTATCGTGCTCAGTTGGCCTATACCTCTGTGAGTTCAGGTGGGCCGACTAGTTATTTCAGCAGGATCATTAGTGCTGAGTCCCGAGAAGCAGGAGAACTGGAGCTAGAATGCAGCCGATCTGGGCTCTGTGTGTTCTGAGAAGGCCAGACTATTCGCCCCGGATCTACTTCAGCTCAACATTGCCTAGTGGTCCTGAGCAAACAGCATTTTGATAGTTTACTTCTCCCTATGCCCGCACAGCTGAAGGGGTTAGAGACTTGATCTCTCCAGGTCCGTCACCATTTTGGATCACTTAGATTTTAAATTGTCACTCATCAGCTGTTCCATTTTACTCAGCGGGTCAGCGGCTTACTCGCGCGGTGAAGAGTCTGCTCTAAGGTGCTCCTCAGGAAGTGGCGGTGGCGGCCGCGGCCCAGGTGTGGCCGTCGGAAGCCCGGGAGGGGGTGCATGCTGGGGGAGGGGAGGCAGCCCCGTGGGGCCCACGCGGGGTGTCTGAGCACGCGAGAGAGCGGGCGGGGCGGGGGAAAGAAATTGAGATCTAGATTTAGGGAGTGAGCGTGGGAGGAGAGATGGCGGGGGAGAAGCAAAGCGGGAAGGCGGAGTGGAGAAGGAAAAGGGGCAGAGAGAGCCGGGCAGCTCGGGGGCTGCAGCCTTACTGCTCGTGCTGGAATCATGACGGACTCACTCCACCTTGGCTGGAGTCGTGACGGATTCACTCCACCTAGGCCCCTTTCTTGACATGGTGCTTAGTCTTTGTTGACAGATCTCCTTTAATGATCTTTACTTTTTCTTTTAAGATGCGGCAACACACACTGCGGGCGTGGCGGCACGGAGCACGGAGCGGCTCACTCACTTCCCGCCGCCATCTTCATGATGCAGTTTAAGAGTGCAAAAAGTCTATTGGTTTATTCTTTTGAAGGTAATTCCAGAGCACTTTTGAATGATATCAAAATCAAAGTCAGCACCACATTTTTATACTTTTCTTCTTCCTCATTATTAGTTCTGAAATGTTTTAATTTTCTTCAAATAGGAAAACATCCACAGAATTCTAACATCCCAAGTACTTGAGAAATTCAAGGGATATATTAATTGCTAATAACACAGTGATTCCCAGGCTTGATTTGACATTATTTGATCATTGGTATCAGAAGTTGCCAATGCCCAAATCTCACACAGAGGGAATCTAACATATTCTGCATGGTGTAAGACCCTAACCCTGCTTCATTTAACTTTCCTCAGATAATTCCAAACTATACTAGTGTTGTGTGTCATGGATCTAAACACTGAATCCAGTAGCTTATAAATAGAGTTCATCAGTGAAATAGTGTCTTGAGATAAATACCTCAAAGCGAGAGTATAGATTTTGCTTAAGAATAGGTGACATTGGCCAAGTGGAAAATAAAGAAAAGACCATTCACTCATTAAATATATTTTGAATTTAAAACAATGGCCACCTCTTGTTATAATTCATACCTTTTTATTTGAAACATTTAGGAGTATATGAATTTGTTGGGAAGAACCCAACTACTCTGCATAATTACAAAGCTCTAATTAAAAAAAAGTCTCCAAAAGAAGTTGTTATATGATAAGTATAAGAAGCTTAATCGGGTTTTCTTTATTTAGTTGTCAGTGAGAGTTCCTAGATAGGGTGACCTTGAATCAGGACAGGTGAGGTCCTTTATATGCATTATGGAAAAAGAGTTTCAGTTCATTCCATTCAGAAACCCAGACTTATGTATTTAGGAAAGCAGATACACATTCAAGGGAGAATGTTGGGGCTGGAGGTGTAGCTCAGAGGCAGAACCCTAGTTTAATATTCATGAGGCCCTGAATTTGATCTCGCCACTGCAGAAAAAGAAGGGAGGAGGAGACAGTAGGTTATCTCAAGAAATAGGTGTCTTTTGGGGTAAAGTAAGAAATACACACATGCAAAGGAGAATCCCCGTCATCTCCAGAGGGAGAGAAAGTAGACCCTTGATATGGGTTATTAGTATTTATAAAGAAACAGTAGGTAGGGGCTAGACTAGTGGAGGAGTCAGGGTGGAGTTACATAAATTGCACAAGTTTTTCTAGCCCTTGTGCAGTATCCTTATATAAGTTTTTGTAGATGAATTATTGGGTTTTCCCACAATGTCAGAATTTATCGAATCACAATAAATTCACAGGCCACCTCACTTTCAGTTCCTTGAATAGTTGTGGGTCACCTGATAGTCATAAGACAGGCAATCACAGATTCTTTTATTCCAATCTTAACAACTAACATCTGTAGCTGTTAAGTCACACAACACCCTTTACACAATTATATGTATAGAATACGAAAGACTAAGGGTTAAGGTAGGCACAGGGGTTCAGAAGGCTAACTGAGAGCAAAGGCAGAGAGCAGATAAGAAAGCATGTGTTCTAGGTCACGGTCTGGATCCAAGGCAGTTTCAGTTTCAGAGCATCAGCTTGGAGTGTTAGCTTTGAGTGGGGCACGTGTGGTCCTCAAGGACAGGATAAACCACACTACATTGAAGCCTGAGAATAGAGATTTGGAGGTTTATTGCTGTGGCATTTTTCCTGGGCAAGGCTTGTAAAGAGTGACCAGTTAACAGTGTGCCAGGGTGATCACTCTTGGGTTTTCCTTCTTTTACAGGTTTTGAACAAGAGGTTTGCTGCATTTGATGGTCTTATGTGTTTGTTAAGTCCATGGGCCTGGGTTTTTTGATATTAATTTAATACAGCATACATCTGTGTGCTTCTGATTTAATTTGATATGTTCACATATGTGGTCACTTTTATTAGCACCATTATTTTATTTATCAGTTTGTGCCTTATGGTTTTGCTGGGTAGATGGTGGTTGTTTACTTGTACATATTTAAAAAATAATCATTTTACTTCAGGACTTATGCTCTAAATGGAGTAACTCATGTGTTATGGTTTAGATAGGAGGTGTCCTCCAGAATTTCTTGTGCAAGAAAATTTAGAGGTGAAATGATTAGGTTATAAGAGTCTTAATCCATGCATTAATCCATTGAATGGATTGTCTGGGTGGTAACTGTAGGTAGGTTAGAAGTTACTAGAGGATGTAAGTCACTGGGGCAGGGGCATGCCTTTTGGGCATATACTTTGTCTAAGCTGAGCACAGTGCTCTCTCTGCTTCTCATTTGCTATGTCCTGAGCTACTTTCCACCATTATGTTCTGCCTCACCTCATGCCCAGAGCAATGAAGTCAGCTAAATGTGGACTGAGAGCTCTGAAACCCTAAACCCCAAGTAAACTTTTCCTAATCTACAATTGTTCTTTTAAAATCTTTGGATCACAGCAGGGAAAAAAGAGCTGTGTAAAACATAATGGCAACTACCACTTCATAAAATGGAATAACACAGGGTTAGGAACAGCCTGAAAACTACTGTTCTATTCATCATGGAGTAACTCAGAACAGGGCATAAAGAGAAATGAAATTATGGCATTTGCAGGTAAATGGATAGAACTGGAGACTATCATGCTAAGTGAAATAAGCCAATAATGATGGCTGCCAATCTAACTGCCAGGGTTTTCAAAAGGGGAGTACCAGGGCTGTTGTGCAAGTATCACTATCAAAAGAGCTAATTATGTTTAACTTATATTCTAGTTTCCAAGTCTAGAGTTTCTTTACTCTTGTCAAAAGTAAGCTGAAGGATGGAAAACTTGGTTTAGTGAAGAATGTTCTTCTTGCTTCCCTGTGATTAGGGAGGGGAAGAAGGAGAAGAGGAAGAAAGAAAACAACAACAACAACAACAAATGACAGTTTTAAAGTTAATTGCCAGTGGTGAAGAAGCAGCAAATTTTATATTCAAATTATGAAACAGACCCTGTTAAAATATTAGCAGTGCTCTGTGCAGACAAATGTCTGATTTTAGTTAATCATTTAGTGAATAACTTGCTGTTAGCCATATACAGGACTTTAGCCCTCTATCCTTTTTTTTCTTTTTCTTCTTTTTTATTTTATTTTTCTTTTTTAAAAAATTTTATTTCTTTATTTCCTTCAAATCTTAAGATTCTAGACAATGTGTAGCTGGAACATATTTTAGTACATGCAGTGACCTATTTTGCAAAATTATTAATACTTCACTAAAGATTAATAGAAAGACATTTGTTATATCAGATGTTCATACGTTCTGCTTTACTATTACTTTCTTAGAAGTTCGGATAACACTCAAGACACCAGGCATGTTCAATTACTTCCTGTATCATGAAAAAAAAAAAACCATAAATTTTTAAAAGACCAGAAAAGTAAGTTCTGAAAATATGACTATAGGGAGCATTTCTGAGCAATGCTTTCAGCTATTTTGGGGAGACACATAATTTGGAAAATTAGTAGAGGGGAGGGGAGAGTAGATTTAGATAAAAAGAGGATGTTGTTATTTTAAGAGGTGATAGAAAAATATTATTTTTTCATTAATTTGTTCAAACACCTTTTTTTTGCCACACACTAAAATAAGTGATCTTTAAAAGTTTGCCAAAGCCAGGATTTTGAAGTCAGCCACAGGACACATTCTTTTCATAATATTTCCTGAGTACCCATTACATATTGGACTTGAGAATGTAGAAAGTATCAAATCCACACATCATGTGTTAGAAACTTCTATAAGGTAGGTCCTGAATGACCTGCAATTAAAAGGACCATAGAACAATAGAACACACCGTTTTGAAATTTGACATTTTTCTAAACAATTAAGGAAGGACTCGAAGTGTCAAAATAACTACAGAAAAGTATTGATTAGTTCTGCCACAAAGTATTCCTAGGAAAGATATCTTAAGTAATTCAGTTATTGCAGGAATAGTTCATTTACTTTGCACCCATTCCAGTATCTTTAAATTGTTTTGTCTATAAAGCATATATTTTTATCTCAGCATTTAGAAGATTAAGTGATGAAAAGTAAGATGAGACTATATCTAGACTGATTTTGCTTGTTGGAAGAATTTTAACACTAAATGTTCAATCTTAATTCACTGAACAAATATTTAATTATAATAATAGTTAACATTTAATATGTAGCTACTAAGTGTCATCCAATTTACATGCTATATTAGCTTTCTATTTCTGTGTAAAATATCACCATATATTTAGCGGCTTAAAAGACACCCATGAATCAATCAGTTCAGAGTTCTACAGGTTACAAGTCCAGACAAGCCTAGCTGGATTCTCAGCTCTAAATTCTCACAAGTCAAGGTGGCAGATAGACATGAGTGAATGGAATGTGAGATTTGGGTCATGGTTCTGTGTATTGGACATGCTGTGCCAAACCCAACATGTTTTCTTTTGAAAGGCAATTTGCCTGGGGCAACTCTGGCCCTGATTGACTTAAAATAACAGAACATTCGTCAGCAAACAGCCTGTTATTTTCAGGAGAAATTCAGACCCAAAAGGCTGTAAAGAGGGTAATTTTGTGATCTTTACATAGATCAAATTCCAGGACTCAGGGAGGTAAGATAATTAGAATCAAATTCCCCCACTCAAAAACTATAAGAAGTAAAAACTAAAGAACTATAAGTTTGTGGTCAGCATGAGCCATGGTAAGCCAGAACAGACTTGGATCTTTAGATGTCATTATAATAGTAACATCTCCCCTCCACGGAGTTAATCCATGGGTAGTGGGACTTGAAAGCTTTTCTCTGCTCACAGGGAAATTCTGAATTTCTTCCCATAGAACCTCCTTCATTTGAAGGTCAACTGTAGGGCTTCAAGTCTTTCTCATGCTTTAAGTCTCTCTAACCTCTGCCTCCAGAAAAACTCATACCTTTAAAGAGCTTATATGAATCAATTAGTCAACCCCAAGCCTCTTAATTTTTCTACTTTAAAATCAACCTAATTACACATGCAAAATCTATTTGCCATGAAAGGTAACATAATCAAAGGAATAATACCAGAGGACCAAGGCCATAAGAGCCATATGTTCTACTGATTTTTATACACATTTTAACTTTGATTTTCATTAGCACTCTACTACATTAGGGATTACTATTTCTGATTTTAGAAAATCTGGTATCCAAGGTCAAACACATATT
This sequence comes from Spermophilus citellus, assembly GCF_964194105.1. Lineage (NCBI taxonomy): Eukaryota > Metazoa > Chordata > Mammalia > Rodentia > Sciuridae > Spermophilus > Spermophilus citellus. The sequence goes on along the minus strand of NC_138200.1, from coordinate 47,467,268 downwards.
AAGTACTGTAATGACAGCATGAATTCGAGTCTTTCCAGTTTTGAGTTGTGGCTTTCCCCACAATTCTACCGTTACACAAGTTTTCTGAGCATCTGTTCTATGCTATAATCCAGAGATAAAGAGATGAGTATCATTTCTCATATCTTAGGAGCAAAAATGTTGGTAGCTCCTTTCCATCCATTCCATTCTAATCACCTAACTTTGTGACACTTTATATGGGCTTTATTAAGGGCTATCCATGTGTTAAGGTTGTCCCCAAGGTTAAACCACTTGCACCTGGAAAAGTTCAAATTCCATCCAGCCACTTGGACTACAGATTTCGCACTTTACACCATGACATATATTGTCCCTGAATAATTCATATTTAAATTCCATATTCAAGTGTCAGATCAGAGAAGGTAAATAGATGTTCCACATCCCATGCTATGTTATGTTTTATGCTATAAAAATCCACTCTTATGTTACCTTTCAGTGCTAAACTTCTTTCTTCTCAATGTTGACAGAGGATTTCTTGAAATATCTGGAGTTCTGGCAGTGTTGAGCTTATGGATTTTTGATAGCAACAGTTTACTTTAACTGAGAAGGAATCCCTCCCTCTACCTTCCCTTACCTAGAAATCTTCTCTAAGTTGCCATACCCTCACCACTTCTTATTGTCTTCATATATTAAAACAGACAGTTACTGACCATTAAATACTCCATAAACAATATCATTTTTTTAGCACTAATCAGAAGTGGGACATTGGAAGATAAACTAGGAATTGAGGACAGCATTAAGTCCTCTTGCTTTGGCTTTGTATCTTGCCTGAACATCCTAGGCATTTACATTGATTGGCAACCATCGTTTCACCTAGATTCTACTCTCTAGTTGAATTGAGGAATCAGTTCCAACTAAAAGAATATAGGTATCAGCTCTAAAATTGGAGGATTTAAATAGGACAACAGAAAATTTTTTTTTACTATCATATCTAACCACTAGGAGGAGGAAACGTGCTTTCCAAATGTCATTATGTCTTATCCTAATTTTAAACATAACTTCACATTTTTAATGTTAAATTTGAATCCATGAGTGCTTACCTCATCTGATTCTATGGTGATATTTATCATTTGTCTCTGTAATGATTTGTGGATGTGTGTGAATTAGTCAAATCTCCCAAGTTTTGCCTTTATTTCTAACACTTACATTTTATAATCTTTGCTTTGCTTTCTAGAAAGCATTTTGCTCATGAAATTTGAGCCATATTCAGGGAAAACAGAACTAGTAACCCAGTGGAAAATCAGTAGGCATTATGCCTGAGGAGCCCACGCATTTGTGTTAGATAAATGTCTCCCTACCTGGTTTTTGTTCAGTTCGTCCGCCCATATAAAACCTCACAGCAGCCACATCTGTATTCAGCCACAACTCTTTGTGAAAGGGACAGCTTGAGAACCTATTAAAAATACATTGTTACTATGAGTATTTTGTTCCTCTTTGCTATATAATAAGCTGAAAACTACAGTAGGTGAGCATTCTATGGGGAAGACTGCTGTTCCTTTTATTGACTTTATGGCCACACAAACTAATAGAAATGCATTTTATATCACACAGGTGAACTCAATCACACCAAACCCAACAGGATGGAATATTTTCCCTACATTTAAGTTGTAAATGGTAGATTGGTTTACAATAAATATCTACGACAATAAAATGTCACTTCTTTATAAAGCTTTTTTTTAATAAAAAATACCCCTGTTATAAATAATATTTTAAATTTCTGACTATGAAGCTTATGTTCATTATAGGAATTTTCAAAGTTCATAAGATGTATGTGAAAAAAAATAATACCCACAATTTTACAATCAAAGGTGAGTGTCAGTATGTGAAAAATGTAATATTTTTTCATGGCAAATTTGGAGAAGCAAAGATGTTTTGCTTATCATTATTTTTCTATAAAAATCCATTATTCATAAACATGAAATTTAATGGAATACTATAATTGTATTTAGTATTTATATTTTGAGACATTTAAAGTTTTTTTTCCTCTTCATCTTAAAGACTCTGTTCTCTCTGTGTCTGTCTCTGTATCTCTTCTTTCTTTTCCTTTCCATTTCCATCTTTCACTTGCTCCTTTAAGAAAATATTTACTGTGGTTTACATTAGTATCCCAGAAAACTCTTAGTGCAATAATTTATTTATTACTTTTCTTTATATGAAATCCTGCATAGTTACTAATCACAGATTGTAATTGTTACTGATGTGAACAATGTTCCAAAATGGAAAATTTGGGTCTAGAAAGATTTACAACTATGCTGTTTCATTACAAGTTAAGTAATACCTCTAGCAAGCAATGTAAAATTCAGTTTCCTACTATGACATCATGAGAATCTTCCTAGTCCAGCCCAGATATTTCTAATAGTCCAGTAAGAAAGAAGTGGCAGAATTATACCTGTACTTTTCCAGGATGAATTTTCCTTGGATTTTAGCCCCCTGGGTCCTGAATATGAAAGCCACATAGAAACCTGATTCAGTTCCAGGATTGAATCCAGTTGTTTTGGTACACTCCCTGCTTATCTTTGCTACTTGTTTAAACTCCTAGCTAGAATATGCTGCACTGTGACATGGCTGAATGATGCAGGGAATGGTGCCTTATAATAATTATGAGAAGGATGTGCAAGTTGAATCATATGTCAAATAATTATCCCAAAGACAAGTAGTAACTTGAGAATGACTTCAAAACAAAAATTCTTTCTGAATTAGATTTCTATGCATACTTTCATATATTTAATACTCTTATTTGGGACTTTAACGCTTATTTATATATTCACATACATGAAATTTTTGCATGATATTACAGTCTATATCAAAAAATTCTGAAAATATATTAAAATAGGTTTTGCTAAATTGACAACTATAATATCTATATCTATAATCTGAAACATTTTTAGAGTAAAAAGAGCCATGCTTGTTAATAACACCAGGAATACAGACATAAAACAGAACTACCCTAGGAGATCTTAGTAGATGCTCCTAATTTCTTTCCTAAAAATCCATAGCATGGTCTTGCTTTCCATAGTTTCTATTTTTCAATGTGAGAAAACAAGCATTTGAAGTCATAAAGTCACTTAATTATTTATTTCAAAAACACAGGTAGCAATTTTTTTTCCTGAAAAGGATTATTTTTAAGAAGATGATTTTCAATGATTTTACATTGATCACACCAGCAATTATATTTATTATTACCTATGTTAGTTCATTGTATTTATCACTGTGACCCAATTACTTGACAAAAACAGCTGAGAGAAATAATATTTATTTTGTCTCAGATTTTTGGTCCACGGTCAGCCTGTTCTGTGGCTGTAGGCCTCAGGTGAGACAGAATATCATGGTAGAAGGGTATGGTAAAGGAAAGCCCTTCAGCTAATGGCAGCCAGGAAGCAAAGAGAGAGAGAGAGCTGGAGGGTGGGGGAGGTGAGCAGGAGAGAAGATAAATCCTCTTAGGACATGCCCCCAGTGACCCATGTCCTCTGCTAGGTTTTATTTCTGGAATGTCCCCCACAGTTTCAAGTGTTGAAGACTTTGTCCCCAATGCTTCAATGTGCAAAGGTGGGCTTTGGGAAGTGTTAGATTATGAAGGTTCTGGGCTGGGGATACAGCTCAGTTGGTGGAGTGCTTGCTTCACGTGTATAAGGCCATGAGTTCAATCCCCAGCACCACAGATTATGAAGGTTCTAATTTCATTGGTGAATATAACCAATTCAAAAATTTGAATAGACTACTGGGAGGTGGTGAAACTACTTCGGGACCTAGTAGGTCAGTGGGGGTCATGCTCTTGAGGACTGTACCTTGTCCCTGGTCCTTTCATTGTTCTCTTTCTTTCCTGGATGACAGGAGCTGGGCAGCTTTCTCTGCTACGCCCTTCCACAATGATGTTCTAACTCATGCAGGCCCAGACCCCTGATTCTGGTTCACCTTGGACACAAACCTCTGAAACTATGGAACAAAATAAACCTTTACTCCTCCAAGTAGTTATTTTTGGCTCTATTGGTCACAGTAATGAAAAGCTGATTAACACACTATCTAATAGGTCACAATGAGTTGAAGAGGGGGAAGAGAGTTCAGGATAAAAAACAATAAAGTAAATAATATATTTTAATATTTGTGTCATTTAAAAATATGAAATGAATGTCCATAGAAAGAAGTTGAACATAGAACATTGTATAGCAGGGTTGGAGAACAAGATGTTGCTAGAAACATTAGCATAAAATTGATAACCCAAGGGCTTACATCTAAAGCCCTTAAAATTCCAGCCCTGTCTATCTTTCCAAATTTGCCTCTCATTTCCACAAGCATAAGCCTTAAACTCTGGCCACAACTATGTATAAATTTGCCTGCTTTTCTTCCTTCCCCTTTTTATTTTTTACTTGGCAAATTCAAGTTTTGGATGAAGATCACTTTCTCAGTGTAATTTTACCCAGTGTGTTCTATTTCCTTTTACAGCACTTCTAGACACACAAGCAAGGTAATATAAAGTATCCAAAATCCATTGTTCAGACCCAGCTGTAATTTCTAGGAGACATAGGTAGTGTCTTAGGCATGTAATAAATTCACGTAAAACTATTTAGCTTGCTGATAGAAGTTGGTTATTACATTGTGTTCCTATCATGAAGTGGATCAATGAATAGAATGGCGATAACTGGGTAACAAAAATTGAAAAAATAAATAAATTTCTCTCTTCTGTACAAACTGAAATATTAGGCACTATATTCTATTAGAAATGCTTAAAATTCCTGACATCTGGCTTAAGTTCATGTCTTCCATTTACTTAAAGTAATCTTTTATGTCTTGTCTGCTTTTAGCTATGAACATACTCTGATAAGGACATAGTATCAGATACAAAATTCCTAACATTTTAGACTCCATGTAAATGTCTTGATTTCTAAGATGAAAATTTGCCTGAAGTGGTGTTTACAGCCTCCATTTTCATGTTGCATAGTTAAGAAGATGCGACCCTGGAAAGGTGAACTTTTATAGTTCATCTCTTGCTTTTATAGTTCATTTTTTGCTTTCTACATACCCCTCCATTCTCACTGTGTCAATTTTTTATTCTGATAAAGATGAATTAAAAATATGTAACAACTATTATGTATCTTATTATTATTTTGAACCATGTATTTCAAAACCTGACATTTTTACCATTTTTATAATAATATTTAAGGGGGCAACTAAATGCCCATTGTTACAACCTCATTCTGGAAGGTCACGTTTTATATATAAGTTCCCTACCACCTGTTCTTGGAGTCTTGAACTTGATTCATGAATCAACTAATTGAATTACATATTTTTAAATTATCATCATCATCATCATCATTATTATTTTGGAACTGAGGTTTCCACCCAGGGGTGCTTTACCACTGAGCTATATTCTAGCCCTTTTTATTTATTTATTTATTTATTTATTTATTTATTTATTTATTTTTATTTTGAGACATGGTCTCACTTAGTTTCTAAGGCAAGCTTTGAACTTTTGATCTTCCTGCCTCAGTGCCCTCAGCTACTGGAATTACAGGTGTGAGCAACTGTGCCTAAGTACAAATGCTTTATTAAAATGTCACCATGATTGGTAATTTTTCTAATTGCTGTTGAATTGTCAGTTTTTGTTTTCTGTAAAGAGTATATTGATCAGGTTTTCCAATAGATTAAAGAGCTTAGACATATATTCTCATTGCCATTATATATAAATAAAACATTGATTTTGAAGAGAAACTGGGACCCATAATTTTTACACAAAAATAATCAAAAAATATCACTTCTTCATTTTCTGGCTTATAAACCTACAGATGAAAATTTTGAAAGGGGATTCTTTTCATCTACCTTAAATTGACATTTTCATTAAGAGATATGCACTGGGCTGTCTTGTTTCAATAATGTTGCCAGATGTCCTGTGTGGTCTTTCAATCTGTATAAATAAGCTTTCCTGTAGCCAAAGAACCATACCCTATGTAGATGCTAAGAGGCCAGTAACTTCTTTTCCAATTCCTTTCCATTTAATTTTCCTGAATAAGTGAAATAAAATAATGATAGTATTAAAATTTTTGTTTCTGATTACCCTAACTCTGTGCTATTTTCTTAAAAGTCTGATCTAAATTGCTAAGCCAATTATGCACAAAACTCTGCTATCTGTAAACACAGACTTAGCAAATATAATATGCACTTTCTCAATGTCTTTTTGTTTCTGCAAACCTCTCATCTAACTTTTCTTTCATCTCTAATATACTGTACATTGTCTCTGAATTCATTGAAACCATGTTTTCTTTATGTTTTGTGGAGAAAACAAAACGGATGTGGCTGAATTGTATTTCTTTTAGCCATTTTTTTTTTGTTTGTTTGTTCTCTTTGTTTTGTTTTGCAGTGCTGAGGCTTGAACCTGGGGACTCATACATGCTAGGCAAACACTTTACCACCTATGATGATTGTATTCTTTCTTCAGTTATTGAGTTCCACGTTCATTTTATGCTAGTTTCCTCCTTCTACCCAGGCCCTTGTTTTTATTCCTTAGTGATTTAGAAAAATTATAGAAATAAAGACATTTGACCTAATTTTAATCATTTAAACCCCTCTCCCCCATTCTGTTGGGATGTGATGAAAAAATACTTATATAACCAACCCAGGCTTTGTGCACAAAATTCAGCATGCCTTATTTGTTTTGTGGTTTTGTTTGTTGTTTATCTGTTAATCATCATCATTATTATTATTATATCTGTGAATGGCTGAACCAAAGTCATAAGTACCTGTCTAGCTTGCAAATACGATAAAATCATGCTCATGATATTCCATCAAAGCAATATCTTTGTTTCCCTTAGCCTTGACTGTTTTTTTAAACCACTTTCTGTGAATTCCATCATAAGCCAACTATAACCAATATGGAAAGTCATCTTTGCTATTCAATTATTTTTATAAAATTTGAATTTTTAAAAGCAGTTACATAATTTTCAAATTGTCTCACCTAAAACAAGAAGTCACCACTCAGCCTCAATGCCCATCATATCACTCTGAGAAATCATGTTGCAGGATTTCTTACCACCAATGGCTGCCTGATTTAACTGGCAACACACACCTCAGCATTTCCTGGCTCAGTTTCTTCAGGCAGCCACTGTCCAAATGAATGAATGACATGTTTCCACAAGCCACCCAGAACACATGGTGCAATGTTCCAAATTATTATGGTTATCAGAGAGTCCAAATATCCACAAAGACCAAAGGAAATTTAAATATGAAGCGTTAATTTTAAGTATTACCCCCACTCTAGTCCTCATTTTCCCATGGCTGTTTGCAGGAATCCTTTCATTCTTTAACCTGTGCATGACTCTCCTTTGAAGAGAGTCACTTCTGAGTTAGTCTTTTTGGGAGTCATTTAATCTTAATGCAACTGAACGTTTTACAGTCAGAACAATAAACCACATGCATTAGAACTCATAACTAGGTGAGATAGGGCTGGGAATGTGGCTCAGGCGGTAGCGCGCTCGCCTGTAATGCGTGCAGCCCGGGTTCGATCCTCAGCACCACATACCAACAAAGATGTGTCCGCCGAGAACTAAAAAATAAAAATATTAAAAATTCTCTCTCTCTCTCCTCTCTCTTTAAAAAAAAAATAGGTGAGATAGCATACTGAATCTTTCATTGTGTAAATAATTTTTTTAGATGCTTGCACTGTTTGTCTGTGTTCAGCTGTGATTGTTTGCATTTTCCTTCTGTTTGTTTGGAAATTTCTTAAAATGCTATAATTTTATGGAAGTATTCTTGTGCTGATAGTGATTTTTTGATGCACAGATTTCCAATAAACTAAACATCAAATTCATGTCTCAGGGCTCTATATACTGTGACATGCATTCTTAAAATCTGATTTTCCGGGGTTGGGGTTGTAGTTCAGTAGTAGAGTGCTTGTCTAGCATTTGTAAGGCACTGGGTTCAGTCCTCAGCACTATATTAAAAAAATAAATAAAGTTAAAAAAATTTTAAATATCTGATTTTCCTTAGGCTTTGTTTTGCATACTAAGTCATATATTCTATATTTATAGCTTTTTAATCTACCCTGTATATTTAACTTGGTATATATATTTTATATGTCCTCAAATCACTTGTATAAAAAGGTGGATAATTAATAAGTGAATATGAAGGAAAATATGAAACATATCTTTATTAGAAAAATGTTGTGAACCTTAAATATGTAGATTGTCTCAATTAGAGGACCCTTAAATTATATATTTCCAATTCCAACCTAATATAACTATTAAATAAATCAGAATCCTAAAGCTCAAATAAGAGAAATATTTTCTCCATGTTTCCTAACTTATAAAGTAAAACCCATTAATCTTTGCCACTGATTTATTATTAATTTTCATACCAGCCATTAAAATGACTATAGAAATCTCTGCAGGCAAATAAACATGGAGTATAAATTACTGAAATGTATATGGTCATCAATAGGAGATTCAATAATCATACACATCAATCAAATAAAATGCTATGTAGATAAAAACAGTGCTATTGATATCTCCTTTCTTATAATTCAACTTTAATCTCTATCATATAATCTACATATGGAGTATAAAACAGTGTATTAACGTGACTACCACTTGTGAGAATAATATATATTTTGCACCTAAATCACACATAAATCCAGATATAAATTGTGAGTTTTGTTGTTGTTTGTTTGTTTTTTTAACATTAGCACTGGCTACTCTTTCGTGGTGCCATTAAAAACAAAATAACTTAAAATATGTGATTTGATAGGATTTTACTTTGTAACAATATCAGTCATAACATTGCTAACAAAATCCCTTCTATTCAATTTATAGAGGAAAAAGCAACATGGCTTTTTATGACCCTGATTTTTAAAACATGTTAAATTTTTTTGGAACTCTTTTGGCTTTTATACTAATTTATATATAAACAATTTAAATTTGAATCCTACCGAGGTTTTTATGGACATCTTCATCTCATTTGTCATTAGGAAGCCAAGCTACACTGAGAGATCTCTCCTTTGTATAATAAGGAATCTTATATTGAGTTGCTTTATTATTGGTTTTTATAGTTTTCTACCTTTCTAGAACATCCCAATGATTCTGTCTTAGTTATCTATCAAGCATCAGTATTTGGATATAATATTATTTCAATATTTCCGCATTGAATTGATGTGGAACAAGTGAAAAATAGCATGCATATTGTGTACATTCTATCAAGCTATCTCTCAGTTGCAGGTAGGAGTTTATAATGAACTCATTTTGAGAGCAAGAATTGGGTTTTGAATTTTAAAAAAAAGTAATGTGTCATGTTTTGGTGGAGATGATTTATATGGCAGTTGTGCATATCTCCATACCTTTGTAGTGCTTCAAAAAAGAAGAAGAAAAAAGCAGGTGATCTGAATTAGTTAAGTTTTATTTCATAAGCCAGGCATTGGGTATACCCTGGATATTAGCATTTGCCAAATAGCCATCAGTTAAAATAAATGAGCCCATAGAATGACTGGCTTTGTGTACATCAGGAGAAAACTCAATTCCCCCTCAACTGTGGCATCTTGCACTGTCACTGACAATTGAAAATCATGGAAAGGACCAATTCTGCTTCCTCAGTTAGCATGTGCATGCACACATCCATCTTATTCTTACATTCAGTTGTGTTTTGATACCTGAACTGAGATCATCGAAATAGAAAATGAAAGAGAAATTTTTATCAGTTATAACACTGAAACCAAATTTCTTGTTTTTCATGGGTCTCACATCAAGTGATCGCTAAATATAAGCAATGAATTCTACTATCTTGTTATTTTATGATGATCTTTTTGCATAATTTCCATATCCATGCAAGTTTCCTCCATATTTTATGCCAATTTTTTTTATCTTTCAGATATCACTGACCTCTTCAGAAAACATTGACAATGATATACAATGTTTATTGAAATATCAGGTGATGAATTCACTATTTCTTCTTTTTTTATATGCTTGTGTTAGATATTTATTAATCTTTGCACTAAATATATCTCAGTGTAATATCTTCACTTTTTAATAGAGTTTTACAGATTAAAAAGTGTTTTCTTATACAGTAACAACTTTACTCCTCAAAAATTCTGTAAACTTAATAAATTACTATTGAATTTAAAAGGTTATAAGATGAAGGGCATTCAGTTTATTCACTGGCAAAACTGGGGCCGGACTCTGTGTTTTCTAGTAATTAATAACAATCAATGTTTATGGAGTATTTATACGGCATGAAGCCCTTGGCAAGGTTAATTCATTTAGTTCAAAACTGCCCTAAGAAGAAGGCTTTATTAATGCTCAAATTTTACAGTAACTGAGGCTGAGGAGGGTTAAGTACTTCACCTGCGGTCACAAATATAATAATAGAAGGCATTAGTGTTCAAACCCAGGCAACCCACTTTCCAAGCCCAGCTCTCATAAGGGTTCATCTATAAGTTTAATCTTATGCAGATTCACAATGACTATTAAGTTAAGAAAATGAAGTGGGTCACTATTCTGCTTATAACTTAAAAGCTAATCCAGTTACTTAAGTAAAGTATAAATAAGAAAAGTGAAAAAACGTCACAGGTGCACACCATGGGGAATTTTCACCTGTGTAGGTTTCTTCCCAGCCCCTAATCAGCACATTACCAGCGCTCTTCTTGCTCTTCAATTCCACCTCAACGTCATTTCACCACTCTTCAAAGATAACTATCTTTCTTCTTGTTGTTCATCTTCTTTTTCAGTAGTGGAGATTGAACCCAGAGGGGTTTTACCACAGAGTCATATCCTCAGCCCTATTTATTTATTTAATCTCGAAACAGGACCTCACTAAGTTGCTGAGGCTGGCCTCAAACTTGCAATCCTACTGCCTCAGCCTCCAGACTCTCTGGGTTTACAAACTTGTGCCACCAAGCCCAGCAGGATAATTATCTTTCTGACTCCTTACACCATGGATTATTTTGGCTTGACTTTGAACTTTTTAATCTAAGAATGTGTATAGTTTATAGTTTATAATCACTTTTCCTTCTTTTTGCTGAGATTCATCCATATTTTTCCAAACAAGAATCTTGCTTATTGCCTTTTTTTGTATAGTATTCTTCTATGTAAATATCCCTCAATTTGTATATCCATCCTATTGCTGGTGGGCTTTCTTAGAGGTTTCAAATATGGGGGTATCAAGTACTGTCATATCAACTTCAGTCAATATTATAGAAGAGTTTTCTATAGAGGTTGCACCAACTTGCATTTCTACCTGCGTCATGCAAGAATTCTGCTTTTGCACATCTTCACCAACATTTGGTAGCTTCCTGTTTATTTATTTTTTAAATAACTTATCCCTTCTTGTTGACAGGTACTGCTATGTCATTGATATTAATGAGTCCTTTTCAATATTTTTTTGTTTATTCAGATAGTCTTTTTAGGAAACTGTCTACTGATGTCATATTAACTTTTTAATATAATTTTATCTTCTTTTTTATTGGTTGTTCAAAACATTACAAAGCTCTTGACATATCATGTTTCATACATTAGATTCAAGTTGGTTATGAACTCCCAATTTTACCCCATATACAGATTGCAGAATCACATTGGTTACACATCCACAGTTTTACATAATGCCCTATTAGTAACTGTTGTATTCTGCTACCTTTCCTATCCTCTACTATCCCCCTTTTATTGAAATGTAGGTCTGTACTATAAATGCAAGTGGTGTGTGTGTGTGTGTGTGTGTGTGTGTGTGTGTGTGTGTGTTTGCTATCCTCATCTTTGGGTTCAGCTTGTTAATATTTTGTTAAAATTACTTCTGTTCCCATATGCTTTTGATTTCTATTTGTTATAATGTTTTTCCTTTGATAACAAATATACATTGACTTCATATGTATATCAAAAGTCTTACTTGAATTATTTCCTTTAGAAAATTTTGTGTAAGTTTGCTGTTAATTTTTTCCAAATATTGAGTAAATCAGTAAAGTCATTGGACTGAAGTTTTAATTGTTGGAAGATATTTATTTAACTACCATAGGATTATACTTTTAAATTACTACTATATAATATATAATTTATAAATTTAATAGATATCTATTTCTTCTCTTCATAGTTTTGCTCAATTATGTTTTTCAGAAAATGTATCAATTGTATCTAAATTAGTATGATATTGTAAAATTTCTTAAATGTTAAGAGTGTAATATACTTTTTTTGTCAATATCTGTAGAGTTTTTAGTGTTTTCTTTTTCTTTCCTTTTTTTTTTTTTTTGCCTGCAATTGCCTTTTTTGGTGTTCTTTATTATACAAATATTTCTCATTCCACAGACTTCTGTAATCCTTCTTCTTCTTCTTGTAAGTTAAATTCTATGTTTTTCTTAGTTTAAATGGAGGCTTATATCACGGAAAGTTAGCCCTTCTAATTTTTACGTATATAAACTTAGGCTACTTATCTTAAAAGTTCTTTTCATTTGTATCACATCACTTTTGATGTGCCCCCTTACATTATTGTTATATTTCAGCGTATTTTCCAATTTCTACTTTGAATTCTCCCTGGACCCATTAGTGTCTCATGTGCTCTTTGTTCTTTATTCTCTCCTTTCTTGCTCTCTGTTCAATAAATCAATTTTTTTAAATTATACACTGTATTCAGCTTTTGCACTATCATGATCAGAAGACCTGACAAGAACAATTAGAGGAAGGAAAGTTTATTTGAGGGTTCATGGCTTCAGAGGTCTTAGTCCATAGATGGCTAACTCCACTGCTCTGGCTCAAGGTGAGACAGAAGAACAAGGTGGAAGGATATGGTGGAGGATAGCGGCTCAGGGTATCACACCAGGAAAGAGAGAGAGAGAGAGAGAGAGAGAGAGAGAGGGAGGGAGGGAGGGAGGGAGGGAGGGGGAGGGGGAGAGAGGAAGGGAGAGAGGGAGGGAGGGAGGGAAGGGGGGAGGGAGGAGATACACCTCTGCTCAGCAAGGATAAAATATAGACCCCTCAAAAGTGTGTCCCTGGGACCTACCTCCTCTACCTACCACTGAGTAGGTTAAAAGTTTTATGACCCAATTATTTTATCTCTTAACCTCACACATGAGCTTTTGAGAGAATGCTAAATATCCAAACCAAAACACCATGTCTCTCTTTTTAATTTTGTAGTTATATAATTTTTTAAAAAATGTACTGGTTTTATCATATGTACCTGGACTTATTGAGAGTTAATATAAATGCTTTTATCATTTCCAATGTAATGATAGGTTCTTCCTATTTTTTTTCTGTATAAGTCACTTCTTAGCTTTGTTATTGTTATCATGCAATTAATTTCTAAACTTCCCAAATTATCACTTTATAGTTCATATTCATATATATAGTTTTCTATATTTTTACCTTTTCTGTTTTTATTCTCTCTTTCCTGCATTTCCCCCTTCTAACTGAAAAACTGTTCTTTGTAATTCATTGGGTGTTCACTTTCTGAGAAAAGAAAAAATTATATGTTTGTGAATGTTGGGAAATGTTTATATTTTTCCTTTATGTCTGAAAGACATTTCCTCTCAGTATACTATTCCCGTTTGTCGGTAATTTTCCTTCTTCACTTAAAATGTGGCATGCCTTTGTACTGTGGCTTTCATCTTTGGTAGTTAAGGTCAGATGCTAGTTTTACTGTAGCTGTATAGATCTCTCTTGTCCCCTACCTTGATTGCCTTGAAGACTTCCTTTCTGTCTTTGGTGCTCAGCAATTTACCTACAATGTGACAAGGAGTGGTTCTCCTCCTGGTTATTCCACTTAGATTCCTCAAATTTCTTACCTCTGTAAGGTGATGCTATTAATCAGTTGTTGATAGTATCTTGCACCTTATTTCTCTGAAAAAAGTTATGTCCTTTTTTTTTTTCATTCTCCCCAGAAGAACCTCAAATGACAAATATATTAATCTTCTTACCATGTGCCCTGCCTTAATGGATTCCTAGATGATTGTTGTCCCAGCTGTTTTCCATTTTTAAATTTTCTTTGTGACCTTTGTCTATATAAATTCTACAGGTTTTCTTCTAGTTCACTTTCCCTCATTTCATTTGAGTACATTCATTGAGCTGTTGAATTTATGTTTTGTCTGTGGTAGTGATGGCAATTCTTAATTTCAGTGATTGTTTTTGGTCTAGAATTTTAAGTTGAGTCTTCATTATTTAAAGACTCCAATTTTTCTGTAAAATTTTTCCAACTTTTCTTCTCTTTATTAACTAATATTAATTAATCTGATTGCATGATTCATGTGACAAATTGATAACCTGGATCGCATAAGGATCCTTCTGGTACCCCCCTCCCACCCCTTTATGGTGGTCCTGTTTTTGTTAAGCCTCATACATTTTGATTGAGTACGAGATATTGCAGAGGCTTTGAATGATGCTGTCTTTCTCCAAGAGGATTCGATTAGCCTCTGACTATCCTCTGGCAAGTAGGGGCAAATCAATACTGTCTAATGAGGGACTGAGCTGACTTGAGGCACAATTTCAGACTTAAAAAGAAAACATGTTTGTTAACCACCAAGCTGTTCCAACTCTTAGGGTATTTATCTAGACTCCTTCACTGACAGATACTAAACTTCAATGATTGCCTTTCCAGTACCCCGAGATCACCACAAGCGCCACTATAATTTCAGCTACTATTGGCTTGGTTTCTTATCCTCTTGCCCCCTGCAGATAATGAAAAAGCAAATATGTCCAGGTAACACCTGGGTAAGAGTGATAGCTTAAATGCAAATATGATCTTTGTCAATCTTCCTTTGCTCCTAGATCTTTCCCTCCCCAATCCAATGTCTTTTGCTTTTGGTTTAAATCTGGACTATTTTTCTCTGATATAAATGTTGATCCACTACTAGATGTTTTTCCATAGCCAAAAAAAAAGTCTATGGTAAAGTTTTTGTGGCAAATACCATGCAATTAATGCATTTCAGTCCTTAAAATAAATGAGATCAATTCAAATGCAACAAAGACTTGCATTACCTACCTGTTTGTGTTTAGGATTTTTCATACAAAAGTAAATTTTATGAAAATGTGCTTTCTATGCAAGAGCCTATATCTGTGATTTTTTTTTCTTAATGGCCTATCAAGTTCTTAAAAATTTAAGGGCTAAATTGGGCACTTTGGAATGCAACTGCTAACTTTAGTTATGTTCTAAAACACTGCCACTCCGTGGTAACTCTGAGACACAGCAGCTTTTTCCGTATTTCTAGAGATGCCCCAGACAATTGCTGACATATTCAGAAAATTGAAATATGTCTGCTCAGGGTGGGAGTCCAGCCAGTTAATACTCAGGTCTCCACACCTTTCTTCTTACCCAGTTGTCCGGATTCTGACGTCTATTTCTGGAGTTTTCCTCCTTGAGAGAACTTGTACCAATAGGAATGTGCTAAGATTCCCAAGCTACATGAACTTTTGGGCACTGGCCTTTGTGAGTGGTGAGATCCTATGCTCATTATTCATTCACTGTGACTTTGTACCACTTTAACCATCATCTAAAAACACAAGGAATTTTAGCAGGTCTATACAGTTTGAAAATGCATTAAACTACATATATTTTATGTCTAATAGAATTATTTAAAATATCCTTAAAGGGAAGGGAAGGCATGATAGCTAATGCCTGTCATCCCAGCCACTCTGGAAGCTGAGGCAAAATGATCCCAAGTTCAAGACCATCCTCAGCCATTTAGTGAGGCCCTAAGCAATTTAATGAGACCCTGTATCAAAACATAAATTTAAATTAGGGCTGAAACTCCACAGTACAGTAACCCTGGGGTCAATCCCCAGTACAAAAAAAAAAAAAATCTTTAAAGTATTATCTAAATATTTAAGTAACCAATGCCACATTCTCAACTTTAAACTTCTCTTCTGATCTTCTTCCATGCATATCCACATGTCCCCTCTCCTTTACTCTGATTTTTTTCCCTAAAGCATTGAGCATTTTCTAAAATGTTGTATAATTGACATATTGCGTATTTTCCTCCATTCCTTTTGTGGAATACAGATTTGCAAAGACAAGGATCTAAACTAGGCTCACTAGTTTACAAAAGGTGCCTTGAATAGTGCCTGGCATATAGCAGAGCTCAAAAGTATTTTCTGAATGCATGAACAGGAACTAACTTAGCATTGTTATTGGCGCACAGCAATAGCTCACATAAAAAGAATATCACTGCTCTTTCCCATCTGGTGAGATGGAATGTGAGAAAGCTGAAGAGCCAGGCACTCAGTTTAAGAATCCTGAAGCCAAGAGGGTTGATGTCAGTGTCAAGGTGAAAAGCAGGTAAAGCTGTGAGGCTACAAAGCCCAAGAACTGAAAGCCACTGGCCTAACCCTGTCCTCTTCAGAGGAGCTAGGAGACACTCACTCCTGATCTGTTAAGTAGTGCAGAAAGTCCAATAGAGGAGAAAGCACTTAGCTGCTAATACAAGATTGAAAATAAAAGAGAGAAGGTCTTTGCTCCTGTCACAAAACCAACTGGTGGCAATAAGAATGGAGGTACCTGGGCAGATAAGCTTCTCAAAAAGATATGATCTAACTGATAGTGTGTCCTGAAAGCTGTTGAGCCCTAGCAAAAACCCTCAGTCAGCAAGTGAGAAAACTAGCACTAGTGCCACTCCCAGACCATCCAGGTCTTCCTCACTGGGCACCACAGAGGAAAGAGAGTTTCCTTAAAGCCACTGAGTAGTAGCTTGCTACTCATCTCTGGACCACCTTTCTTCAATGGGGTTCCTTGGTGTAGAACACACCAGAACTTTACCATCAGCACTTCCACAAGAACTAATATCAATGTGCAAATCCCCCAAATATCCTGCTGATACTTACTGCTGGTGAGTGGGTGCACAGTCTTGGATGCGCAGACACTAGGAAGGTGAGATCTCAGACAATGTGGAGAAAGAGAATGCACACCAGACTGTGAAGCAACCCAGGATTGATCAGAAAGCTCCAGGCTTGACCAAAAATCAAAGCTATTTCTCAGCAGCACAGTGATGTGTGATCCATTTTTGCTTTAACAAAATTGAATTCATCCTCAAAAATTTATTATCTAAATTTCCTACCAAGAACCTAATTAAATAACTGATACATTTAGATAAAATAAAGGACACCATCATCTTATTAGCATCAGAGTTTATTCTTAGCTTTTCAATATGACCAGTGGAAGAGAGGAGTGCTGGTGAGTGGGCGCACAGTCTTTGATGTTGGTAGAAAGGTACAGTGAAAATTACTTAACTGGACACTACTCTTCACCACTGAACTATCCACTTTAAAAGGCTGAAGTTAGGGTATGTCAATTATATCTCAACAATGTGTTTTTTTGGGGGGGTTGTTGTTGTTGTTGTTGTTGTTGTTGTTAGAAAACACACATTAGATGATTAGTTCTCTAGGGGAAGAAAGAAGCTAAATTTCTATCCTGACATGAGCTCACTTTTGTTCCTCAATAGACCATTTTCCTCTTGTTCTTAGTCTTCCCATATACAAATTGAAATGTGTTGTTTAGCTGAGTTCTTTTTATTTCCTTTTTCTTTTTTTTTTCTTGTTTGTACTGAAGACAGAACCTAGGGGTTAGGGTACTTTATTACCCACTGAGCCACATCCCCAGCCCTTTTTATGTTTTATTTGGAGACAGGGTCTCACTAAGTTGCTTAGG
Source organism: Spermophilus citellus (assembly GCF_964194105.1). NCBI lineage: Eukaryota > Metazoa > Chordata > Mammalia > Rodentia > Sciuridae > Spermophilus > Spermophilus citellus. Next base: position 47,449,643 of record NC_138200.1, on the reverse strand, counting down.
GCCTGGCTAAATTGCTGATGCTGGCTTCCAACTTGCAATCCTTCCATGTCAGGCTCACAAATTGCTGGGATTACAGGCATGCATCACCATACTTGACTTCAGCCAGAGGGATTTGAAGTCCATTCCAACTCTAACATTTACCACTTAAAAAAAAATGACTTCTATAAAGGTGGAGAAAGAGAAGGTAAATAGCATTATTGCACCACACTGTTTGACAGTGTACTGAGTTTGAATGCTGAGCCTTTATCACACATATAAATGTACATTCAGGCCTATAAACCATGTGGATCCACATGTGTGTACAAGTGTCTAAATATCTAACTGTTTTAAAGAGGAGAGAGAAAATGAATATGGGTTCCTTGCTTTCCATTTTCCACAAATTGTTTTCTAGCCCCCCAAAGTAGATCACAGATCAGAAAGGTACTCAATTCCTCTGCCTGCAAGCCAGAGTATACCTTAGGGGCCATCTGGAGTCTTAATGCTTAGCAAAATTAGCTTGTTTTAATTTGAGTGAGTTAGGAAACTCTGTTGTCACAATGAGAGACTGTTCCTATTACCTAATTAACAGGGCTTATTAGGAGAGCAGGGACTACTGAAGTCCATTGAACACCCAGCCATATGTGCATATGAAGCATAGATCAAACAGGTCTCTTTGTAATTATGTTAATAGTTACTCTTTTTGCTTTCATTTTCATCTAAGCCCTAATGTAAAGCATTTTCCCTGGACTTTGAACAAATATCACATATTAGACGCTGTAAATGGACATGAGGAACCAGGGACACTGTCAGCAGGACACATGTTTGCTGCCCAGTGACTCACCCTTTTTGTGACTTGCCCAAGTGCCTTTCTGTGTGGCTTGTCTGAGGCACCGTGGGTCGTCTTCTTGACGGCTATGGCATTTTCTCTGCCATATGGCTGTGCTGCACCCAACTCCTCATGGCAATGTGCTCCTTTGATACACTTTCAGTGCAAAACCTTTGCTAAATAGGAAAGTACAGCATGTATAATTTCCTCATTAAATCAATAGACAAGGTCACTCAGTGTTAAATAGAATAAGAAACCCATTCCCACATGCTACATACCGGCATGAAATATCATGCACTGACATTTCAAAATCATCCAAAAGGCACTTCTTTAACCATTCTGATTGAAGGAGTAAATAGATAAATTTTGAGTTCTCTTCTGAAATTTATTAAGGCATCTCTTACCCACCTACTCCCACAGTTGGAGGACTAAGTGGGTCTTGAGAAGGCAAAGGCTCTTGATTTTACAGACAAAAAGATAATCCCATCATAACTCCAAGCTCCTAAACACCCATATTGTAATTACTTAGTGCAAACAATCACATTTTTACTTTTTGCTAGACAGTATACAAAATGATATGGATGTACGCGAAAGCATGGGTAGGAAGTGGAACTCTCATTTTTTTTTCACATTTTCAAAGAGAAAATGGAGTCTTAGAACAGAGCATCACATAAGTCATACTTACTTACTTCAGTGTCTTTTGAAGCTGGTCAGCATCCTGCAATCCAAGGTTCAGCAGTGTAGCTGGTACACAGTGGAGATTCTATGAATGTTTTTTATCAATGATTGTCTGTGTAACACTTTGACATAGATTAGTAATTTATTCTGAGTATTGATTTAAATAAATGCCTGATGATGTCTAAGAAGGGAAATAGCTGAAGAGAAGATGTGTTCACAATGTGGATCATAATTAGAAAACAAATCTTACTGCCCAACAAATACATGTAGTCAGGAGGCTGAAAGGAAGAATGTAAGGTAAAATTTTCATAGTCCCCTGGGGACATGGATGGAAACAAATGAAGGGAGAGAGACACACACACATAGAGAGAGACAGAGAGAGACATCAAGAGACTAATTGATTGATTCTTATCTCTTTAATTAAGGTGTGAATTCTTTATCTCCAGAAAGATCCAAAAATTGAAGAGAGAGGGAGGAGAAAAGGAGAAAAGTTCTAATTTTACTTGCACTATAAATACATGTTCAAATCCTCAGAAAACAGAATCCAAAAGGAGGTTCAAAAAATTAAAGTTGGTATGTTCAATTTTAAAATCATAGTGTTAAATACCAAATCTATATGTATGAGTCTATCTTGATCTGGGAAATCCACTCATATCTTCCTCCATCTCAATTCCCCACTGGGGTTAAAAAAAAATCCCATAACTATTCGAATATGAGGCTGCTTAGGTTTGGGTAAATGTAAGCAGAACCTCTTATGAGACAGTTAATTCACTGTTAGTCCCAGTCTTCACTTGATTCAAGTGTTGCAGGTAACCAAAGTTTTCTATTCCCATTTGTCGTCAGCACATGTTCGATATAGGAGGGACTTCGTATAAGAAAATATTTTGTACTACATTTATAATTTAAGTCATTTAATACCATGTTTTAGTTCAATAGCATCACTTATTATTCTACTTGTGTAGAAAAAAGTCTACATTTTTGCAAATGAAATAGCCTGACTTATCTATTAATACTTTTGTCTATTTTGTTCTTAATGTGTTTAGGAAGATTCTGATAATGAGAGATGAGGCCTGTTGATTATTAAATTAAGACAGATCCTAGAGGACAGATGTTACTGCCTCTCGCAACCCCCAGTGCCTTGTGTGCTCTTCATTAATCCAGGGGTCACTGCTCCCTTGTAGTTATTAGAGAATTGTATATTTATTAGAACATGAATGTAAAGAATCTTGAAGAAGAATCTCTGTTTATTTGTAACTAATTGCATAGGAAAAGTCTTGATTACCAGCAGAAATACTCAAAGCTATCATGCCTTTCTGCCACCCTGGTGATTCTGGATACTTCCTCTACAATTTCATATTACTCCTCTACGGTATTTTTCATACTTTGCTGCAGTTATTTCCTTAGGAATGTGCATCTTGAGGACTTCCTGGATTTGAAATTTGATATCAGATTCATCTCTGAATTCCCAGTTCCTTACACTGATGAACTTTGATAAATGATGAATTGTTAGATAAATGATATCGAATTAACTCACCTTGACATTTACTTAAGATAAATAGAAAAATCACCTAAATTTGCTGTGGAAAAAGAAATAATTCATAATGAAATATAAATAGAAATACCAAAGTAACCCTTGTTGACCCATAACCCATAACTGAGCAAAACTCCCAGCCTCTGATTGGCCAGAAATATGTTATGTGTCCCACAAAAATGTTACAAAGTAAAAATAGGATGACTTGTCATATACATTTGATGTGAGTCATACTCTCCATAATAGAGAAAGGAAAGACAATGTTATTTCATTTATTTCAGATTATTGATGCTTATCTTTGGAATAGATCAGTTCAGATATTTTAAATCTGAAAGGTTCAAAAATATATACTGTAAAATCACTTACCACATATGCTTCTTGCTATTCAATACATGTTTCATAGAAATAAATGTTTCCCGTATATTTTTTATAGGTAAAGAGGTAGTCGGTGGAAACAAAAGCAAATACATGTGTATGTATATTTATACAATTTATTCATTTTCTAATGTTTCTATAACAAATAACCCCCCAAAGTAAATAGCACATGTGAAGTATATTAGAGTTCTTTAAGTCAAAATCTGACATGAAGGCTGGGGTTGTGGCTCACAAGTAGAGCGCTCGCCTACCAAATGTGAGGCATTGAGTTTGATCCTCAGCATCACATAAAACTAAAATAAAGGTATTGTATCCACCTATAACTAAAAAATAAGTATTAAAAAAATCTGACATGGGTCTCATTGGGCTAAAATAAAGGAAAGAGCATGGCTGTGTTCCTTTCTGGAATGTCAGAGACAGAGTCCATTTCCTTGCTGTTTTCATCTTTTGGAGAATGCACATGACCCTGGGTTTGTGTCCTCCTTCCATCTTCAAAGCCATCAATGAGGATGAGTTTTTCTCCAGCTGCTATGTCTCTGAATCTGTGACTATATATATCTAGGAGATGTCCCCCTTTTTAGTATTTATATAATTTTATTTGAAACATTGAGATAATACAAGATAATATTCCCATCTCAAACTCCTTAACCTTTATCACATCTGAAAAGTTCTCTTTACTCTGTAAAATATTCACAAGTTTCAAGAAAGAATAGGACGTTGGTACTTTGGGAACCAGTTGTTTTGCTCAATGCAGTGTTTCACAAACATGCACACTCACACACATACACACACAAATATGCACATGCAAACACACACACAGGTGTCACCCAGTATCCCAAGAGGATTCATTCTAGAAACCTCTGCTGATAAAATCTGAATGTTCCTATCCCTTATATAAAATGGAGTAACATTTGCATATAACCTTTGAACATCCTCCTATATGCTTCAAATCATCTCTCAATGACTTACAATACCTAATACATTATAAATGCTAGGTAAATAGTTGTTTAACTATACTGTTTAGGAATAATGACAAGACAAAAAATCCCCTACATCTTCAGTACAGACACATTTTTTTTTCCATGAGTATTTTCAGTCCATAGTTGCTTGATTTGCAGGTGTGGAATACATGGATATGGAAGGCTGACTGTTTTTTTCTTGGATGCCCAAAAGTTTTCAGACATTTTCATACATGATTATACACAGAAGTTAAAAATCATACTCAAAGCTGTATTCTTTATTTGAAATTGCATTTCAGAAACATGCTGTATGTTGAACAGATACCACAAATCAAAAAAGACACATATCAGCTCTGGAAACAAAAAAAAAATGGAATTCAGCTCAAATATTAACTGCTTCTTAGGACACTGAGATAAAAGTGGAATAACGGAATTTTGTTTAAAACCCAGCAACTCAATAAATAACTACAGTAACTCTCCATCATAGATACAGAGCTCATATTGCTTTCTTTTAACAGTGTTTGTTTTTAAACGGCATGAGGTCTGAATAGACCCAATCTTCGAATCCAAAACACATATTTCTTTAAACATTGCTTCAGGTTGATCGTATTTTGTTACCAGCAGGAAAAAAGCTTCCATTTCCATGTGCAACAAAATTGTGCCACAGGGGATGGCAGAATACAATTAAGGAAGCTGGTGTCAGTGGTAACCCAAAGATGAATGTCTGAATGGCACAATAGCTGGACAGGGATAAACATAGTATGCAGGAAGTCGCAGGACCAAGGCTTAGCTGATAGCACTGTTCACAATTCTGTGTCCACACATTTTCATAAACTTACCACGGCAGGGGATGCAAGAAGGTTTTTTTTTTTTTGGAATGAGAAGATAACATCTTTCTGTCCTCAAAACAATCAGCCCTGTTTGCAAATATTCTTAGAGTTTGGTTCAACTAAGTAGAAAACAGCCCAAATTAAAGAGATTGTCTGTGGGTTGTGCGCACTTGCTGTTTTCAGCATTTGAAAGCCGTTTTCAACTAAAAGTCTGACTACTTAGAATGCAAGCCCTATGCAACTAAAGAACTCCAAAAGAGGTAATGAACCATAAATTATTGCCGTTAGATATTTAATACTCAATCAGTATGTGCTCTCTCAAGCATATCCCACTGGCATTGCATTCATTCTGACAGTGTGGTACTGCTTCAATTACTTTGCTCATTTACAATAAAAGATTAATGAAAAGAGGTATATTTTAGTTCACAGAGATTAATTGCATCCCTTACTTTCCCTACACTAGAAATATTCAACCCATAATCCTGATAGCTTTTGCATCAACAAGTACATAGAAAATTAATAGACTTTCGTCTGCTGGAACTCTCAGAGGATTTTCAGATAGAAATATCCAGAGAAAACAAGATTGAAAGTTGGCTTTGGGCTGGAAATGAATTAATTTACCTGCTTCTTTAAATTTACTCTTATGACATTTTGAATTAGCCAGTATAAAGATGTGTGTACTATAAGTTTTTTTTTTAATCTGCACATTTCTATTGAGTATTTACAAAGCAAATTCCCTTTAGAGATCTAGTTGTACTAGATAGACCTAGGTATGTCTATGCTTGGTAGCTGTTTGAGGAGATGTTGACTGCTAACATTTCACAGTTTTTTCTTCAGAGAATATGGATGCCAAGTGCACTAGCACATTTATTTTGAACTTTTTTTTTTGGCATAAATTTATTTACTTCTGGGAAATCTAGGCTTAAAATTTCAAAGTGCCTTCCTGGTAAATAATTCTTCAGTTTCCACAATCCTTGTGAGTGTGGTACTTTGTTCTCCAGTTCATTGAAGGAAACACAAGCAAACATCTCTCACTGGTATAGAGTTAGAATGAATAGGAGATTTAAATACATTGAGACTTGTCTGTTTCATATATAGCTTTTGTCAGACCTTAGTTTACAGAATTCTTAGAGCAATTTGGTTATATGATTTCCACATGTTTTGAAAGAGAAAGTGTGGCTCAGTAAAGTGCCCTGGCTTGTCCCTGACCACACAATTTGTAGGTATCTAAACCTGGAGTTAAACCATTGTGTTTTCATCCAAAAGTCCTTTATATGTTGTACAAACTAGATTTAAGAAAGGAAATCTCTTTGGATAGGCATAGATTCTTCTCGAAGTTTCCCTTTGTCATTCAAATGGTGATCACAATTTGACTTGATGATAATAGAGTCGATTAATAATGAATGAAAATTAGGGAAGCAGAACTGTTCTATGTGCAGATGGAAATAAAAATATGAGTAAATTGGGGCCCAATGGAGCAAACTGTATCCTTAAGTCCTATTGGAATCCGTTCCTTGGGCATTTCCAAATGGACCCTGCCTGAGAAGCTTTCCTGAGTCCAATTAGACAGTTTAATAGCTCCTCTCTTCCTCTTTTCAATAAAGCCTATTATTCTATTTCTAAATCAGAGCTATTTTCAAATATGTCCATAGCAAAAATGGCTAGTATGTACTTTCTATACATTGTTATCCTATGGCTATAAGACAGATGAGTTTCCCTCCTTAGGTACTTAGGTAACAACAGAGTGAAGGAAGCAGCCTAATTTCCATTTTCTGTTTCTTATGTATTATCTACGAACCTAGTACCCAACAATATCAGCCCCCAGATACAAAAAATTGTTTAGTAGGCATAGCAATTTCTTGGTGTTCTCCAAAGAAGGAACCCAGTGGATTAGAGACAAAGCCACAAATTGTGAAAATATATATCCATCATAAAAATCAAAGATGAGTAGAGATGAATCAACTCAGACCTAAATCCAAGGGTTTTTTAATCATAAAGAGAATATTGCCTTCCTAGCACCAACCAACCCATTTTTGTGATTTATTTTATGAAGTTGATTGTATTGGGGGACATGGATTGTATTGAGCCAAAAAGAATAGAGCTCCTCATTGTATTTTGATGAAGTAGCATATTTTGCAGCAATTTCAAACTGGATTTGTTTTGTGATTACCTAGTGAGCTCATTGGAAAAGATATATTTTATTTTAAGAAACCAATCTCGAAACAGTGACCACAGACCAGATGTTTTTATGTTTGTTTTTATACTTATGCCCAGTGATTTTGTTTCTTCCTTTACAAATTTTGTTTATACTTGAATTTCACATAGAAGCCATGTGGCATTTCTTCCATGTTTTGTACCTACACACATAATCTGTCTTAATAGAGACCTTATAAAACTTCTGTCTTTCAGAAAATTTTTAGCCATTTTAGCCCTCGTAGACTTTTATGTCTTCATTTATGAAACAATGGAATTTGGACAAAAAAGGAGCCAACAAACATTATATATCTACTAGGAGGTATTCCCAAGGGTATGGGCCTTGGTAATTCATAAAATATAGAATGTATCTTCAATAAAGCCACCATGAAATGGGAGATGGAAAGCAAATGTAAAGGAGGATCACACTACAGTGGAGAGATCCATAAGATCCTACTGAAATAGGATAGACAATGTAGCCAACATTAAGCATGGAGTAGATGTGACAATAGAGAAATGTGTCCCCAAAAGACATAATCCTTGATCTGTGTCCTAAACATGAGTAGTAGCTGAGGGTAGATGTGAGGAAATGGATAGTTTAGAAAATAAAGGAAGCAATGATGGACAAAAATCAGAAACACAAAAGTTGCCTTTAAAAAAAAATGGCCAGGTATGATGGCATAGGCCTGTAATCCCAGTGGCTTGGAAGGCTGAGACAGGAGGATTTCCAGTTCAATGTTAGCCTCAGTAAAAGTGAGGCACTAAGCAACTCAGTGAGACCCTGTCTCTAAATAAAATACAAAATAGTGCTGGGGATGTGGATTAGTGGCCAAGTAAGTGCTCCTGAGTTCCACCCTACTACCCGCCCCCCTCCCTAAAAAAAAACTATTGGGACTTCCTGGTCAGCAGGAGGATCCATAGGAGAAGTTAGAGATTCCAGCATGAGCTGGGAAGTCTCAATATGTGTCATCTGTAAACTTGGAACCCAGGAAAGTCCTTCTGTGTACGAAGGCCTTAGACCCAGAGCAGCCAATGGTATAAATCCCAGCCCAAGAGCAAGAAAAAGCTGAGTCCTACCTACACACAGACAGCAGGAAAGAGAAAGTGAGTGGAGGGTTTCTCTTTCCTCTGCCTTTTCATTCTATTCCAACCTCCCATGCATTAGAAAGGGCCCACTCACACTGGGGAGGGCAATCTACAGAGTCTGCAGATTCGAATGTTAACCTTACCCAGAAACACCTTCACAGACACATCCAGAAATAAATTTTAATCTGTGCATCCCATAGTGCAATCAGATTAACATATAAATTTGATGATTACCCCCATGTCTTCAATTTACCTTCCATCTATGGTGACTATAAACTTCCTGAAATCTGCATTAGATAATTTTGTAACCTAATACAAATTAGGTAAAATTTTGAATAATCTGTTTTGTCTTCTGAAAAACATAATGTAGCTATTCTTCAGACTCAGGTTGGCCCAATATCCAGCAAACATGAAAGGCTTCCCAACCCTGGTAGGAATATATACCTGGGATTCATATGTCATCATGGATGCCTTATGTTTGCTGTCTTGGTCATATTCTTGATATTCAAACTCGCTTTTATGGCTTAAAATCCAGCATGTCTTTCCGTTTAGTGGACATCATTGTTGTATTTCTGTGATCCTTCCAGGCCTAGCAATGCTTTTTATTTACCCGATCTGATACCTAAAAGGTTCTGCTAAACACAGACTTACACACTGTAGACCTATTCTTCTTTTTCCCTTTATTTTGCAAGAAGAGTAATCTACCATGAATATGGGCTCTCCAGCCTCAATTCAGGAAGCCCATTATGAATGTTTATTAAAAGGAAACCCAGGACTCTCTGCTTGTTGTAACTACATTAGGAAAATTAATTTTTAAGTCAATAGAATTCCAATAGTAACCTAAATGGTATATCCCTTAAATTAATATTAATATCAAGAATTAGAATTTTTATTAGAGGAAATCTATGAAAAAGCTTGTTTATCTTTCATTTCTACTGACTCTGTGACCTTAGGAAATTCACATATGCTTCTAAGTTAAGCATAACTAAGTTTATTTTACAGAGATATAATGAAAATTTTGAGTGAAGTTCAATGCAATAACATTTAAAAAAAAAAACAACTTGTACTATGTGCCTCACATGTACTAGGAGTTTGAGAATTTCCAGCTATTATTTGTTATGTTTTCACTTATCACTTGAATACTCTCTCTATAAAAGGGATAATCTTACCTGTTCACATCTTCAAGTGGGAAAATAAAAAGGAGGCATAGAATTGAGGATTAGAATCAAAGAAATACTATTTTTAAAAAAGTTTTAATGGTTCTGTGTCTCATAAAAGAAGAACAGTTCATGCAGACTTCAATTGGCTAAGCTCTTTTAAATACTCTACTGAACTTTGCTAACATCAATGGGAAGAAAGAAAACTCAAAAGTTTGATAACTTGAAAAGATTAATGCCTGTCCACCCCAATGTTACTCCCATGACAATTTCAAATACCCCTCTTGGTGCTCATTAAGCTTAGCTCTGACATTTGTCCTCCAATTCTCCTCTGATTGTCCATACATATTATAAGAGTGAATCCAAGTCTGAGTTATGGTCAATAACAGTATTTTAATGTCACCCAATATTTTAGTATGCTGTGGTCTCTAGAAGAAAATGAACCTTCATTATAATATAAATGCTTTTTATATACAGCCTCAACCAGATTCTT